>NC_058102.1:110726818-111029848 GCF_020171115.1 Neogale vison | reverse complement strand
GTGCCTAGGGCAGACTTGGGCTTGCCACCAGGCCCCATAGCGGCAACTCGCAGCAACAGCTCCCTGGAGGACCGGGCAGTCCGATGCCGTCTTCCTCCAAGATGTGACAACGTTGGTGGTGGCAGGGCGTGTGCCGGGGAAGGAATGGGGACAGTGTGAAGGGTTCATGTCCACTCCCTCTCCTGTGGGGAAGGCACTGGCCTAGTCCCCGATTCCGCCTGAGCGCCAGTAGAAAAGGCCTAGCCTGCCTATGCCAGGACATGGAAGTGAGCATAGAGTGCCATCCTAAGCCACGCACGCTGCTGTTGCTTTGTGACTGTGCCTGCTTAGTTCGGCTTGGCAGGGTGAACGCAGGGCACGAACAGGGAGCCCGGGAAAGCAAGGCCCAAGAGGCACTAGCTCTCCCGCAGCTCTTCATCTTTGAAGTGACAGAGCGAACGCCCAAAGCCTTGCTGTGAAGCAGCAGCGAAGGGCAGTTCGTGCCAGCTGAAAACCTCTACAAACCTGTAGCAGTAGTTGCTAAATCAGAGTCGGCTCTGTAGGCTGCTGTGGCTGCCTGCCTTAGCCTACTCTTCCCAGGACAGAGGGAGAGCCCCGCATAGAGCGAAAGCCTCTTTGCCCGGGCATCCCTTCTGGGACGGCCCTGCTTTCTTTGGGAAATCAAAGTCAGGTCTGAGGGACGCTGCTGCTGCTTGCTTGAGCTGGTCTCCCCTGCACGTTGTAATAAACCCGCATGGAGCGAAATCCTCTATGCGTAGGCATCCTCTCTGGGAAAGCGTAGCATTTGTTGGGAAATCAGAATCGGGTTTGTGGGAAGCTGCTGCTTCTTGCCGGAGCTAGTCTGCTCAGGACAGTGGAAGATACCCGCATGGAGCGAAATTCTCTTTCACCTAGCATCCCCTCTGCCTGAGAGAGAAGCGTGGTTGCACCTCTGGAAAGGACCTTAAGGAAAGGGACACGTCTGTCACCGTGTTCCCCAAAGGCAAGTATGAGGAAGGTGCAGAACGCTGCAACGGGCGAATAGAACGAGCCGTTGGCTTTATGTCAGAAAACGGTGCGAAGCAGGAGAGAAGGCACTGGCAGGTGCAGCGGGACGGTTGCAAGACAAGTGTCACCAGTTCCCTGTCAGAGCCATGGAGGCCAGGCTGCTAAGGAGACACGAGAGGAAGACTAGGGCAGGCACGCGTGCTCCACTCTAAGGGAGGAGTCTGGGCAGAAGGCAGGCCTGTCCTGTGTCTCTGGTCCCAAGGGGACAGCGTCTCCTTGAACACCTGTGCCTAGGGCAGACTTGGGCTTGCCACCAGGCCCCATAGCCGCAACTCGCAGCAACAGCTCCCTGGAGGACCGGGCAGTCCGATGCCGTCTTCCTCCAAGATGTGACAACGTTGGTGGTGGCAGGGCGTGTGCCGGGGAAGGAATGGGGACAGTGTGCAGGGTTTATGTCCACTCCCTCTCCTGTGGGGAAGGCACTGGCCTAGTCCCCGATTCCGCCTGAGCGCCAGTAGAAAAGGCCTAGCCTGCCTATGCCAGGACATGGAAGTGAGCATAGAGTGCCATCCTAAGCCACGCACGCTGCTGTTGCTTTGTGACTGTGCCTGCTTAGTTCGGCTTGGCAGGGTGAACGCAGGGCGCGAACAGGGAGCCCGGGAAAGCAAGGCCCAAGAGGCACTAGCTCTCCCGCAGCTCTTCATCTTTGAAGTGACAGAGCGAACGCCCAAAGCCTTGCTGTGAAGCAGCAGCGAAGGGCAGTTCGTGCCAGCTGAAAACCTCTACAAACCTGTAGCAGTAGTTGCTAAATCAGAGTCGGATCTGTAGGCTGCTGTGGCTGCCTGCCTTAGCCTACTCTTCCCAGGATAGAGGGAGAGCCCCGCATAGAGCGAAAGCCTCTTTGCCCGGGCATCCCTCCTGGGAAGGCCCAGCTTTCTTTGGGAAATCAAAGTCAGGTCTGAGGGACGCTGCTGCTGCTTGCTTGAGCTGGTCTCCCCTGCACGTTGTAATAAACCCGCATGGAGCCAAATCCTCTATGCGCAGGCATCCTCTCTGGGAAAGCATAGCATTTGTTGGGAAATCAGAATCGGGTTTGTGGGAAGCTGCTGCTTCTTGCCGGAGCTAGTCTGCTCAGGACAGTGGAAGATACCCGCATGGAGCGAAATTCTCTTTCACCTAGCATCCCCTCTGCCTGAGAGAGAAGCGTGGTTGCACCTCTGGAAAGGACCTTAAGGAAAGGGACACGTCTGTCACCGTGTTCCCCAAAGGCAAGTATGAGGAAGGTGCAGAACGCTGCAACGGGCGAATAGAACGAGCCGTTGGCTTTATGTCAGAAAACGGTGCGAAGCAGGAGAGAAGGCACTGGCAGGTACAGCGGGACGGTTGCAAGACAAGTGTCACCAGTTCCCTGTCAGAGCCATGGAGGCCAGGCTGCTAAGGAGACACGAGAGGAAGACTAGGGCAGGCACGCGTGCTCCACTCTAAGGGAGGAGTCTGGGCAGAAGGCAGGCCTGTCCTGTGTCTCTGGTCCCAAGGGGACAGCGTCTCCTTGAACACCTGTGCCTAGGGCAGACTTGGGCTTGCCACCAGGCCCCATAGCCGCAACTCGCAGCAACAGCTCCCTGGAGGACCGGGCAGTCCGATGCCGTCTTCCTCCAAGATGTGACAACGTTGGTGGTGGCAGGGCGTGTGCCGGGGAAGGAATGGGGACAGTGTGCAGGGTTCATGTCCACTCCCTCTCCTGTGGGGAAGGCACTGGCCTAGTCCCCGATTCCGCCTGAGCGCCAGTAGAAAAGGCCTAGCCTGCCTATGCCAGGACATGGAAGTGAGCATAGAGTGCCATCCTAAGCCACGCACGCTGCTGTTGCTTTGTGACTGTGCCTGCTTAGTTCGGCTTGGCAGGGTGAACGCAGGGCGCGAACAGGGAGCCCGGGAAAGCAAGGCCCAAGAGGCACTAGCTCTCCCGCAGCTCTTCATCTTTGAAGTGACAGAGCGAACGCCCAAAGCCTTGCTGTGAAGCAGCAGCGAAGGGCAGTTCGTGCCAGCTGAAAACCTCTACAAACGTGTAGCAGTAGTTGCTAAATCAGAGTCGGATCTGTAGGCTGCTGTGGCTGCTTGCCTTATCCTACACTTCCCAGGACAGAGGGAGAGCCCCGCATAGAGCGAAAGCCTCTTTGCCCGGGCATCCCTCCTGGGAAGGCCCAGCTTTCTTTGGGAAATCAAAGTCAGGTCTGAGGGACGCTGCTGCTGCTTGCTTGAGCTGGTCTCCCCTGCACGTTGTAATAAACCCGCATGGAGCGAAATCCTCTATGCGCAGGCATCCTCTCTGGGAAAGCATAGCATTTGTTGGGAAATCAGAATCGGGTTTGTGGGAAGCTGCTGCTTCTTGCCGGAGCTAGTCTGCTCAGGACAGTGGAAGATACCCGCATGGAGCGAAATTCTCTTTCACCTAGCATCCCCTCTGCCTGAGAGAGAAGCGTGGTTGCACCTCTGGAAAGGACCTTAAGGAAAGGGACACGTCTGTCACCGTGTTCCCCAAAGGCAAGTATGAGGAAGGTGCAGAACGCTGCAACGGGCGAATAGAATGAGCCGTTGGCTTTATGTCAGAAAACGGTGCGAAGCAGGAGAGAGGGCACTGGCAGGTGCAGCGGGACGGTTGCAAGACAAGTGTCACCAGTTCCCTGTCAGAGCCATGGAGGCCAGGCTGCTAAGGAGACACGAGAGGAAGACTAGGGCAGGCACGCGTGCTCCACTCTAAGGGAGGAGTCTGGGCAGAAGGCAGGCCTGTCCTGTGTCTCTGGTCCCAAGGGGACAGCGTCTCCTTGAACACCTGTGCCTAGGGCAGACTTGGGCTTGCCACCAGGCCCCATAGCCGCAACTCGCAGCAACAGCTCCCTGGAGGACCGGGCAGTCCGATGCCGTCTTCCTCCAAGATGTGACAATGTTGGTGGTGGCAGGGCGTGTGCCGGGGAAGGAATGGGGACAGTGTGCAGGGTTCATGTCCACTCCCTCTCCTGTGGGGAAGGCACTGGCCTAGTCCCCGATTCCGCCTGAGCGCCAGTAGAAAAGGCCTAGCCTGCCTATGCCAGGACATGGAAGTGAGCATAGAGTGCCATCCTAAGCCACGCACGCTGCTGTTGCTTTGTGACTGTGCCTGCTTAGTTCGGCTTGGCAGGGTGAACGCAGGGCGCGAACAGGGAGCCCGGGAAAGCAAGGCCCAAGAGGCACTAGCTCTCCCGCAGCTCTTCATCTTTGAAGTGACAGAGCGAACGCCCAAAGCCTTGCTGTGAAGCAGCAGCGAAGGGCAGTTCGTGCCAGCTGAAAACCTCTACAAACCTGTAGCAGTAGTTGCTAAATCAGAGTCGGATCTGTAGGCTGCTGTGGCTGCCTGCCTTAGCCTACTCTTCCCAGGACAGAGGGAGAGCCCCGCATAGAGCGAAAGCCTCTTTGCCCGGGCATCCCTTCTGGGAAGGCCCAGCTTTCTTTGGGAAATCAAAGTCAGGTCTGAGGGACGCTGCTGCTGCTTGCTTGAGCTGGTCTCCCCTGCACGTTGTAATAAACCCGCATGGAGCGAAATCCTCTATGCGCAGGCATCCTCTCTGGGAAAGCGTAGCATTTGTTGGGAAATCAGAATCGGGTTTGTGGGAAGCTGCTGCTTCTTGCCGGAGCTAGTCTGCTCAGGACAGTGGAAGATACCCGCATGGAGCGAAATTCTCTTTCACCTAGCATCCCCTCTGCCTGAGAGAGAAGCGTGGTTGCACCTCTGGAAAGGACCTTAAGGAAAGGGACACGTCTGTCACCGTGTTCCCCAAAGGCAAGTATGAGGAAGGTGCAGAACGCTGCAACGGGCGAATAGAACGAGCCGTTGGCTTTATGTCAGAAAACGGTGCGAAGCAGGAGAGAAGGCACTGGCAGGTGCAGCGGGACGGTTGCAAGACAAGTGTCACCAGTTCCCTGTCAGAGCCATGGAGGCCAGGCTGCTAAGGAGACACGAGAGGAAGACTAGGGCAGGCACGCGTGCTCCACTCTAAGGGAGGAGTCTGGGCAGAAGGCAGGCCTGTCCTGTGTCTCTGGTCCCAAGGGGACAGCGTCTCTTTGAACACCTGTGCCTAGGGCAGACTTGGGCTTGCCACCAGGCCCCATAGCCGCAACTCGCAGCAACAGCTCCCTGGAGGACCGGGCAGTCCGATGCCGTCTTCCTCCAAGATGTGACAACGTTGGTGGTGGCAGGGCGTGTGCCGGGGAAGGAATGGGGACAGTGTGCAGGGTTCATGTCCACTCCCTCTCCTGTGGGGAAGGCACTGGCCTAGTCCCCGATTCCGCCTGAGCGCCAGTAGAAAAGGCCTAGCCTGCCTATGCCAGGACATGGAAGTGAGCATAGAGTGCCATCCTAAGCCACGCACGCTGCTGTTGCTTTGTGACTGTGCCTGCTTAGTTCGGCTTGGCAGGGTGAACGCAGGGCGCGAACAGGGAGCCCGGGAAAGCAAGGCCCAAGAGGCACTAGCTCTCCCGCAGCTCTTCATCTTTGAAGTGACAGAGCGAACGCCCAAAGCCTTGCTGTGAAGCAGCAGCGAAGGGCAGTTCGTGCCAGCTGAAAACCTCTACAAACCTGTAGCAGTAGTTGCTAAATCAGAGTCGGATCTGTAGGCTGCTGTGGCTGCCTGCCTTAGCCTACTCTTCCCAGGATAGAGGGAGAGCCCCGCATAGAGCGAAAGCCTCTTTGCCCGGGCATCCCTCCTGGGAAGGCCCAGCTTTCTTTGGGAAATCAAAGTCAGGTCTGAGGGACGCTGCTGCTGCTTGCTTGAGCTGGTCTCCCCTGCACGTTGTAATAAACCCGCATGAAGCGAAATCCTTTATGCGCAGGCATCCTCTCTGGGAAAGCATAGCATTTGTTGGGAAATCAGAATCGGGTTTGTGGGAAGCTGCTGCTTCGTGCCGGAGCTAGTCTGCTCAGGACAGTGGAAGATACCCGCATGGAGCGAAATTCTCTTTCACCTAGCATCCCCTCTGCCTGAGAGAGAAGCGTGGTTGCACCTCTGGAAAGGACCTTAAGGAAAGGGACACGTCTGTCACCGTGTTCCCCAAAGGCAAGTATGAGGAAGGTGCAGAACGCTGCAACGGGCGAATAGAACGAGCCGTTGGCTTTATGTCAGAAAACGGTGCGAAGCAGGAGAGAAGGCACTGGCAGGTGCAGCGGGACGGTTGCAAGACAAGTGTCACCAGTTCCCTGTCAGAGCCATGGAGGCCAGGCTGCTAAGGAGACACGAGAGGAAGACTAGGGCAGGCACGCGTGCTCCACTCTAAGGGAGGAGTCTGGGCAGAAGGCAGGCCTGTCCTGTGTCTCTGGTCCCAAGGGGACAGCGTCTCCTTGAACACCTGTGCCTAGGGCAGACTTGGGCTTGCCACCAGGCCCCATAGCCGCAACTCGCAGCAACAGCTCCCTGGAGGACCGGGCAGTCCGATGCCGTCTTCCTCCAAGATGTGACAACGTTGGTGGTGGCAGGGCGTGTGCCGGGGAAGGAATGGGGACAGTGTGCAGGGTTCATGTCCACTCCCTCTCCTGTGGGGAAGGCACTGGCCTAGTCCCCGATTCCGCCTGAGCGCCAGTAGAAAAGGCCTAGCCTGCCTATGCCAGGACATGGAAGTGAGCATAGAGTGCCATCCTAAGCCACGCACGCTGCTGTTGCTTTGTGACTGTGCCTGCTTAGTTCGGCTTGGCAGGGTGAACGCAGGGCGCGAACAGGGAGCCCGGGAAAGCAAGGCCCAAGAGGCACTAGCTCTCCCGCAGCTCTTCATCTTTGAAGTGACAGAGCGAACGCCCAAAGCCTTGCTGTGAAGCAGCAGCGAAGGGCAGTTCGTGCCAGCTGAAAACCTCTACAAACCTGTAGCAGTAGTTGCTAAATCAGAGTCGGATCTGTAGGCTGCTGTGGCTGCCTGCCTTAGCCTACTCTTCCCAGGACAGAGGGAGAGCCCCGCATAGAGCGAAAGCCTCTTTGCCCGGGCATCCCTTCTGGGAAGGCCCAGCTTTCTTTGGGAAATCAAAGTCAGGTCTGAGGGACGCTGCTGCTGCTTGCTTGAGCTGGTCTCCCCTGCACGTTGTAATAAACCCGCATGGAGCGAAATCCTCTATGCGCAGGCATCCTCTCTGGGAAAGCGTAGCATTTGTTGGGAAATCAGAATCGGGTTTGTGGGAAGCTGCTGCTTCTTGCCGGAGCTAGTCTGCTCAGGACAGTGGAAGATACCCGCATGGAGCGAAATTCTCTTTCACCTAGCATCCCCTCTGCCTGAGAGAGAAGCGTGGTTGCACCTCTGGAAAGGACCTTAAGGAAAGGGACACGTCTGTCACCGTGTTCCCCAAAGGCAAGTATGAGGAAGGTGCAGAACGCTGCAACGGGCGAATAGAACGAGCCGTTGGCTTTATGTCAGAAAACGGTGCGAAGCAGGAGAGAAGGCACTGGCAGGTGCAGCGGGACGGTTGCAAGACAAGTGTCACCAGTTCCCTGTCAGAGCCATGGAGGCCAGGCTGCTAAGGAGACACGAGAGGAAGACTAGGGCAGGCACGCGTGCTCCACTCTAAGGGAGGAGTCTGGGCAGAAGGCAGGCCTGTCCTGTGTCTCTGGTCCCAAGGGGACAGCGTCTCCTTGAACACCTGTGCCTAGGGCAGACTTGGGCTTGCCACCAGGCCCCATAGCCGCAACTCGCAGCAACAGCTCCCTGGAGGACCGGGCAGTCCGATGCCGTCTTCCTCCAAGATGTGACAACGTTGGTGGTGGCAGGGCGTGTGCCGGGGAAGGAATGGGGACAGTGTGCAGGGTTCATGTCCACTCCCTCTCCTGTGGGGAAGGCACTGGCCTAGTCCCCGATTCCGCCTGAGCGCCAGTAGAAAAGGCCTAGGCTGCCTATGCCAGGACATGGAAGTGAGCATAGAGTGCCATCCTAAGCCACGCACGCTGCTGTTGCTTTGTGACTGTGCCTGCTTAGTTCGGCTTGGCAGGGTGAACGCAGGGCGCGAACAGGGAGCCCGGGAAAGCAAGGCCCAAGAGGCACTAGCTCTCCCGCAGCTCTTCATCTTTGAAGTGACAGAGCGAACGCCCAAAGCCTTGCTGTGAAGCAGCAGCGAAGGGCAGTTCGTGCCAGCTGAAAACCTCTACAAACCTGTAGCAGTAGTTGCTAAATCAGAGTCGGATCTGTAGGCTGCTGTGGCTGCCTGCCTTAGCCTACTCTTCCCAGGATAGAGGGAGAGCCCCGCATAGAGCGAAAGCCTCTTTGCCCGGGCATCCCTCCTGGGAAGGCCCAGCTTTCTTTGGGAAATCAAAGTCAGGTCTGAGGGACGCTGCTGCTGCTTGCTTGAGCTGGTCTCCCCTGCACGTTGTAATAAACCCGCATGGAGCCAAATCCTCTATGCGCAGGCATCCTCTCTGGGAAAGCATAGCATTTGTTGGGAAATCAGAATCGGGTTTGTGGGAAGCTGCTGCTTCTTGCCGGAGCTAGTCTGCTCAGGACAGTGGAAGATACCCGCATGGAGCGAAATTCTCTTTCACCTAGCATCCCCTCTGCCTGAGAGAGAAGCGTGGTTGCACCTCTGGAAAGGACCTTAAGGAAAGGGACACGTCTGTCACCGTGTTCCCCAAAGGCAAGTATGAGGAAGGTGCAGAACGCTGCAACGGGCGAATAGAACGAGCCGTTGGCTTTATGTCAGAAAACGGTGCGAAGCAGGAGAGAAGGCACTGGCAGGTACAGCGGGACGGTTGCAAGACAAGTGTCACCAGTTCCCTGTCAGAGCCATGGAGGCCAGGCTGCTAAGGAGACACGAGAGGAAGACTAGGGCAGGCACGCGTGCTCCACTCTAAGGGAGGAGTCTGGGCAGAAGGCAGGCCTGTCCTGTGTCTCTGGTCCCAAGGGGACAGCGTCTCCTTGAACACCTGTGCCTAGGGCAGACTTGGGCTTGCCACCAGGCCCCATAGCCGCAACTCGCAGCAACAGCTCCCTGGAGGACCGGGCAGTCCGATGCCGTCTTCCTCCAAGATGTGACAACGTTGGTGGTGGCAGGGCGTGTGCCGGGGAAGGAATGGGGACAGTGTGCAGGGTTCATGTCCACTCCCTCTCCTGTGGGGAAGGCACTGGCCTAGTCCCCGATTCCGCCTGAGCGCCAGTAGAAAAGGCCTAGCCTGCCTATGCCAGGACATGGAAGTGAGCATAGAGTGCCATCCTAAGCCACGCACGCTGCTGTTGCTTTGTGACTGTGCCTGCTTAGTTCGGCTTGGCAGGGTGAACGCAGGGCGCGAACAGGGAGCCCGGGAAAGCAAGGCCCAAGAGGCACTAGCTCTCCCGCAGCTCTTCATCTTTGAAGTGACAGAGCGAACGCCCAAAGCCTTGCTGTGAAGCAGCAGCGAAGGGCAGTTCGTGCCAGCTGAAAACCTCTACAAACGTGTAGCAGTAGTTGCTAAATCAGAGTCGGATCTGTAGGCTGCTGTGGCTGCTTGCCTTATCCTACACTTCCCAGGACAGAGGGAGAGCCCCGCATAGAGCGAAAGCCTCTTTGCCCGGGCATCCCTCCTGGGAAGGCCCAGCTTTCTTTGGGAAATCAAAGTCAGGTCTGAGGGACGCTGCTGCTGCTTGCTTGAGCTGGTCTCCCCTGCACGTTGTAATAAACCCGCATGGAGCGAAATCCTCTATGCGCAGGCATCCTCTCTGGGAAAGCATAGCATTTGTTGGGAAATCAGAATCGGGTTTGTGGGAAGCTGCTGCTTCTTGCCGGAGCTAGTCTGCTCAGGACAGTGGAAGATACCCGCATGGAGCGAAATTCTCTTTCACCTAGCATCCCCTCTGCCTGAGAGAGAAGCGTGGTTGCACCTCTGGAAAGGACCTTAAGGAAAGGGACACGTCTGTCACCGTGTTCCCCAAAGGCAAGTATGAGGAAGGTGCAGAACGCTGCAACGGGCGAATAGAACGAGCCGTTGGCTTTATGTCAGAAAACGGTGCGAAGCAGGAGAGAGGGCACTGGCAGGTGCAGCGGGACGGTTGCAAGACAAGTGTCACCAGTTCCCTGTCAGAGCCATGGAGGCCAGGCTGCTAAGGAGACACGAGAGGAAGACTAGGGCAGGCACGCGTGCTCCACTCTAAGGGAGGAGTCTGGGCAGAAGGCAGGCCTGTCCTGTGTCTCTGGTCCCAAGGGGACAGCGTCTCCTTGAACACCTGTGCCTAGGGCAGACTTGGGCTTGCCACCAGGCCCCATAGCCGCAACTCGCAGCAACAGCTCCCTGGAGGACCGGGCAGTCCGATGCCGTCTTCCTCCAAGATGTGACAACGTTGGTGGTGGCAGGGCGTGTGCCGGGGAAGGAATGGGGACAGTGTGCAGGGTTCATGTCCACTCCCTCTCCTGTGGGGAAGGCACTGGCCTAGTCCCCGATTCCGCCTGAGCGCCAGTAGAAAAGGCCTAGCCTGCCTATGCCAGGACATGGAAGTGAGCATAGAGTGCCATCCTAAGCCACGCACGCTGCTGTTGCTTTGTGACTGTGCCTGCTTAGTTCGGCTTGGCAGGGTGAACGCAGGGCGGCGAACAGGGAGCCCGGGAAAGCAAGGCCCAAGAGGCACTAGCTCTCCCGCAGCTCTTCATCTTTGAAGTGACAGAGCGAACGCCCAAAGCCTTGCTGTGAAGCAGCAGCGAAGGGCAGTTCGTGCCAGCTGAAAACCTCTACAAACCTGTAGCAGTAGTTGCTAAATCAGAGTCGGATCTGTAGGCTGCTGTGGCTGCCTGCCTTAGCCTACTCTTCCCAGGACAGAGGGAGAGCCCCGCATAGAGCGAAAGCCTCTTTGCCCGGGCATCCCTTCTGGGAAGGCCCAGCTTTCTTTGGGAAATCAAAGTCAGGTCTGAGGGACGCTGCTGCTGCTTGCTTGAGCTGGTCTCCCCTGCACGTTGTAATAAACCCGCATGGAGCGAAATCCTCTATGCGCAGGCATCCTCTCTGGGAAAGCGTAGCATTTGTTGGGAAATCAGAATCGGGTTTGTGGGAAGCTGCTGCTTCTTGCCGGAGCTAGTCTGCTCAGGACAGTGGAAGATACCCGCATGGAGCGAAATTCTCTTTCACCTAGCATCCCCTCTGCCTGAGAGAGAAGCGTGGTTGCACCTCTGGAAAGGACCTTAAGGAAAGGGACACGTCTGTCACCGTGTTCCCCAAAGGCAAGTATGAGGAAGGTGCAGAACGCTGCAACGGGCGAATAGAACGAGCCGTTGGCTTTATGTCAGAAAACGGTGCGAAGCAGGAGAGAAGGCACTGGCAGGTGCAGCGGGACGGTTGCAAGACAAGTGTCACCAGTTCCCTGTCAGAGCCATGGAGGCCAGGCTGCTAAGGAGACACGAGAGGAAGACTAGGGCAGGCACGCGTGCTCCACTCTAAGGGAGGAGTCTGGGCAGAAGGCAGGCCTGTCCTGTGTCTCTGGTCCCAAGGGGACAGCGTCTCTTTGAACACCTGTGCCTAGGGCAGACTTGGGCTTGCCACCAGGCCCCATAGCCGCAACTCGCAGCAACAGCTCCCTGGAGGACCGGGCAGTCCGATGCCGTCTTCCTCCAAGATGTGACAACGTTGGTGGTGGCAGGGCGTGTGCCGGGGAAGGAATGGGGACAGTGTGCAGGGTTCATGTCCACTCCCTCTCCTGTGGGGAAGGCACTGGCCTAGTCCCCGATTCCGCCTGAGCGCCAGTAGAAAAGGCCTAGCCTGCCTATGCCAGGACATGGAAGTGAGCATAGAGTGCCATCCTAAGCCACGCACGCTGCTGTTGCTTTGTGACTGTGCCTGCTTAGTTCGGCTTGGCAGGGTGAACGCAGGGCGCGAACAGGGAGCCCGGGAAAGCAAGGCCCAAGAGGCACTAGCTCTCCCGCAGCTCTTCATCTTTGAAGTGACAGAGCGAACGCCCAAAGCCTTGCTGTGAAGCAGCAGCGAAGGGCAGTTCGTGCCAGCTGAAAACCTCTACAAACCTGTAGCAGTAGTTGCTAAATCAGAGTCGGATCTGTAGGCTGCTGTGGCTGCCTGCCTTAGCCTACTCTTCCCAGGATAGAGGGAGAGCCCCGCATAGAGCGAAAGCCTCTTTGCCCGGGCATCCCTCCTGGGAAGGCCCAGCTTTCTTTGGGAAATCAAAGTCAGGTCTGAGGGACGCTGCTGCTGCTTGCTTGAGCTGGTCTCCCCTGCACGTTGTAATAAACCCGCATGAAGCGAAATCCTTTATGCGCAGGCATCCTCTCTGGGAAAGCATAGCATTTGTTGGGAAATCAGAATCGGGTTTGTGGGAAGCTGCTGCTTCGTGCCGGAGCTAGTCTGCTCAGGACAGTGGAAGATACCCGCATGGAGCGAAATTCTCTTTCACCTAGCATCCCCTCTGCCTGAGAGAGAAGCGTGGTTGCACCTCTGGAAAGGACCTTAAGGAAAGGGACACGTCTGTCACCGTGTTCCCCAAAGGCAAGTATGAGGAAGGTGCAGAACGCTGCAACGGGCGAATAGAACGAGCCGTTGGCTTTATGTCAGAAAACGGTGCGAAGCAGGAGAGAAGGCACTGGCAGGTGCAGCGGGACGGTTGCAAGACAAGTGTCACCAGTTCCCTGTCAGAGCCATGGAGGCCAGGCTGCTAAGGAGACACGAGAGGAAGACTAGGGCAGGCACGCGTGCTCCACTCTAAGGGAGGAGTCTGGGCAGAAGGCAGGCCTGTCCTGTGTCTCTGGTCCCAAGGGGACAGCGTCTCCTTGAACACCTGTGCCTAGGGCAGACTTGGGCTTGCCACCAGGCCCCATAGCCGCAACTCGCAGCAACAGCTCCCTGGAGGACCGGGCAGTCCGATGCCGTCTTCCTCCAAGATGTGACAACGTTGGTGGTGGCAGGGCGTGTGCCGGGGAAGGAATGGGGACAGTGTGCAGGGTTCATGTCCACTCCCTCTCCTGTGGGGAAGGCACTGGCCTAGTCCCCGATTCCGCCTGAGCGCCAGTAGAAAAGGCCTAGCCTGCCTATGCCAGGACATGGAAGTGAGCATAGAGTGCCATCCTAAGCCACGCACGCTGCTGTTGCTTTGTGACTGTGCCTGCTTAGTTCGGCTTGGCAGGGTGAACGCAGGGCGCGAACAGGGAGCCCGGGAAAGCAAGGCCCAAGAGGCACTAGCTCTCCCGCAGCTCTTCATCTTTGAAGTGACAGAGCGAACGCCCAAAGCCTTGCTGTGAAGCAGCAGCGAAGGGCAGTTCGTGCGAGCTGAAAACCTCTACAAACGTGTAGCAGTAGTTGCTAAATCAGAGTCGGATCTGTAGGCTGCTGTGGCTGCCCCTGCCTTAGCCTACTCTTCCCAGGATAGAGGGAGAGCCCCGCATAGAGCGAAAGCCTCTTTGCCCGGGCATCCCTCCTGGGAAGCCCCAGCTTTCTTTGGGAAATCAAAGTCAGGTCTGAGGGACGCTGCTGCTGCTTGCTTGAGCTGGTCTCCCCTGCACGTTGTAATAAACCCGCATGGAGCCAAATCCTCTATGCGCAGGCATCCTCTCTGGGAAAGCATAGCATTTGTTGGGAAATCAGAATCGGGTTTGTGGGAAGCTGCTGCTTCTTGCCGGAGCTAGTCTGCTCAGGACAGTGGAAGATACCCGCATGGAGCGAAATTCTCTTTCACCTAGCATCCCCTCTGCCTGAGAGAGAAGCGTGGTTGCACCTCTGGAAAGGACCTTAAGGAAAGGGACACGTCTGTCACCGTGTTCCCCAAAGGCAAGTATGAGGAAGGTGCAGAACGCTGCAACGGGCGAATAGAACGAGCCGTTGGCTTTATGTCAGAAAACGGTGCGAAGCAGGAGAGAAGGCACTGGCAGGTACAGCGGGACGGTTGCAAGACAAGTGTCACCAGTTCCCTGTCAGAGCCATGGAGGCCAGGCTGCTAAGGAGACACGAGAGGAAGACTAGGGCAGGCACGCGTGCTCCACTCTAAGGGAGGAGTCTGGGCAGAAGGCAGGCCTGTCCTGTGTCTCTGGTCCCAAGGGGACAGCGTCTCCTTGAACACCTGTGCCTAGGGCAGACTTGGGCTTGCCACCAGGCCCCATAGCCGCAACTCGCAGCAACAGCTCCCTGGAGGACCGGGCAGTCCGATGCCGTCTTCCTCCAAGATGTGACAACGTTGGTGGTGGCAGGGCGTGTGCCGGGGAAGGAATGGGGACAGTGTGCAGGGTTCATGTCCACTCCCTCTCCTGTGGGGAAGGCACTGGCCTAGTCCCCGATTCCGCCTGAGCGCCAGTAGAAAAGGCCTAGCCTGCCTATGCCAGGACATGGAAGTGAGCATAGAGTGCCATCCTAAGCCACGCACGCTGCTGTTGCTTTGTGACTGTGCCTGCTTAGTTCGGCTTGGCAGGGTGAACGCAGGGCGCGAACAGGGAGCCCGGGAAAGCAAGGCCCAAGAGGCACTAGCTCTCCCGCAGCTCTTCATCTTTGAAGTGACAGAGCGAACGCCCAAAGCCTTGCTGTGAAGCAGCAGCGAAGGGCAGTTCGTGCCAGCTGAAAACCTCTACAAACCTGTAGCAGTAGTTGCTAAATCAGAGTCGGATCTGTAGGCTGCTGTGGCTGCCTGCCTTAGCCTACTCTTCCCAGGACAGAGGGAGAGCCCCGCATAGAGCGAAAGCCTCTTTGCCCGGGCATCCCTTCTGGGAAGGCCCAGCTTTCTTTGGGAAATCAAAGTCAGGTCTGAGGGACGCTGCTGCTGCTTGCTTGAGCTGGTCTCCCCTGCACGTTGTAATAAACCCGCATGGAGCGAAATCCTCTATGCGCAGGCATCCTCTCTGGGAAAGCGTAGCATTTGTTGGGAAATCAGAATCGGGTTTGTGGGAAGCTGCTGCTTCTTGCCGGAGCTAGTCTGCTCAGGACAGTGGAAGATACCCGCATGGAGCGAAATTCTCTTTCACCTAGCATCCCCTCTGCCTGAGAGAGAAGCGTGGTTGCACCTCTGGAAAGGACCTTAAGGAAAGGGACACGTCTGTCACCGTGTTCCCCAAAGGCAAGTATGAGGAAGGTGCAGAACGCTGCAACGGGCGAATAGAACGAGCCGTTGGCTTTATGTCAGAAAACGGTGCGAAGCAGGAGAGAGGGCACTGGCAGGTGCAGCGGGACGGTTGCAAGACAAGTGTCACCAGTTCCCTGTCAGAGCCATGGAGGCCAGGCTGCTAAGGAGACACGAGAGGAAGACTAGGGCAGGCACGCGTGCTCCACTCTAAGGGAGGAGTCTGGGCAGAAGGCAGGCCTGTCCTGTGTCTCTGGTCCCAAGGGGACAGCGTCTCCTTGAACACCTGTGCCTAGGGCAGACTTGGGCTTGCCACCAGGCCCCATAGCCGCAACTCGCAGCAACAGCTCCCTGGAGGACCGGGCAGTCCGATGCCGTCTTCCTCCAAGATGTGACAACGTTGGTGGTGGCAGGGCGTGTGCCGGGGAAGGAATGGGGACAGTGTGCAGGGTTCATGTCCACTCCCTCTCCTGTGGGGAAGGCACTGGCCTAGTCCCCGATTCCGCCTGAGCGCCAGTAGAAAAGGCCTAGCCTGCCTATGCCAGGACATGGAAGTGAGCATAGAGTGCCATCCTAAGCCACGCACGCTGCTGTTGCTTTGTGACTGTGCCTGCTTAGTTCGGCTTGGCAGGGTGAACACAGGGCGCGAACAGGGAGCCCGGGAAAGCAAGGCCCAAGAGGCACTAGCTCTCCCGCAGTTCTTCATCTTTGAAGTGACAGAGCGAACGCCCAAAGCCTTGCTGTGAAGCAGCAGCGAAGGGCAGTTCGTGCCAGCTGAAAACCTCTACAAACGTGTAGCAGTAGTTGCTAAATCAGAGTCGGATCTGTAGGCTGCTGTGGCTGCCTGCCTTAGCCTACTATTCCCAGGATAGAGGGAGAGCCCCGCATAGAGCGAAAGCCTCTTTGCCCGGGCATCCCTCCTGGGAAGGCCCAGCTTTCTTTGGGAAATCAAAGTCAGGTCTGAGGGACGCTGCTGCTGCTTGCTTGAGCTGGTCTCCCCTGCACGTTGTAATAAACCCGCATGGAGCGAAATCCTCTATGCGCAGGCATCCTCTCTGGGAAAGCGTAGCATTTGTTGGGAAATCAGAATCGGGTTTGTGGGAAGCTGCTGCTTCTTGCCGGAGCTAGTCTGCTCAGGACAGTGGAAGATACCCGCATGGAGCGAAATTCTCTTTCACCTAGCATCCCCTCTGCCTGAGAGAGAAGCGTGGTTGCGCCTCTGGAAAGGACCTTAAGGAAAGGGACACGTCTGTCACCGTGTTCCCCAAAGGCAAGTATGAGGAAGGTGCAGAACGCTGCAACGGGCGAATAGAACGAGCCGTTGGCTTTATGTCAGAAAACGGTGCGAAGCAGGAGAGAAGGCACTGGCAGGTGCAGCGGGACGGTTGCAAGACAAGTGTCACCAGTTCCCTGTCATAGCCATGGAGGTCAGGCTGCTAAGGAGACACGAGAGGAAGACTAGGGCAGGCACGCGTGCTCCACTCTAAGGGAGGAGTCTGGGCAGAAGGCCGGCCTGTCCTGTGTCTCTGGTCCCAAGGGGACAGCGTCTCCTTGAACACCTGTGCCTAGGGCAGACTTGGGCTTGCCACCAGGCCCCATATCCGCAACTCGCAGCAACAGCTCCCTGGAGGAACGGGCAGTCCGATGCCGTCTTCCTCCAAGATGTGACAACGTTGGTGGTTGCAGGGCGTGTGCCGGGGAAGGAATGGGGACAGTGTGCAGGGTTCATGTCCACTCCCTCTCCTGTGGGGAAGGCACTGGCCTAGTCCCCGATTCCGCCTGAGCGCCAGTAGAAAAGGCCTAGCCTGCCTATGCCAGGACATGGAAGTGAGCATAGAGTGCCATCCTAAGCCACGCACGCTGCTGTTGCTTTGTGACTGTGCCTGCTTAGTTCGGCTTGGCAGGGTGAACGCAGGGCGCGAACAGGGAGCCCGGGAAAGCAAGGCCCAAGAGGCACTAGCTCTCCCGCAGCTCTTCATCTTTGAAGTGACAGAGCGAACGCCCAAAGCCTTGCTGTGAAGCAGCAGCGAAGGGCAGTTCGTGCCAGCTGAAAACCTCTACAAACCTGTAGCAGTAGTTGCTAAATCAGAGTCGGCTCTGTAGGCTGCTGTGGCTGCCTGCCTTAGCCTACTCTTCCCAGAACAGAGGGAGAGCCCCGCATAGAGCGAAAGCCTCTTTGCCCGGGCATCCCTTCTGGGAAGGCCCAGCTTTCTTTGGGAAATCAAAGTCAGGTCTGAGGGACGCTGCTGCTGCTTGCTTGAGCTGGTCTCCCCTGCACGTTGTAATAAACCCGCATGGAGCGAAATCCTCTATGCGCAGGCATCCTCTCTGGGAAAGCGTAGCATTTGTTGGGAAATCAGAATCGGGTTTGTGGGAAGCTGCTGCTTCTTGCCGGAGCTAGTCTGCTCAGGACAGTGGAAGATACCCGCATGGAGCGAAATTCTCTTTCACCTAGCATCCCCTCTGCCTGAGAGAGAAGCGTGGTTGCACCTCTGGAAAGGACCTTAAGGAAAGGGACACGTCTGTCACCGTGTTCCCCAAAGGCAAGTATGAGGAAGGTGCAGAACGCTGCAACGGGCGAATAGAACGAGCCGTTGGCTTTATGTCAGAAAACGGTGCGAAGCAGGAGAGAAGGCACTGGCAGGTGCAGCGGGACGGTTGCAAGACAAGTGTCACCAGTTCCCTGTCAGAGCCATGGAGGCCAGGCTGCTAAGGAGACACGAGAGGAAGACTAGAACAGGCACGCGTGCTCCACGCTAAGGGAGGAGTCTGGGCAGAAGGCAGGCCTGTCCTGTGTCTCTGGTCCCAAGGGGACAGCGTCTCCTTGAACACCTGTGCCTAGGGCAGACTTGGGCTTGCCACCAGGCCCCATAGCCGCAACTCGCAGCAACAGCTCCCTGGAGGACCGGGCAGTCCGATGCCGTCTTCCTCCAAGATGTGACAACGTTGGTGGTGGCAGGGCGTGTGCCGGGGAAGGAACGGGGACAGTGTGCAGGGTTCATGTCCACTCCCTCTCCTGTGGGGAAGGCACTGGCCTAGTCCCCGATTCCGCCTGAGCGCCAGTAGAAAAGGCCTAGCCTGCCTATGCCAGGACATGGAAGTGAGCATAGAGTGCCATCCTAAGCCACGCACGCTGCTGTTGCTTTGTGACTGTGCCTGCTTAGTTCGGCTTGGCAGGGTGAACGCAGGGCACGAACAGGGAGCCCGGGAAAGCAAGGCCCAAGAGGCACTAGCTCTCCCGCAGCTCTTCATCTTTGAAGTGACAGAGCGAACGCCCAAAGCCTTGCTGTGAAGCAGCAGCGAAGGGCAGTTCGTGCCAGCTGAAAACCTCTACAAACGTGTAGCAGTAGTTGCTAAATCAGAGTCGGATCTGTAGGCTGCTGTGGCTGCCTGCCTTAGCCTACTCTTCCCAGGACAGAGGGAGAGCCCCGCATAGAGCGAAAGCCTCTTTGCCCGGGCATCCCTTCTGGGACGGCCCAGCTTTCTTTGGGAAATCAAAGTCAGGTCTGAGGGACGCTGCTGCTGCTTGCTTGAGCTGGTCTC
Organism: Neogale vison; assembly: GCF_020171115.1. Taxonomy (NCBI): domain Eukaryota; kingdom Metazoa; phylum Chordata; class Mammalia; order Carnivora; family Mustelidae; genus Neogale; species Neogale vison. Next base: position 111,011,314 of record NC_058102.1, on the reverse strand, counting down.
CCCTGCACGTTGTAATAAACCCGCATGGAGCGAAATCCTCTATGCGTAGGCATCCTCTCTGGGAAAGCGTAGCATTTGTTGGGAAATCAGAATCGGGTTTGTGGGAAGCTGCTGCTTCTTGCCGGAGCTAGTCTGCTCAGGACAGTGGAAGATACCCGCATGGAGCGAAATTCTCTTTCACCTAGCATCCCCTCTGCCTGAGAGAGAAGCGTGGTTGCACCTCTGGAAAGGACCTTAAGGAAAGGGACACGTCTGTCACCGTGTTCCCCAAAGGCAAGTATGAGGAAGGTGCAGAACGCTGCAACGGGCGAATAGAACGAGCCGTTGGCTTTATGTCAGAAAACGGTGCGAAGCAGGAGAGAAGGCACTGGCAGGTGCAGCGGGACGGTTGCAAGACAAGTGTCACCAGTTCCCAGTCAGAGCCATGGAGGCCAGGCTGCTAAGGAGACACGAGAGGAAGACTAGGGCAGGCACGCGTGCTCCACTCTAAGGGAGGAGTCTGGGCAGAAGGCAGGCCTGTCCTGTGTCTCTGGTCCCAAGGGGACAGCGTCTCCTTGAACACCTGTGCCTAGGGCAGACTTGGGCTTGCCACCAGGCCCCATAGCCGCAACTCGCAGCAACAGCTCCCTGGAGGACCGGGCAGTCCGATGCCGTCTTCCTCCAAGATGTGACAACGTTGGTGGTGGCAGGGCGTGTGCCGGGGAAGGAATGGGGACAGTGTGCAGGGTTCATGTCCACTCCCTCTCCTGTGGGGAAGGCACTGGCCTAGTCCCCGATTCCGCCTGAGCGCCAGTAGAAAAGGCCTAGCCTGCCTATGCCAGGACATGGAAGTGAGCATAGAGTGCCATCCTAAGCCACGCACGCTGCTGTTGCTTTGTGACTGTGCCTGCTTAGTTCGGCTTGGCAGGGTGAACGCAGGGCGCGAACAGGGAGCCCGGGAAAGCAAGGCCCAAGAGGCACTAGCTCTCCCGCAGCTCTTCATCTTTGAAGTGACAGAGCGAACGCCCAAAGCCTTGCTGTGAAGCAGCAGCGAAGGGCAGTTCGTGCCAGCTGAAAACCTCTACAAACCTGTAGCAGTAGTTGCTAAATGAGAGTCGGATCTGTAGGCTGCTGTGGCTGCCTGCCTTAGCCTACTCTTCCCAGGATAGAGGGAGAGCCCCGCATAGAGCGAAAGCCTCTTTGCCCGGGCATCCCTCCTGGGAAGGCCCAGCTTTCTTTGGGAAATCAAAGTCAGGTCTGAGGGACGCTGCTGCTGCTTGCTTGAGCTGGTCTCCCCTGCACGTTGTAATAAACCCGCATGGAGCCAAATCCTCTATGCGCAGGCATCCTCTCTGGGAAAGCATAGCATTTGTTGGGAAATCAGAATCGGGTTTGTGGGAAGCTGCTGCTTCTTGCCGGAGCTAGTCTGCTCAGGACAGTGGAAGATACCCGCATGGAGCGAAATTCTCTTTCACCTAGCATCCCCTCTGCCTGAGAGAGAAGCGTGGTTGCACCTCTGGAAAGGACCTTAAGGAAAGGGACACGTCTGTCACCGTGTTCCCCAAAGGCAAGTATGAGGAAGGTGCAGAACGCTGCAACGGGCGAATAGAACGAGCCGTTGGCTTTATGTCAGAAAACGGTGCGAAGCAGGAGAGAAGGCACTGGCAGGTGCAGCGGGACGGTTGCAAGACAAGTGTCACCAGTTCCCTGTCAGAGCCATGGAGGCCAGGCTGCTAAGGAGACACGAGAGGAAGACTAGGGCAGGCACGCGTGCTCCACTCTAAGGGAGGAGTCTGGGCAGAAGGCAGGCCTGTCCTGTGTCTCTGGTCCCAAGGGGACAGCGTCTCCTTGAACACCTGTGCCTAGGGCAGACTTGGGCTTGCCACCAGGCCCCATAGCCGCAACTCGCAGCAACAGCTCCCTGGAGGACCGGGCAGTCCGATGCCGTCTTCCTCCAAGATGTGACAACGTTGGTGGTGGCAGGGCGTGTGCCGGGGAAGGAATGGGGACAGTGTGCAGGGTTCATGTCCACTCCCTCTCCTGTGGGGAAGGCACTGGCCTAGTCCCCGATTCCGCCTGAGCGCCAGTAGAAAAGGCCTAGCCTGCCTATGCCAGGACATGGAAGTGAGCATAGAGTGCCATCCTAAGCCACGCACGCTGCTGTTGCTTTGTGACTGTGCCTGCTTAGTTCGGCTTGGCAGGGTGAACGCAGGGCGCGAACAGGGAGCCCGGGAAAGCAAGGCCCAAGAGGCACTAGCTCTCCCGCAGCTCTTCATCTTTGAAGTGACAGAGCGAACGCCCAAAGCCTTGCTGTGAAGCAGCAGCGAAGGGCAGTTCGTGCCAGCTGAAAACCTCTACAAACGTGTAGCAGTAGTTGCTAAATCAGAGTCGGATCTGTAGGCTGCTGTGGCTGCTTGCCTTATCCTACTCTTCCCAGGACAGAGGGAGAGCCCCGCATAGAGCGAAAGCCTCTTTGCCCGGGCATCCCTCCTGGGAAGGCCCAGCTTTCTTTGGGAAATCAAAGTCAGGTCTGAGGGACGCTGCTGCTGCTTGCTTGAGCTGGTCTCCCCTGCACGTTGTAATAAACCCGCATGGAGCCAAATCCTCTATGCGCAGGCATCCTCTCTGGGAAAGCATAGCATTTGTTGGGAAATCAGAATCGGGTTTGTGGGAAGCTGCTGCTTCTTGCCGGAGCTAGTCTGCTCAGGACAGTGGAAGATACCCGCATGGAGCGAAATTCTCTTTCACCTAGCATCCCCTCTGCCTGAGAGAGAAGCGTGGTTGCACCTCTGGAAAGGACCTTAAGGAAAGGGACACGTCTGTCACCGTGTTCCCCAAAGGCAAGTATGAGGAAGGTGCAGAACGCTGCAACGGGCGAATAGAACGAGCCGTTGGCTTTATGTCAGAAAACGGTGCGAAGCAGGAGAGAAGGCACTGGCAGGTGCAGCGGGACGGTTGCAAGACAAGTGTCACCAGTTCCCTGTCAGAGCCATGGAGGCCAGGCTGCTAAGGAGACACGAGAGGAAGACTAGGGCAGGCACACGTGCTCCACTCTAAGGGAGGAGTCTGGGCAGAAGGCAGGCCTGTCCTGTGTCTCTGGTCCCAAGGGGACAGCGTCTCCTTGAACACCTGTGCCTAGGGCAGACTTGGGCTTGCCACCAGGCCCCATAGCCGCAACTCGCAGCAACAGCTCCCTGGAGGAACGGGCAGTCCGATGCCGTCTTCCTCCAAGATGTGACAACGTTGGTGGTGGCAGGGCGTGTGCCGGGGAAGGAATGGGGACAGTGTGCAGGGTTCATGTCCACTCCCTCTCCTGTGGGGAAGGCACTGGCCTAGTCCCCGATTCCGCCTGAGCGCCAGTAGAAAAGGCCTAGCCTGCCTATGCCAGGACATGGAAGTGAGCATAGAGTGCCATCCTAAGCCACGCACGCTGCTGTTGCTTTGTGACTGTGCCTGCTTAGTTCGGCTTGGCAGGGTGAACGCAGGGCGCGAACAGGGAGCCCGGGAAAGCAAGGCCCAAGAGGCACTAGCTCTCCCGCAGCTCTTCATCTTTGAAGTGACAGAGCGAACGCCCAAAGCCTTGCTGTGAAGCAGCAGCGAAGGGCAGTTCGTGCCAGCTGAAAACCTCTACAAACGTGTAGCAGTAGTTGCTAAATCAGAGTCGGATCTGTAGGCTGCTGTGGCTGCCTGCCTTAGCCTACTCTTCCCAGGACAGAGGGAGAGCCCCGCATAGAGCGAAAGCCTCTTTGCCCGGGCATCCCTTCTGGGAAGGCCCAGCTTTCTTTGGGAAATCAAAGTCAGGTCTGAGGGACGCTGCTGCTGCTTGCTTGAGCTGGTCTCCCCTGCACGTTGTAATAAACCCGCATGGAGCGAAATCCTCTATGCGCAGGCATCCTCTCTGGGAAAGCGTAGCATTTGTTGGGAAATCAGAATCGGGTTTGTGGGAAGCTGCTGCTTCTTGCCGGAGCTAGTCTGCTCAGGACAGTGGAAGATACCCGCATGGAGCGAAATTCTCTTTCACCTAGCATCCCCTCTGCCTGAGAGAGAAGCGTGGTTGCACCTCTGGAAAGGACCTTAAGGAAAGGGACACGTCTGTCACCGTGTTCCCCAAAGGCAAGTATGAGGAAGGTGCAGAACGCTGCAACGGGCGAATAGAACGAGCCGTTGGCTTTATGTCAGAAAACGGTGCGAAGCAGGAGAGAAGGCACTGGCAGGTGCAGCGGGACGGTTGCAAGACAAGTGTCACCAGTTCCCTGTCAGAGCCATGGAGGCCAGGCTGCTAAGGAGACACGAGAGGAAGACTAGGGCAGGCACGCGTGCTCCACTCTAAGGGAGGAGTCTGGGCAGAAGGCAGGCCTGTCCTGTGTCTCTGGTCCCAAGGGGACAGCGTCTCCTTGAACACCTGTGCCTAGGGCAGACTTGGGCTTGCCACCAGGCCCCATAGCCGCAACTCGCAGCAACAGCTCCCTGGAGGACCGGGCAGTCCGATGCCGTCTTCCTCCAAGATGTGACAACGTTGGTGGTGGCAGGGCGTGTGCCGGGGAAGGAATGGGGACAGTGTGCAGGGTTCATGTCCACTCCCTCTCCTGTGGGGAAGGCACTGGCCTAGTCCCCGATTCCGCCTGAGCGCCAGTAGAAAAGGCCTAGCCTGCCTATGCCAGGACATGGAAGTGAGCATAGAGTGCCATCCTAAGCCACGCACGCTGCTGTTGCTTTGTGACTGTGCCTGCTTAGTTCGGCTTGGCAGGGTGAACGCAGGGCGCGAACAGGGAGCCCGGGAAAGCAAGGCCCAAGAGGCACTAGCTCTCCCGCAGCTCTTCATCTTTGAAGTGACAGAGCGAACGCCCAAAGCGTTGCTGTGAAGCAGCAGCGAAGGGCAGTTCGTGCCAGCTGAAAACCTCTACAAACGTGTAGCAGTAGTTGCTAAATCAGAGTCGGATCTGTAGGCTGCTGTGGCTGCCTGCCTTAGCCTACTCTTCCCAGGATAGAGGGAGAGCCCCGCATAGAGCGAAAGCCTCTTTGCCCGGGCATCCCTTCTGGGAAGGCCCAGCTTTCTTTGGGAAATCAAAGTCAGGTCTGAGGGACGCTGCTGCTGCTTGCTTGAGCTGGTCTCCCCTGCACGTTGTAATAAACCCGCATGAAGCGAAATCCTTTATGCGCAGGCATCCTCTCTGGGAAAGCATAGCATTTGTTGGGAAATCAGAATCGGGTTTGTGGGAAGCTGCTGCTTCGTGCCGGAGCTAGTCTGCTCAGGACAGTGGAAGATACCCGCATGGAGCGAAATTCTCTTTCACCTAGCATCCCCTCTGCCTGAGAGAGAAGCGTGGTTGCACCTCTGGAAAGGACCTTAAGGAAAGGGACACGTCTGTCACCGTGTTCCCCAAAGGCAAGTATGAGGAAGGTGCAGAACGCTGCAACGGGCGAATAGAACGAGCCGTTGGCTTTATGTCAGAAAACGGTGCGAAGCAGGAGAGAAGGCACTGGCAGGTGCAGCGGGACGGTTGCAAGACAAGTGTCACCAGTTCCCTGTCAGAGCCATGGAGGCCAGGCTGCTAAGGAGACACGAGAGGAAGACTAGGGCAGGCACGCGTGCTCCACTCTAAGGGAGGAGTCTGGGCAGAAGGCAGGCCTGTCCTGTGTCTCTGGTCCCAAGGGGACAGCGTCTCCTTGAACACCTGTGCCTAGGGCAGACTTGGGCTTGCCACCAGGCCCCATAGCCGCAACTCGCAGCAACAGCTCCCTGGAGGACCGGGCAGTCCGATGCCGTCTTCCTCCAAGATGTGACAACGTTGGTGGTGGCAGGGCGTGTGCCGGGGAAGGAATGGGGACAGTGTGCAGGGTTCATGTCCACTCCCTCTCCTGTGGGGAAGGCACTGGCCTAGTCCCCGATTCCGCCTGAGCGCCAGTAGAAAAGGCCTAGCCTGCCTATGCCAGGACATGGAAGTGAGCATAGAGTGCCATCCTAAGCCACGCACGCTGCTGTTGCTTTGTGACTGTGCCTGCTTAGTTCGGCTTGGCAGGGTGAACGCAGGGCGCGAACAGGGAGCCCGGGAAAGCAAGGCCCAAGAGGCACTAGCTCTCCCGCAGCTCTTCATCTTTGAAGTGACAGAGCGAACGCCCAAAGCCTTGCTGTGAAGCAGCAGCGAAGGGCAGTTCGTGCCAGCTGAAAACCTCTACAAACCTGTAGCAGTAGTTGCTAAATCAGAGTCGGATCTGTAGGCTGCTGTGGCTGCCTGCCTTAGCCTACTCTTCCCAGGATAGAGGGAGAGCCCCGCATAGAGCGAAAGCCTCTTTGCCCGGGCATCCCTCCTGGGAAGGCCCAGCTTTCTTTGGGAAATCAAAGTCAGGTCTGAGGGACGCTGCTGCTGCTTGCTTGAGCTGGTCTCCCCTGCACGTTGTAATAAACCCGCATGGAGCCAAATCCTCTATGCGCAGGCATCCTCTCTGGGAAAGCATAGCATTTGTTGGGAAATCAGAATCGGGTTTGTGGGAAGCTGCTGCTTCTTGCCGGAGCTAGTCTGCTCAGGACAGTGGAAGATACCCGCATGGAGCGAAATTCTCTTTCACCTAGCATCCCCTCTGCCTGAGAGAGAAGCGTGGTTGCACCTCTGGAAAGGACCTTAAGGAAAGGGACACGTCTGTCACCGTGTTCCCCAAAGGCAAGTATGAGGAAGGTGCAGAACGCTGCAACGGGCGAATAGAACGAGCCGTTGGCTTTATGTCAGAAAACGGTGCGAAGCAGGAGAGAAGGCACTGGCAGGTACAGCGGGACGGTTGCAAGACAAGTGTCACCAGTTCCCTGTCAGAGCCATGGAGGCCAGGCTGCTAAGGAGACACGAGAGGAAGACTAGGGCAGGCACGCGTGCTCCACTCTAAGGGAGGAGTCTGGGCAGAAGGCAGGCCTGTCCTGTGTCTCTGGTCCCAAGGGGACAGCGTCTCCTTGAACACCTGTGCCTAGGGCAGACTTGGGCTTGCCACCAGGCCCCATAGCCGCAACTCGCAGCAACAGCTCCCTGGAGGACCGGGCATCCGATGCCGTCTTCCTCCAAGATGTGACAACGTTGGTGGTGGCAGGGCGTGTGCCGGGGAAGGAATGGGGACAGTGTGCAGGGTTCATGTCCACTCCCTCTCCTGTGGGGAAGGCACTGGCCTAGTCCCCGATTCCGCCTGAGCGCCAGTAGAAAAGGCCTAGCCTGCCTATGCCAGGACATGGAAGTGAGCATAGAGTGCCATCCTAAGCCACGCACGCTGCTGTTGCTTTGTGACTGTGCCTGCTTAGTTCGGCTTGGCAGGGTGAACGCAGGGCGCGAACAGGGAGCCCGGGAAAGCAAGGCCCAAGAGGCACTAGCTCTCCCGCAGCTCTTCATCTTTGAAGTGACAGAGCGAACGCCCAAAGCCTTGCTGTGAAGCAGCAGCGAAGGGCAGTTCGTGCCAGCTGAAAACCTCTACAAACGTGTAGCAGTAGTTGCTAAATCAGAGTCGGATCTGTAGGCTGCTGTGGCTGCTTGCCTTATCCTACTCTTCCCAGGACAGAGGGAGAGCCCCGCATAGAGCGAAAGCCTCTTTGCCCGGGCATCCCTCCTGGGAAGGCCCAGCTTACTTTGGGAAATCAAAGTCAGGTCTGAGGGACGCTGCTGCTGCTTGCTTGAGCTGTTCTCCCCTGCACGTTGTAATAAACCCGCATGGAGCGAAATCCTCTATGCGCAGGCATCCTCTCTGGGAAAGCATAGCATTTGTTGGGAAATCAGAATCGGGTTTGTGGGAAGCTGCTGCTTCTTGCCGGAGCTAGTCTGCTCAGGACAGTGGAAGATACCCGCATGGAGCGAAATTCTCTTTCACCTAGCATCCCCTCTGCCTGAGAGAGAAGCGTGGTTGCACCTCTGGAAAGGACCTTAAGGAAAGGGACACGTCTGTCACCGTGTTCCCCAAAGGCAAGTATGAGGAAGGTGCAGAACGCTGCAACGGGCGAATAGAACGAGCCGTTGGCTTTATGTCAGAAAACGGTGCGAAGCAGGAGAGAGGGCACTGGCAGGTGCAGCGGGACGGTTGCAAGACAAGTGTCACCAGTTCCCTGTCAGAGCCATGGAGGCCAGGCTGCTAAGGAGACACGAGAGGAAGACTAGGGCAGGCACGCGTGCTCCACTCTAAGGGAGGAGTCTGGGCAGAAGGCAGGCCTGTCCTGTGTCTCTGGTCCCAAGGGGACAGCGTCTCCTTGAACACCTGTGCCTAGGGCAGACTTGGGCTTGCCACCAGGCCCCATAGCCGCAACTCGCAGCAACAGCTCCCTGGAGGACCGGGCAGTCCGATGCCGTCTTCCTCCAAGATGTGACAACGTTGGTGGTGGCAGGGCGTGTGCCGGGGAAGGAATGGGGACAGTGTGCAGGGTTCATGTCCACTCCCTCTCCTGTGGGGAAGGCACTGGCCTAGTCCCCGATTCCGCCTGAGCGCCAGTAGAAAAGGCCTAGCCTGCCTATGCCAGGACATGGAAGTGAGCATAGAGTGCCATCCTAAGCCACGCACGCTGCTGTTGCTTTGTGACTGTGCCTGCTTAGTTCGGCTTGGCAGGGTGAACGCAGGGCGCGAACAGGGAGCCCGGGAAAGCAAGGCCCAAGAGGCACTAGCTCTCCCGCAGCTCTTCATCTTTGAAGTGACAGAGCGAACGCCCAAAGCCTTGCTGTGAAGCAGCAGCGAAGGGCAGTTCGTGCCAGCTGAAAACCTCTACAAACGTGTAGCAGTAGTTGCTAAATCAGAGTCGGATCTGTAGGCTGCTGTGGCTGCTTGCCTTATCCTACTCTTCCCAGGACAGAGGGAGAGCCCCGCATAGAGCGAAAGCCTCTTTGCCCGGGCATCCCTCCTGGGAAGGCCCAGCTTTCTTTGGGAAATCAAAGTCAGGTCTGAGGGACGCTGCTGCTGCTTGCTTGAGCTGGTCTCCCCTGCACGTTGTAATAAACCCGCATGGAGCCAAATCCTCTATGCGCAGGCATCCTCTCTGGGAAAGCATAGCATTTGTTGGGAAATCAGAATCGGGTTTGTGGGAAGCTGCTGCTTCTTGCCGGAGCTAGTCTGCTCAGGACAGTGGAAGATACCCGCATGGAGCGAAATTCTCTTTCACCTAGCATCCCCTCTGCCTGAGAGAGAAGCGTGGTTGCACCTCTGGAAAGGACCTTAAGGAAAGGGACACGTCTGTCACCGTGTTCCCCAAAGGCAAGTATGAGGAAGGTGCAGAACGCTGCAACGGGCGAATAGAACGAGCCATTGGGTTTATGTCAGAAAACGGTGCGAAGCAGGAGAGAAGGCACTGGCAGGTGCAGCGGGACGGTTGCAAGACAAGTGTCACCAGTTCCCTGTCAGAGCCATGGAGGCCAGGCTGCTAAGGAGACACGAGAGGAAGACTAGGGCAGGCACGCGTGCTCCACTCTAAGGGAGGAGTCTGGGCAGAAGGCAGGCCTGTCCTGTGTCTCTGGTCCCAAGGGGACAGCGTCTCCTTGAACACCTGTGCCTAGGGCAGACTTGGGCTTGCCACCAGGCCCCATAGCCGCAACTCGCAGCAACAGCTCCCTGGAGGAACGGGCAGTCCGATGCCGTCTTCCTCCAAGATGTGACAACGTTGGTGGTGGCAGGGCGTGTGCCGGGGAAGGAATGGGGACAGTGTGCAGGGTTCATGTCCACTCCCTCTCCTGTGGGGAAGGCACTGGCCTAGTCCCCGATTCCGCCTGAGCGCCAGTAGAAAAGGCCTAGCCTGCCTATGCCAGGACATGGAAGTGAGCATAGAGTGCCATCCTAAGCCACGCACGCTGCTGTTGCTTTGTGACTGTGCCTGCTTAGTTCGGCTTGGCAGGGTGAACGCAGGGCGCGAACAGGGAGCCCGGGAAAGCAAGGCCCAAGAGGCACTAGCTCTCCCGCAGCTCTTCATCTTTGAAGTGACAGAGCGAACGCCCAAAGCCTTGCTGTGAAGCAGCAGCGAAGGGCAGTTCGTGCCAGCTGAAAACCTCTACAAACCTGTAGCAGTAGTTGCTAAATCAGAGTCGGATCTGTAGGCTGCTGTGGCTGCCTGCCTTAGCCTACTCTTCCCAGGACAGAGGGAGAGCCCCGCATAGAGCGAAAGCCTCTTTGCCCGGGCATCCCTTCTGGGAAGGCCCAGCTTTCTTTGGGAAATCAAAGTCAGGTCTGAGGGACGCTGCTGCTGCTTGCTTGAGCTGGTCTCCCCTGCACGTTGTAATAAACCCGCATGGAGCGAAATCCTCTATGCGCAGGCATCCTCTCTGGGAAAGCGTAGCATTTGTTGGGAAATCAGAATCGGGTTTGTGGGAAGCTGCTGCTTCTTGCCGGAGCTAGTCTGCTCAGGACAGTGGAAGATACCCGCATGGAGCGAAATTCTCTTTCACCTAGCATCCCCTCTGCCTGAGAGAGAAGCGTGGTTGCACCTCTGGAAAGGACCTTAAGGAAAGGGACACGTCTGTCACCGTGTTCCCCAAAGGCAAGTATGAGGAAGGTGCAGAACGCTGCAACGGGCGAATAGAACGAGCCGTTGGCTTTATGTCAGAAAACGGTGCGAAGCAGGAGAGAAGGCACTGGCAGGTGCAGCGGGACGGTTGCAAGACATGTGTCACCAGTTCCCTGTCAGAGCCATGGAGGCCAGGCTGCTAAGGAGACACGAGAGGAAGACTAGGGCAGGCACGCGTGCTCCACTCTAAGGGAGGAGTCTGGGCAGAAGGCAGGCCTGTCCTGTGTCTCTGGTCCCAAGGGGACAGCGTCTCCTTGAACACCTGTGCCTAGGGCAGACTTGGGCTTGCCACCAGGCCCCATAGCCGCAACTCGCAGCAACAGCTCCCTGGAGGACCGGGCAGTCCGATGCCGTCTTCCTCCAAGATGTGACAACGTTGGTGGTGGCAGGGCGTGTGCCGGGGAAGGAATGGGGACAGTGTGCTGGGTTCATGTCCACTCCCTCTCCTGTGGGGAAGGCACTGGCCTAGTCCCCGATTCCGCCTGAGCGCCAGTAGAAAAGGCCTAGCCTGCCTATGCCAGGACATGGAAGTGAGCATAGAGTGCCATCCTAAGCCACGCACGCTGCTGTTGCTTTGTGACTGTGCCTGCTTAGTTCGGCTTGGCAGGGTGAACGCAGGGCGCGAACAGGGAGCCCGGGAAAGCAAGGCCCAAGAGGCACTAGCTCTCCCGCAGCTCTTCATCTTTGAAGTGACAGAGCGAACGCCCAAAGCCTTGCTGTGAAGCAGCAGCGAAGGGCAGTTCGTGCCAGCTGAAAACCTCTACAAACCTGTAGCAGTAGTTGCTAAATCAGAGTCGGATCTGTAGGCTGCTGTGGCTGCCTGCCTTAGCCTACTCTTCCCAGGACAGAGGGAGAGCCCCGCATAGAGCGAAAGCCTCTTTGCCCGGGCATCCCTTCTGGGAAGGCCCAGCTTTCTTTGGGAAATCAAAGTCAGGTCTGAGGGACGCTGCTGCTGCTTGCTTGAGCTGGTCTCCCCTGCACGTTGTAATAAACCCGCATGGAGCGAAATCCTCTATGCGCAGGCATCCTCTCTGGGAAAGCATAGCATTTGTTGGGAAATCAGAATCGGGTTTGTGGGAAGCTGCTGCTTCTTGCCGGAGCTAGTCTGCTCAGGACAGTGGAAGATACCCGCATGGAGCGAAATTCTCTTTCACCTAGCATCCCCTCTGCCTGAGAGAGAAGCGTGGTTGCACCTCTGGAAAGGACCTTAAGGAAAGGGACACGTCTGTCACCGTGTTCCCCAAAGGCAAGTATGAGGAAGGTGCAGAACGCTGCAACGGGCGAATAGAACGAGCCGTTGGCTTTATGTCAGAAAACGGTGCGAAGCAGGAGAGAAGGCACTGGCAGGTGCAGCGGGACGGTTGCAAGACAAGTGTCACCAGTTCCCTGTCAGAGCCATGGAGGCCAGGCTGCTAAGGAGACACGAGAGGAAGACTAGGGCAGGCACGCGTGCTCCACTCTAAGGGAGGAGTCTGGGCAGAAGGCCGGCCTGTCCTGTGTCTCTGGTCCCAAGGGGACAGCGTCTCCTTGAACACCTGTGCCTAGGGCAGACTTGGGCTTGCCACCAGGCCCCATAGCCGCAACTCGCAGCAACAGCTCCCTGGAGGACCGGGCAGTCCGATGCCGTCTTCCTCCAAGATGTGACAACGTTGGTGGTGGCAGGGCGTGTGCCGGGGAAGGAATGGGGACAGTGTGCAGGGTTCATGTCCACTCCCTCTCCTGTGGGGAAGGCACTGGCCTAGTCCCCGATTCCGCCTGAGCGCCAGTAGAAAAGGCCTAGCCTGCCTATGCCAGGACATGGAAGTGAGCATAGAGTGCCATCCTAAGCCACGCACGCTGCTGTTGCTTTGTGACTGTGCCTGCTTAGTTCGGCTTGGCAGGGTGAACGCAGGGCGCGAACAGGGAGCCCGGGAAAGCAAGGCCCAAGAGGCACTAGCTCTCCCGCAGCTCTTCATCTTTGAAGTGACAGAGCGAACGCCCAAAGCCTTGCTGTGAAGCAGCAGCGAAGGGCAGTTCGTGCCAGCTGAAAACCTCTACAAACGTGTAGCAGTAGTTGCTAAATCAGAGACGGATCTGTAGGCTGCTGTGGCTGCCTGCCTTAGCCTACTCTTCCCAGGACAGAGGGAGAGCCCCGCATAGAGCGAAAGCCTCTTTGCCCGGGCATCCCTTCTGGGAAGGCCCAGCTTTCTTTGGGAAATCAAAGTCAGGTCTGAGGGACGCTGCTGCTGCTTGCTTGAGCTGGTCTCCCCTGCACGTTGTAATAAACCCGCATGGAGCGAAATCCTCTATGCGCAGGCATCCTCTCTGGGAAAGCGTAGGATTTGTTGGGAAATCAGAATCGGGTTTGTGGGAAGCTGCTGCTTCTTGCCGGAGCTAGTCTGCTCATGACAGTGGAAGATACCCGCATGGAGCGAAATTCTCTTTCACCTAGCATCCCCTCTGCCTGAGAGAGAAGCGTGGTTGCACCTCTGGAAAGGACCTTAAGGAAAGGGACACGTCTGTCACCGTGTTCCCCAAAGGCAAGTATGAGGAAGGTGCAGAACGCTGCAACGGGCGAATAGAACGAGCCGTTGGCTTTATGTCAGAAAACGGTGCGAAGCAGGAGAGAAGGCACTGGCAGGTGCAGCGGGACGGTTGCAAGACAAGTGTCACCAGTTCCCTGTCAGAGCCATGGAGGCCAGGCTGCTAAGGAGACACGAGGGGAAGACTAGGGCAGGCACGCGTGCTCCACTCTAAGGGAGGAGTCTGGGCAGAAGGCAGGCCTGTCCTGTGTCTCTGGTCCCAAGGGGACAGCGTCTCCTTGAACACCTGTGCCTAGGGCAGACTTGGGCTTGCCACCAGGCCCCATAGCCGCAACTCGCAGCAACAGCTCCCTGGAGGACCGGGCAGTCCGATGCCGTCTTCCTCCAAGATGTGACAACGTTGGTGGTGGCAGGGCGTGTGCCGGGGAAGGAATGGGGACAGTGTGCAGGGTTCATGTCCACTCCCTCTCCTGTGGGGAAGGCACTGGCCTAGTCCCCGATTCCGCCTGAGCGCCAGTAGAAAATGCCTAGCTTGCCTATGCCAGGACATGGAAGTGAGCATAGAGTGCCATCCTAAGCCACGCACGCTGCTGTTGCTTTGTGACTGTGCCTGCTTAGTTCGGCTTGGCAGGGTGAACGCAGGGCGCGAACAGGGAGCCCGGGAAAGCAAGGCCCAAGAGGCACTAGCTCTCCCGCAGCTCTTCATCTTTGAAGTGACAGAGCGAACGCCCAAAGCCTTGCTGTGAAGCAGCAGCGAAGGGCAGTTCGTGCCAGCTGAAAACCTCTACAAACCTGTAGCAGTAGTTGCTAAATCAGAGTCGGATCTGTAGGCTGCTGTGGCTGCCTGCCTTAGCCTACTCTTCCCAGGACAGAGGGAGAGCCCCGCATAGAGCGAAAGCCTCTTTGCCCGGGCATCCCTTCTGGGAAGGCCCAGCTTTCTTTGGGAAATCAAAGTCAGGTCTGAGGGACGCTGCTGCTGCTTGCTTGAGCTGGTCTCCCCTGCACGTTGTAATAAACCCGCATGGAGCGAAATCCTCTATGCGCAGGCATCCTCTCTGGGAAAGCGTAGCATTTGTTGGGAAATCAGAATCGGGTTTGTGGGAAGCTGCTGCTTCTTGCCGGAGCTAGTCTGCTCAGGACAGTGGAAGATACCCGCATGGAGCGAAATTCTCTTTCACCGGGCATCCCCTCTGCCTGAGAGAGAAGCGTGGTTGCACCTCTGGAAAGGACCTTAAGGAAAGGGACACGTCTGTCACCGTGTTCCCCAAAGGCAAGTATGAGGAAGGTGCAGAACGCTGCAACGGGCGAATAGAACGAGCCGTTGGCTTTATGTCAGAAAACGGTGCGAAGCAGGAGAGAAGGCACTGGCAGGTGCAGCGGGACGGTTGCAAGACAAGTGTCACCAGTTCCCTGTCAGAGCCATGGAGGCCAGGCTGCTAAGGAGACACGAGAGGAAGACTAGGGCAGGCACGCGTGCTCCACTCTAAGGGAGGAGTCTGGGCAGAAGGCAGGCCTGTCCTGTGTCTCTGGTCCCAAGGGGACAGCGTCTCCTTGAACACCTGTGCCTAGGGCAGACTTGGGCTTGCCACCAGGCCCCATAGCCGCAACTCGCAGCAACAGCTCCCTGGAGGACCGGGCAGTCCGATGCCGTCTTCCTCCAAGATGTGACAACGTTGGTGGTGGCAGGGCGTGTGCCGGGGAAGGAATGGGGACAGTGTGCAGGGTTCATGTCCACTCCCTCTCCTGTGGGGAAGGCACTGGCCTAGTCCCCGATTCCGCCTGAGCGCCAGTAGAAAAGGCCTAGCCTGCCTATGCCAGGACATGGAAGTGAGCATAGAGTGCCATCCTAAGCCACGCACGCTGCTGTTGCTTTGTGACTGTGCCTGCTTAGTTCGGCTTGGCAGGGTGAACGCAGGGCGCGAACAGGGAGCCCGGGAAAGCAAGGCCCAAGAGGCACTAGCTCTCCCGCAGCTCTTCATCTTTGAAGTGACAGAGCGAACGCCCAAAGCCTTGCTGTGAAGCAGCAGCGAAGGGCAGTTCGTGCCAGCTGAAAACCTCTACAAACGTGTAGCAGTAGTTGCTAAATCAGAGTCGGATCTGTAGGCTGCTGTGGCTGCCTGCCTTAGCCTACTCTTCCCAGGATAGAGGGAGAGCCCCGCATAGAGCGAAAGCCTCTTTGCCCGGGCATCCCTCCTGGGAAGGCCCAGCTTTCTTTGGGAAATCAAAGTCAGGTCTGAGGGACGCTGCTGCTGCTTGCTTGAGCTGGTCTCCCCTGCACGTTGTAATAAACCCGCATGGAGCGAAATCCTCTATGCGCAGGCATCCTCTCTGGGAAAGCATAGCATTTGTTGGGAAATCAGAATCGGGTTTGTGGGAAGCTGCTGCTTCTTGCCGGAGCTAGTCTGCTCAGGACAGTGGAAGATACCCGCATGGAGCGAAATTCTCTTTCACCTAGCATCCCCTCTGCCTGAGAGAGAAGCGTGGTTGCACCTCTGGAAAGGACCTTAAGGAAAGGGACACGTCTGTCACCGTGTTCCCCAAAGGCAAGTATGAGGAAGGTGCAGAACGCTGCAACGGGCGAATAGAACGAGCCGTTGGCTTTATGTCAGAAAACCGTGCGAAGCAGGAGAGAAGGCACTGGCAGGTGCAGCGGGATGGTTGCAAGACAAGTGTCACCAGTTCCCTGTCAGAGCCATGGAGGCCAGGCTGCTAAGGAGACACGAGAGGAAGACTAGGGCAGGCACGCGTGCTCCACTCTAAGGGAGGAGTCTGGGCAGAAGGCAGGCCTGTCCTGTGTCTCTGGTCCCAAGGGGACAGCGTCTCCTTGAACACCTGTGCCTAGGGCAGACTTGGGCTTGCCACCAGGCCCCATAGCCGCAACTCGCAGCAACAGCTCCCTGGAGGACCGGGCAGTCCGATGCCGTCTTCCTCCAAGATGTGACAACGTTGGTGGTGGCAGGGCGTGTGCCGGGGAAGGAATGGGGACAGTGTGCAGGGTTCATGTCCACTCCCTCTCCAGTGGGGAAGGCACTGGCCTAGTCCCCGATTCCGCCTGAGCGCCAGTAGAAAAGGCCTAGCCTGCCTATGCCAGGACATGGAAGTGAGCATAGAGTGCCATCCTAAGCCACGCACGCTGCTGTTGCTTTGTGACTGTGCCTGCTTAGTTCGGCTTGGCAGGGTGAACGCAGGGCGCGAACAGGGAGCCCGGGAAAGCAAGGCCCAAGAGGCACTAGCTCTCCCGCAGCTCTTCATCTTTGAAGTGACAGAGCGAACGCCCAAAGCCTTGCTGTGAAGCAGCAGCGAAGGGCAGTTCGTGCCAGCTGAAAACCTCTACAAACCTGTAGCAGTAGTTGCTAAATCAGAGTCGGCTCTGTAGGCTGCTGTGGCTGCCTGCCTTAGCCTACTCTTCCCAGGACAGAGGGAGAGCCCCGCATAGAGCGAAAGCCTCTTTGCCCGGGCATCCCTTCTGGGAAGGCCCAGCTTTCTTTGGGAAATCAAAGTCAGGTCTGAGGGACGCTGCTGCTGCTTGCTTGAGCTGGTCTCCCCTGCACGATGTAATAAACCCGCATGGAGCGAAATCCTCTATGCGCAGGCATCCTCTCTGGGAAAGCGTAGCATTTGTTGGGAAATCAGAATCGGGTTTGTGGGAAGCTGCTGCTTCTTGCCGGAGCTAGTCTGCTCAGGACAGTGGAAGATACCCGCATGGAGCGAAATTCTCTTTCACCTAGCATCCCCTCTGCCTGAGAGAGAAGCGTGGTTGCACCTCTGGAAAGGACCTTAAGGAAAGGGACACGTCTGTCACCGTGTTCCCCAAAGGCAAGTATGAGGAAGGTGCAGAACGCTGCAACGGGCGAATAGAACGAGCCGTTGGCTTTATGTCAGAAAACGGTGCGAAGCAGGAGAGAAGGCACTGGCAGGTGCAGCGGGACGGTTGCAAGACAAGTGTCACCAGTTCCCTGTCAGAGCCATGGAGGCCAGGCTGCTAAGGAGACACGAGAGGAAGACTAGGGCAGGCACGCGTGCTCCACTCTAAGGGAGGAGTCTGGGCAGAAGGCAGGCCTGTCCTGTGTCTCTGGTCCCAAGGGGACAGCGTCTCCTTGAACACCTGTGCCTAGGGCAGACTTGGGCTTGCCACCAGGCCCCATAGCCGCAACTCGCAGCAACAGCTCCCTGGAGGACCGGGCAGTCCGATGCCGTCTTCCTCCAAGATGTGACAACGTTGGTGGTGGCAGGGCGTGTGCCGGGGAAGGAACGGGGACAGTGTGCAGGGTTCATGTCCACTCCCTCTCCTGTGGGGAAGGCACTGGCCTAGTCCCCGATTCCGCCTGAGCGCCAGTAGAAAAGGCCTAGCCTGCCTATGCCAGGACATGGAAGTGAGCATAGAGTGCCATCCTAAGCCACGCACGCTGCTGTTGCTTTGTGACTGTGCCTGCTTAGTTCGGCTTGGCAGGGTGAACGCAGGGCACGAACAGGGAGCCCGGGAAAGCAAGGCCCAAGAGGCACTAGCTCTCCCGCAGCTCTTCATCTTTGAATTGACAGAGCGAACGCCCAAAGCCTTGCTGTGAAGCAGCAGCGAAGGGCAGTTCGTGCCAGCTGAAAACCTCTACAAACGTGTAGCAGTAGTTGCTAAATCAGAGTCGGCTCTGTAGGCTGCTGTGGCTGCCTGCCTTAGCCTACTCTTCCCAGGACAGAGGGAGAGCCCCGCATAGAGCGAAAGCCTCTTTGCCCGGGCATCCCTTCTGGGAAGGCCCAGCTTTCTTTGGGAAATCAAAGTCAGGTCTGAGGGACGCTGCTGCTGCTTGCTTGAGCTGGTCTCCCCTGCACGTTGTAATCAACCCGCATGGAGCGAAATCCTCTATGCGCAGGCATCCTCTCTGGGAAAGCGTAGCATTTGTTGGGAAATCAGAATCGGGTTTGTGGGAAGCTGCTGCTTCTTGCCGGAGCTAGTCTGCTCAGGACAGTGGAAGATACCCGCATGGAGCGAAATTCTCTTTCACCTAGCATCCCCTCTGCCTGAGAGAGAAGCGTGGTTGCACCTCTGGAAAGGACCTTAAGGAAAGGGACACGTCTGTCACCGTGTTCCCCAAAGGCAAGTATGAGGAAGGTGCAGAACGCTGCAACGGGCGAATAGAACGAGCCGTTGGCTTTATGTCAGAAAACGGTGCGAAGCAGGAGAGAAGGCACTGGCAGGTGCAGCGGGACGGTTGCAAGACAAGTGTCACCAGTTCCCAGTCAGAGCCATGGAGGCCAGGCTGCTAAGGAGACACGAGGGGAAGACTAGGGCAGGCACGCGTGCTCCACTCTAAGGGAGGAGTCTGGGCAGAAGGCAGGCCTGTCCTGTGTCTCTGGTCCCAAGGGGACAGCGTCTCCTTGAACACCTGTGCCTAGGGCAGACTTGGGCTTGCCACCAGGCCCCATAGCCGCAACTCGCAGCAACAGCTCCCTGGAGGACCGGGCAGTCCGATGCCGTCTTCCTCCAAGATGTGACAACGTTGGTGGTGGCAGGGCGTGTGCCGGGGAAGGAATGGGGACAGTGTGCAGGGTTCATGTCCACTCCCTCTCCTGTGGGGAAGGCACTGGCCTAGTCCCCGATTCCGCCTGAGCGCCAGTAGAAAAGGCCTAGCTTGCCTATGCCAGGACATGGAAGTGAGCATAGAGTGCCATCCTAAGCCACGCACGCTGCTGTTGCTTTGTGACTGTGCCTGCTTAGTTCGGCTTGGCAGGGTGAACGCAGGGCGCGAACAGGGAGCCCGGGAAAGCAAGGCCCAAGAGGCACTAGCTCTCCCGCAGCTCTTCATCTTTGAAGTGACAGAGCGAACGCCCAAAGCCTTGCTGTGAAGCAGCAGCGAAGGGCAGTTCGTGCCAGCTGAAAACCTCTACAAACCTGTAGCAGTAGTTGCTAAATCAGAGTCGGATCTGTAGGCTGCTGTGGCTGCCTGCCTTAGCCTACTCTTCCCAGGACAGAGGGAGAGCCCCGCATAGAGCGAAAGCCTCTTTGCCCGGGCATCCCTTCTGGGAAGGCCCAGCTTTCTTTGGGAAATCAAAGTCAGGTCTGAGGGACGCTGCTGCTGCTTGCTTGAGCTGGTCTCCCCTGCACGTTGTAATAAACCCATATGGAGCGAAATCCTCTATGCGCAGGCATCCTCTCTGGGAAAGCGTAGCATTTGTTGGGAAATCAGAATCGGGTTTGTGGGAAGCTGCTGCTTCTTGCCGGAGCTAGTCTGCTCAGGACAGTGGAAGATACCCGCATGGAGCGAAATTCTCTTTCACCTAGCATCCCCTCTGCCTGAGAGAGAAGCGTGGTTGCACCTCTGGAAAGGACCTTAAGGAAAGGGACACGTCTGTCACCGTGTTCCCCAAAGGCAAGTATGAGGAAGGTGCAGAACGCTGCAACGGGCGAATAGAACGAGCCGTTGGCTTTATGTCAGAAAACGGTGCGAAGCAGGAGAGAAGGCACTGGCAGGTGCAGCGGGACGGTTGCAAGACAAGTGTCACCAGTTCCCTGTCAGAGCCATGGAGGCCAGGCTGCTAAGGAGACACGAGAGGAAGACTAGGGCAGGCACGCGTGCTCCACTCTAAGGGAGGAGTCTGGGCAGAAGGCAGGCCTGTCCTGTGTCTCTGGTCCCAAGGGGACAGCGTCTCCTTGAACACCTGTGCCTAGGGCAGACTTGGGCTTGCCACCAGGCCCCATAGCCGCAACTCGCAGCAACAGCTCCCTGGAGGACCGGGCAGTCCGATGCCGTCTTCCTCCAAGATGTGACAACGTTGGTGGTGGCAGGGCGTGTGCCGGGGAAGGAATGGGGACAGTGTGCAGGGTTCATGTCCACTCCCTCTCCTGTGGGGAAGGCACTGGCCTAGTCCCCGATTCCGCCTGAGCGCCAGTAGAAAAGGCCTAGCCTGCCTATGCCAGGACATGGAAGTGAGCATAGAGTGCCATCCTAAGCCACGCACGCTGCTGTTGCTTTGTGACTGTGCCTGCTTAGTTCGGCTTGGCAGGGTGAACGCAGGGCGCGAACAGGGAGCCCGGGAAAGCAAGGCCCAAGAGGCACTAGCTCTCCCGCAGCTCTTCATCTTTGAAGTGACAGAGCGAACGCCCAAAGCCTTGCTGTGAAGCAGCAGCGAAGGGCAGTTCGTGCCAGCTGAAAACCTCTACAAACGTGTAGCAGTAGTTGCTAAATCAGAGTCGGATCTGTAGGCTGCTGTGGCTGCATGCCTTAGCCTAGTATTCCCAGGATAGAGGGAGAGCCCCGCATAGAGCGAAAGCCTCTTTGCCCGGGCATCCCTCCTGGGAAGGCCCAGCTTTCTTTGGGAAATCAAAGTCAGGTCTGAGGGACGCTGCTGCTGCTTGCTTGAGCTGGTCTCCCCTGCACGTTGTAATAAACCCGCATGGAGCGAAATCCTCTATGCGCAGGCATCCTCTCTGGGAAAGCATAGCATTTGTTGGGAAATCAGAATCGGGTTTGTGGGAAGCTGCTGCTTCTTGCCGGAGCTAGTCTGCTCAGGACAGTGGAAGATACCCGCATGGAGCGAAATTCTCTTTCACCTAGCATCCCCTCTGCCTGAGAGAGAAGCGTGGTTGCACCTCTGGAAAGGACCTTAAGGAAAGGGACACGTCTGTCACCGTGTTCCCCAAAGGCAAGTATGAGGAAGGTGCAGAACGCTGCAACGGGCGAATAGAACGAGCCGTTGGCTTTATGTCAGAAAACGGTGCGAAGCAGGAGAGAAGGCACTGGCAGGTGCAGCGGGACGGTTGCAAGACAAGTGTCACCAGTTCCCTGTCAGAGCCATGGAGGCCAGGCTGCTAAGGAGACACGAGAGGAAGACTAGGGCAGGCACGCGTGCTCCACTCTAAGGGAGGAGTCTGGGCAGAAGGCAGGCCTGTCCTGTGTCTCTGGTCCCAAGGGGACAGCGTCTCCTTGAACACCTGTGCCTAGGGCAGACTTGGGCTTGCCACCAGGCCCCATAGCCGCAACTCGCAGCAACAGCTCCCTGGAGGACCGGGCAGTCCGATGCCGTCTTCCTCCAAGATGTGACAACGTTGGTGGTGGCAGGGCGTGTGCCGGGGAAGGAATGGGGACAGTGTGCAGGGTTCATGTCCACTCCCTCTCCTGTGGGGAAGGCACTGGCCTAGTCCCCGATTCCGCCTGAGCGCCAGTAGAAAAGGCCTAGCCTGCCTATGCCAGGACATGGAAGTGAGCATAGAGTGCCATCCTAAGCCACGCACGCTGCTGTTGCTTTGTGACTGTGCCTGCTTAGTTCGGCTTGGCAGGGTGAACGCAGGGCGCGAACAGGGAGCCCGGGAAAGCAAGGCCCAAGAGGCACTAGCTTTCCCGCAGCTCTTCATCTTTGAAGTGACAGAGCGAACGCCCAAAGCCTTGCTGTGAAGCAGCAGCGAAGGGCAGTTCGTGCCAGCTGAAAACCTCTACAAACGTGTAGCAGTAGTTGCTAAATCAGAGTCGGCTCTGTAGGCTGCTGTGGCTGCCTGCCTTAGCCTACTCTTCCCAGGACAGAGGGAGAGCCCCGCATAGAGCGAAAGCCTCTTTGCCCGGGCATCCCTTCTGGGAAGGCCCAGCTTTCTTTGGGAAATCAAAGTCAGGTCTGAGGGACGCTGCTGCTGCTTGCTTGAGCTGGTCTCCCCTGCACGTTGTAATAAACCCGCATGGAGCGAAATCCTCTATGCGCAGGCATCCTCTCTGGGAAAGCATAGCATTTGTTGGGAAATCAGAATCGGGTTTGTGGGAAGCTGCTGCTTCTTGCCGGAGCTAGTCTGCTCAGGACAGTGGAAGATACCCGCATGGAGCGAAATTCTCTTTCACCTAGCATCCCCTCTGCCTGAGAGAGAAGCGTGGTAGCACCTCTGGAAAGGACCTTAAGGAAAGGGACACGTCTGTCACCGTGTTCCCCAAAGGCAAGTATGAGGAAGGTGCAGAACGCTGCAACGGGCGAATAGAACGAGCCGTTGGCTTTATGTCAGAAAACGGTGCGAAGCAGGAGAGAAGGCACTGGCAGGTGCAGCGGGACGGTTGCAAGACAAGTGTCACCAGTTCCCTGTCAGAGCCATGGAGGCCAGGCTGCTAAGGAGACACGAGAGGAAGACTAGGGCAGGCACGCGTGCTCCACTCTAAGGGAGGAGTCTGGGCAGAAGGCAGGCCTGTCCTGTGTCTCTGGTCCCAAGGGGACAGCGTCTCCTTGAACACCTGTGCCTAGGGCAGACTTGGGCTTGCCACCAGGCCCCATAGCCGCAACTCGCAGCAACAGCTCCCTGGAGGACCGGGCAGTCCGATGCCGTCTTCCTCCAAGATGTGACAACGTTGGTGGTGGCAGGGCGTGTGCCGGGGAAGGAATGGGGACAGTGTGCAGGGTTCATGTCCACTCCCTCTCCTGTGGGGAAGGCACTGGCCTAGTCCCCGATTCCGCCTGAGCGCCAGTAGAAAAGGCCTAGCTTGCCTATGCCAGGACATGGAAGTGAGCATAGAGTGCCATCCTAAGCCACGCACGCTGCTGTTGCTTTGTGACTGTGCCTGCTTAGTTCGGCTTGGCAGGGTGAACGCAGGGCGCGAACAGGGAGCCCGGGAAAGCAAGGCCCAAGAGGCACTAGCTCTCCCGCAGCTCTTCATCTTTGAAGTGACAGAGCGAACGCCCAAAGCCTTGCTGTGAAGCAGCAGCGAAGGGCAGTTCGTGCCAGCTGAAAACCTCTACAAACCTGTAGCAGTAGTTGCTAAATCAGAGTCGGATCTGTAGGCTGCTGTGGCTGCCTGCCTTAGCCTACTCTTCCCAGGACAGAGGGAGAGCCCCGCATAGAGCGAAAGCCTCTTTGCCCGGGCATCCCTTCTGGGAAGGCCCAGCTTTCTTTGGGAAATCAAAGTCAGGTCTGAGGGACGCTGCTGCTGCTTGCTTGAGCTGGTCTCCCCTGCACGTTGTAATAAACCCATATGGAGCGAAATCCTCTATGCGCAGGCATCCTCTCTGGGAAAGCGTAGCATTTGTTGGGAAATCAGAATCGGGTTTGTGGGAAGCTGCTGCTTCTTGCCGGAGCTAGTCTGCTCAGGACAGTGGAAGATACCCGCATGGAGCGAAATTCTCTTTCACCTAGCATCCCCTCTGCCTGAGAGAGAAGCGTGGTTGCACCTCTGGAAAGGACCTTAAGGAAAGGGACACGTCTGTCACCGTGTTCCCCAAAGGCAAGTATGAGGAAGGTGCAGAACGCTGCAACGGGCGAATAGAACGAGCCGTTGGCTTTATGTCAGAAAACGGTGCGAAGCAGGAGAGAAGGCACTGGCAGGTGCAGCGGGACGGTTGCAAGACAAGTGTCACCAGTTCCCTGTCAGAGCCATGGAGGCCAGGCTGCTAAGGAGACACGAGAGGAAGACTAGGGCAGGCACGCGTGCTCCACTCTAAGGGAGGAGTCTGGGCAGAAGGCAGGCCTGTCCTGTGTCTCTGGTCCCAAGGGGACAGCGTCTCCTTGAACACCTGTGCCTAGGGCAGACTTGGGCTTGCCACCAGGCCCCATAGCCGCAACTCGCAGCAACAGCTCCCTGGAGGACCGGGCAGTCCGATGCCGTCTTCCTCCAAGATGTGACAACGTTGGTGGTGGCAGGGCGTGTGCCGGGGAAGGAATGGGGACAGTGTGCAGGGTTCATGTCCACTCCCTCTCCTGTGGGGAAGGCACTGGCCTAGTCCCCGATTCCGCCTGAGCGCCAGTAGAAAAGGCCTAGCCTGCCTATGCCAGGACATGGAAGTGAGCATAGAGTGCCATCCTAAGCCACGCACGCTGCTGTTGCTTTGTGACTGTGCCTGCTTAGTTCGGCTTGGCAGGGTGAACGCAGGGCGCGAACAGGGAGCCCGGGAAAGCAAGGCCCAAGAGGCACTAGCTCTCCCGCAGCTCTTCATCTTTGAAGTGACAGAGCGAACGCCCAAAGCCTTGCTGTGAAGCAGCAGCGAAGGGCAGTTCGTGCCAGCTGAAAACCTCTACAAACGTGTAGCAGTAGTTGCTAAATCAGAGTCGGATCTGTAGGCTGCTGTGGCTGCATGCCTTAGCCTAGTATTCCCAGGATAGAGGGAGAGCCCCGCATAGAGCGAAAGCCTCTTTGCCCGGGCATCCCTCCTGGGAAGGCCCAGCTTTCTTTGGGAAATCAAAGTCAGGTCTGAGGGACGCTGCTGCTGCTTGCTTGAGCTGGTCTCCCCTGCACGTTGTAATAAACCCGCATGGAGCGAAATCCTCTATGCGCAGGCATCCTCTCTGGGAAAGCATAGCATTTGTTGGGAAATCAGAATCGGGTTTGTGGGAAGCTGCTGCTTCTTGCCGGAGCTAGTCTGCTCAGGACAGTGGAAGATACCCGCATGGAGCGAAATTCTCTTTCACCTAGCATCCCCTCTGCCTGAGAGAGAAGCGTGGTTGCACCTCTGGAAAGGACCTTAAGGAAAGGGACACGTCTGTCACCGTGTTCCCCAAAGGCAAGTATGAGGAAGGTGCAGAACGCTGCAACGGGCGAATAGAACGAGCCGTTGGCTTTATGTCAGAAAACGGTGCGAAGCAGGAGAGAAGGCACTGGCAGGTGCAGCGGGACGGTTGCAAGACAAGTGTCACCAGTTCCCTGTCAGAGCCATGGAGGCCAGGCTGCTAAGGAGACACGAGAGGAAGACTAGGGCAGGCACGCGTGCTCCACTCTAAGGGAGGAGTCTGGGCAGAAGGCAGGCCTGTCCTGTGTCTCTGGTCCCAAGGGGACAGCGTCTCCTTGAACACCTGTGCCTAGGGCAGACTTGGGCTTGCCACCAGGCCCCATAGCCGCAACTCGCAGCAACAGCTCCCTGGAGGACCGGGCAGTCCGATGCCGTCTTCCTCCAAGATGTGACAACGTTGGTGGTGGCAGGGCGTGTGCCGGGGAAGGAATGGGGACAGTGTGCAGGGTTCATGTCCACTCCCTCTCCTGTGGGGAAGGCACTGGCCTAGTCCCCGATTCCGCCTGAGCGCCAGTAGAAAAGGCCTAGCCTGCCTATGCCAGGACATGGAAGTGAGCATAGAGTGCCATCCTAAGCCACGCACGCTGCTGTTGCTTTGTGACTGTGCCTGCTTAGTTCGGCTTGGCAGGGTGAACGCAGGGCGCGAACAGGGAGCCCGGGAAAGCAAGGCCCAAGAGGCACTAGCTTTCCCGCAGCTCTTCATCTTTGAAGTGACAGAGCGAACGCCCAAAGCCTTGCTGTGAAGCAGCAGCGAAGGGCAGTTCGTGCCAGCTGAAAACCTCTACAAACGTGTAGCAGTAGTTGCTAAATCAGAGTCGGCTCTGTAGGCTGCTGTGGCTGCCTGCCTTAGCCTACTCTTCCCAGGACAGAGGGAGAGCCCCGCATAGAGCGAAAGCCTCTTTGCCCGGGCATCCCTTCTGGGAAGGCCCAGCTTTCTTTGGGAAATCAAAGTCAGGTCTGAGGGACGCTGCTGCTGCTTGCTTGAGCTGGTCTCCCCTGCACGTTGTAATAAACCCGCATGGAGCGAAATCCTCTATGCGCAGGCATCCTCTCTGGGAAAGCATAGCATTTGTTGGGAAATCAGAATCGGGTTTGTGGGAAGCTGCTGCTTCTTGCCGGAGCTAGTCTGCTCAGGACAGTGGAAGATACCCGCATGGAGCGAAATTCTCTTTCACCTAGCATCCCCTCTGCCTGAGAGAGAAGCGTGGTAGCACCTCTGGAAAGGACCTTAAGGAAAGGGACACGTCTGTCACCGTGTTCCCCAAAGGCAAGTATGAGGAAGGTGCAGAACGCTGCAACGGGCGAATAGAACGAGCCGTTGGCTTTATGTCAGAAAACGGTGCGAAGCAGGAGAGAAGGCACTGGCAGGTGCAGCGGGACGGTTGCAAGACAAGTGTCACCAGTTCCCTGTCAGAGCCATGGAGGCCAGGCTGCTAAGGAGACACGAGAGGAAGACTAGGGCAGGCACGCGTGCTCCACTCTAAGGGAGGAGTCTGGGCAGAAGGCAGGCCTGTCCTGTGTCTCTGGTCCCAAGGGGACAGCGTCTCCTTGAACACCTGTGCCTAGGGCAGACTTGGGCTTGCCACCAGGCCCCATAGCCGCAACTCGCAGCAACAGCTCCCTGGAGGACCGGGCAGTCCGATGCCGTCTTCCTCCAAGATGTGACAACGTTGGTGGTGGCAGGGCGTGTGCCGTGGAAGGAATGGGGACAGTGTGCAGGGTTCATGTCCACTCCCTCTCCTGTGGGGAAGGCACTGGCCTAGTCCCCGATTCCGCCTGAGCGCCAGTAGAAAAGGCCTAGCCTGCCTATGCCAGGACATGGAAGTGAGCATAGAGTGCCATCCTAAGCCACGCACGCTGCTGTTGCTTTGTGACTGTGCCTGCTTAGTTCGGCTTGGCAGGGTGAACGCAGGGCGCGAACAGGGAGCCCGGGAAAGCAAGGCCCAAGAGGCACTAGCTCTCCCGCAGCTCTTCATCTTTGAAGTGACAGAGCGAACGCCCAAAGCCTTGCTGTGAAGCAGCTGCGAAGGGCAGTTCGTGCCAGCTGAAAACCTCTACAAACCTGTAGCAGTAGTTGCTAAATCAGAGTCGGATCTGTAGGCTGCTGTGGCTGCCTGCCTTAGCCTACTCTTCCCAGGACAGAGGGAGAGCCCCGCATAGAGCGAAAGCCTCTTTGCCCGGGCATCCCTTCTGGGAAGGCCCAGCTTTCTTTGGGAAATCAAAGTCAGGTCTGAGGGACGCTGCTGCTGCTTGCTTGAGCTGGTCTCCCCTGCACGTTGTAATAAACCCGCATGGAGCGAAATCCTTTATGCGCAGGCATCCTCTCTGGGAAAGCGTAGCATTTGTTGGGAAATCAGAATCGGGTTTGTGGGAAGCTGCTGCTTCTTGCCGGAGCTAGTCTGCTCAGGACAGTGGAAGATACCCGCATGGAGCGAAATTCTCTTTCACCTAGCATCCCCTCTGCCTGAGAGAGAAGCGTGGTTGCACCTCTGGAAAGGACCTTAAGGAAAGGGACACGTCTGTCACCGTGTTCCCCAAAGGCAAGTATGAGGAAGGTGCAGAACGCTGCAACGGGCGAATAGAACGAGCCGTTGGCTTTATGTCAGAAAACGGTGCGAAGCAGGAGAGAAGGCACTGGCAGGTGCAGCGGGACGGTTGCAAGACAAGTGTCACCAGTTCCCTGTCAGAGCCATGGAGGCCAGGCTGCTAAGGAGACACGAGAGGAAGACTAGGGCAGGCACGCGTGCTCCACTCTAAGGGAGGAGTCTGGGCAGAAGGCAGGCCTGTCCTGTGTCTCTGGTCCCAAGGGGACAGCGTCTCCTTGAACACCTGTGCCTAGGGCAGACTTGGGCTTGCCACCAGGCCCCATAGCCGCAACTCGCAGCAACAGCTCCCTGGAGGACCGGGCAGTCCGATGCCGTCTTCCTCCAAGATGTGACAACGTTGGTGGTGGCAGGGCGTGTGCCGGGGAAGGAATGGGGACAGTGTGCAGGGTTCATGTCCACTCCCTCGCCTGTGGGGAAGGCACTGGCCTAGTCCCCGATTCCGCCTGAGCGCCAGTAGAAAAGGCCTAGCCTGCCTATGCCAGGACATGGAAGTGAGCATAGAGTGCCATCCTAAGCCACGCACGCTGCTGTTGCTTTGTGACTGTGCCTGCTTAGTTCGGCTTGGCAGGGTGAACGCAGGGCGCGAACAGGGAGCCCGGGAAAGCAAGGCCCAAGAGGCACTAGCTCTCCCGCAGCTCTTCATCTTTGAAGTGACAGAGCGAACGCCCAAAGCCTTGCTGTGAAGCAGCAGCGAAGGGCAGTTCGTGCCAGCTGAAAACCTCTACAAACGTGTAGCAGTAGTTGCTAAATCAGAGTCGGATCTGTAGGCTGCTGTGGCTGCCTGCCTTAGCCTACTATTCCCAGGATAGAGGGAGAGCCCCGCATAGAGCGAAAGCCTCTTTGCCCGGGCATCCCGCCTGGGAAGGCCCAGCTTTCTTTGGGAAATCAAAGTCAGGTCTGAGGGACGCTGCTGCTGCTTGCTTGAGCTGGTCTCCCCTGCACGTTGTAATAAACCCGCATGGAGCGAAATCCTCTATGCGCAGGCATCCTCTCTGGGAAAGCATAGCATTTGTTGGGAAATCAGAATCGGGTTTGTGGGAAGCTGCTGCTTCTTGCCGGAGCTAGTCTGCTCAGGACAGTGGAAGATACCCGCATGGAGCGAAATTCTCTTTCACCTAGCATCCCCTCTGCCTGAGAGAGAAGCGTGGTTGCACCTCTGGAAAGGACCTTAAGGAAAGGGACACGTCTGTCACCGTGTTCCCCAAAGGCAAGTATGAGGAAGGTGCAGAACGCTGCAACGGGCGAATAGAACGAGCCGTTGGCTTTATGTCAGAAAACGGTGCGAAGCAGGAGAGAAGGCACTGGCAGGTGCAGCGGGACGGTTGCAAGACAAGTGTCACCAGTTCCCTGTCAGAGCCATGGAGGCCAGGCTGCTAAGGAGACACGAGAGGAAGACTAGGGCAGGCACGCGTGCTCCACTCTAAGGGAGGAGTCTGGGCAGAAGGCAGGCCTGTCCTGTGTCTCTGGTCCCAAGGGGACAGCGTCTCCTTGAACACCTGTGCCTAGGGCAGACTTGGGCTTGCCACCAGGCCCCATAGCCGCAACTCGCAGCAACAGCTCCCTGGAGGACCGGGCAGTCCGATGCCGTCTTCCTCCAAGATGTGACAACGTTGGTGGTGGCAGGGCGTGTGCCGGGGAAGGAATGGGGACAGTGTGCAGGGTTCATGTCCACTCCCTCTCCAGTGGGGAAGGCACTGGCCTAGTCCCCGATTCCGCCTGAGCGCCAGTAGAAAAGGCCTAGCCTGCCTATGCCAGGACATGGAAGTGAGCATAGAGTGCCATCCTAAGCCACGCACGCTGCTGTTGCTTTGTGACTGTGCCTGCTTAGTTCGGCTTGGCAGGGTGAACGCAGGGCGCGAACAGGGAGCCCGGGAAAGCAAGGCCCAAGAGGCACTAGCTCTCCCGCAGCTCTTCATCTTTGAAGTGACAGAGCGAACGCCCAAAGCCTTGCTGTGAAGCAGCAGCGAAGGGCAGTTCGTGCCAGCTGAAAACCTCTACAAACCTGTAGCAGTAGTTGCTAAATCAGAGTCGGCTCTGTAGGCTGCTGTGGCTGCCTGCCTTAGCCTACTCTTCCCAGGACAGAGGGAGAGCCCCGCATAGAGCGAAAGCCTCTTTGCCCGGGCATCCCTTCTGGGAAGGCCCAGCTTTCTTTGGGAAATCAAAGTCAGGTCTGAGGGACGATGCTGCTGCTTGCTTGAGCTGGTCTCCCCTGCACGTTGTAATAAACCCGCATGGAGCGAAATCCTCTATGCGCAGGCATCCTCTCTGGGAAAGCGTAGCATTTGTTGGGAAATCAGAATCGGGTTTGTGGGAAGCTGCTGCTTCTTGCCGGAGCTAGTCTGCTCAGGACAGTGGAAGATACCCGCATGGAGCGAAATTCTCTTTCACCTAGCATCCCCTCTGCCTGAGAGAGAAGCGTGGTTGCACCTCTGGAAAGGACCTTAAGGAAAGGGACACGTCTGTCACCGTGTTCCCCAAAGGCAAGTATGAGGAAGGTGCAGAACGCTGCAACGGGCGAATAGAACGAGCCGTTGGCTTTATGTCAGAAAACGGTGCGAAGCAGGAGAGAAGGCACTGGCAGGTGCAGCGGGACGGTTGCAAGACAAGTGTCACCAGTTCCCTGTCAGAGCCATGGAGGCCAGGCTGCTAAGGAGACACGAGGGGAAGACTAGGGCAGGCACGCGTGCTCCACTCTAAGGGAGGAGTCTGGGCAGAAGGCAGGCCTGTCCTGTGTCTCTGGTCCCAAGGGGACAGCGTCTCCTTGAACACCTGTGCCTAGGGCAGACTTGGGCTTGCCACCAGGCCCCATAGCCGCAACTCGCAGCAACAGCTCCCTGGAGGACCGGGCAGTCCGATGCCGTCTTCCTCCAAGATGTGACAACGTTGGTGGTGGCAGGGCGTGTGCCGGGGAAGGAATGGGGACAGTGTGCAGGGTTCATGTCCACTCCCTCTCCTGTGGGGAAGGCACTGGCCTAGTCCCCGATTCCGCCTGAGCGCCAGTAGAAAAGGCCTAGCCTGCCTATGCCAGGACATGGAAGTGAGCATAGAGTGCCATCCTAAGCCACGCACGCTGCTGTTGCTTTGTGACTGTGCCTGCTTAGTTCGGCTTGGCAGGGTGAACGCAGGGCGCGAACAGGGAGCCCGGGAAAGCAAGGCCCAAGAGGCACTAGCTCTCCCGCAGCTCTTCATCTTTGAAGTGACAGAGCGAACGCCCAAAGCCTTGCTGTGAAGCAGCAGCGAAGGGCAGTTCGTGCCAGCTGAAAACCTCTACAAACCTGTAGCAGTAGTTGCTAAATCAGAGTCGGATCTGTAGGCTGCTGTGGCTGCCTGCCTTAGCCTACTCTTCCCAGGACAGAGGGAGAGCCCCGCATAGAGCGAAATCCTCTTTGCCCGGGCATCCCTTCTGGGAAGGCCCAGCTTTCTTTGGGAAATCAAAGTCAGGTCTGAGGGACGCTGCTGCTGCTTGCTTGAGCTGGTCTCCCCTGCACGTTGTAATAAACCCGCATGGAGCGAAATCCTCTATGCGCAGGCATCCTCTCTGGGAAAGCGTAGCATTTGTTGGGAAATCAGAATCGGGTTTGTGGGAAGCTGCTGCTTCTTGCCGGAGCTAGTCTGCTCAGGACAGTGGAAGATACCCGCATGGAGCGAAATTCTCTTTCACCTAGCATCCCCTCTGCCTGAGAGAGAAGCGTGGTAGCACCTCTGGAAAGGACCTTAAGGAAAGGGACACGTCTGTCACCGTGTTCCCCAAAGGCAAGTATGAGGAAGGTGCAGAACGCTGCAACGGGCGAATAGAACGAGCCGTTGGCTTTATGTCAGAAAACGGTGCGAAGCAGGAGAGAAGGCACTGGCAGGTGCAGCGGGACGGTTGCAAGACAAGTGTCACCAGTTCCCTGTCAGAGCCATGGAGGCCAGGCTGCTAAGGAGACACGAGAGGAAGACTAGGGCAGGCACGCGTGCTCCACTCTAAGGGAGGAGTCTGGGCAGAAGGCAGGCCTGTCCTGTGTCTCTGGTCCCAAGGGGACAGCGTCTCCTTGAACACCTGTGCCTAGGGCAGACTTGGGCTTGCCACCAGGCCCCATAGCCGCAACTCGCAGCAACAGCTCCCTGGAGGACCGGGCAGTCCGATGCCGTCTTCCTCCAAGATGTGACAACGTTGGTGGTGGCAGGGCGTGTGCCGGGGAAGGAATGGGGACAGTGTGCAGGGTTCATGTCCACTCCCTCTCCTGTGGGGAAGGCACTGGCCTAGTCCCCGATTCCGCCTGAGCGCCAGTAGAAAAGGCCTAGCCTGCCTATGCCAGGACATGGAAGTGAGCATAGAGTGCCATCCTAAGCCACGCACGCTGCTGTTGCTTTGTGACTGTGCCTGCTTAGTTCGGCTTGGCAGGGTGAACGCAGGGCGCGAACAGGGAGCCCGGGAAAGCAAGGCCCAAGAGGCACTAGCTCTCCCGCAGCTCTTCATCTTTGAAGTGACAGAGCGAACGCCCAAAGCCTTGCTGTGAAGCAGCAGCGAAGGGCAGTTCGTGCCAGCTGAAAACCTCTACAAACCTGTAGCAGTAGTTGCTAAATCAGAGTCGGCTCTGTAGGCTGCTGTGGCTGCCTGCCTTAGCCTACTCTTCCCAGGACAGAGGGAGAGCCCCGCATAGAGCGAAAGCCTCTTTGCCCGGGCATCCCTTCTGGGAAGGCCCAGCTTTCTTTGGGAAATCAAAGTCAGGTCTGAGGGACGCTGCTGCTGCTTGCTTGAGCTGGTCTCCCCTGCACGTTGTAATAAACCCGCATGGAGCGAAATCCTCTATGCGCAGGCATCCTCTCTGGGAAAGCGTAGCATTTGTTGGGAAATCAGAATCGGGTTTGTGGGAAGCTGCTGCTTCTTGCCGGAGCTAGTCTGCTCAGGACAGTGGAAGATACCCGCATGGAGCGAAATTCTCTTTCACCTAGCATCCCCTCTGCCTGAGAGAGAAGCGTGGTTGCACCTCTGGAAAGGACCTTAAGGAAAGGGACACGTCTGTCACCGTGTTCCCCAAAGGCAAGTATGAGGAAGGTGCAGAACGCTGCAACGGGCGAATAGAACGAGCCGTTGGCTTTATGTCAGAAAACGGTGCGAAGCAGGAGAGAAGGCACTGGCAGGTGCAGCGGGACGGTTGCAAGACAAGTGTCACCAGTTCCCTGTCAGAGCCATGGAGGCCAGGCTGCTAAGGAGACACGAGAGGAAGACTAGGGCAGGCACGCGTGCTCCACTCTAAGGGAGGAGTCTGGGCAGAAGGCAGGCCTGTCCTGTGTCTCTGGTCCCAAGGGGACAGCGTCTCCTTGAACACCTGTGCCTAGGGCAGACTTGGGCTTGCCACCAGGCCCCATAGCCGCAACTCGCAGCAACAGCTCCCTGGAGGACCGGGCAGTCCGATGCCGTCTTCCTCCAAGATGTGACAACGTTGGTGGTGGCAGGGCGTGTGCCGGGGAAGGAATGGGGACAGTGTGCAGGGTTCATGTCCACTCCCTCTCCTGTGGGGAAGGCACTGGCCTAGTCCCCGATTCCGCCTGAGCGCCAGTAGAAAAGGCCTAGCCTGCCTATGCCAGGACATGGAAGTGAGCATAGAGTGCCATCCTAAGCCACGCACGCTGCTGTTGCTTTGTGACTGTGCCTGCTTAGTTCGGCTTGGCAGGGTGAACGCAGGGCGCGAACAGGGAGCCCGGGAAAGCAAGGCCCAAGAGGCACTAGCTCTCCCGCAGCTCTTCATCTTTGAAGTGACAGAGCGAACGCCCAAAGCCTTGCTGTGAAGCAGCAGCGAAGGGCAGTTCGTGCCAGCTGAAAACCTCTACAAACGTGTAGCAGTAGTTGCTAAATCAGAGTCGGATCTGTAGGCTGCTGTGGCTGCCTGCCTTAGCCTACTATTCCCAGGATAGAGGGAGAGCCCCGCATAGAGCGAAAGCCTCTTTGCCCGGGCATCCCGCCTGGGAAGGCCCAGCTTTCTTTGGGAAATCAAAGTCAGGTCTGAGGGACGCTGCTGCTGCTTGCTTGAGCTGGTCTCCCCTGCACGTTGTAATAAACCCGCATGGAGCGAAATCCTCTATGCGCAGGCATCCTCTCTGGGAAAGCATAGCATTTGTTGGGAAATCAGAATCGGGTTTGTGGGAAGCTGCTGCTTCTTGCCGGAGCTAGTCTGCTCAGGACAGTGGAAGATACCCGCATGGAGCGAAATTCTCTTTCACCTAGCATCCCCTCTGCTTGAGAGAGAAGCGTGGTTGCACCTCTGGAAAGGACCTTAAGGAAAGGGACACGTCTGTCACCGTGTTCCCCAAAGGCAAGTATGAGGAAGGTGCAGAACGCTGCAACGGGCGAATAGAACGAGCCGTTGGCTTTATGTCAGAAAACGTGCGAAGCAGGAGAGAAGGCACTGGCAGGTGCAGCGGGACGGTTGCAAGACAAGTGTCACCAGTTCCCTGTCAGAGCCATGGAGGCCAGGCTGCTAAGGAGACACGAGAGGAAGACTAGGGCAGGCACGCGTGCTCCACTCTAAGGGAGGAGTCTGGGCAGAAGGCAGGCCTGTCCTGTGTCTCTGGTCCCAAGGGAACAGCGTCTCCTTGAACACCTGTGCCTAGGGCAGACTTGGGCTTGCCACCAGGCCCCATAGCCGCAACTCGCAGCAACAGCTCCCTGGAGGACCGGGCAGTCCGATGCCGTCTTCCTCCAAGATGTGACAACGTTGGTGGTGGCAGGGCGTGTGCCGGGGAAGGAATGGGGACAGTGTGCAGGGTTCATGTCCACTCCCTCTCCTGTGGGGAAGGCACTGGCCTAGTCCCCGATTCCGCCTGAGCGCCAGTAGAAAAGGCCTAGCTTGCCTATGCCAGGACATGGAAGTGAGCATAGAGTGCCATCCTAAGCCACGCACGCTGCTGTTGCTTTGTGACTGTGCCTGCTTAGTTCGGCTTGGCAGGGTGAACGCAGGGCGCGAACAGGGAGCCCGGGAAAGCAAGGCCCAAGAGGCACTAGCTCTCCCGCAGCTCTTCATCTTTGAAGTGACAGAGCGAACGCCCAAAGCCTTGCTGTGAAGCAGCAGCGAAGGGCAGTTCGTGCCAGCTGAAAACCTCTACAAACCTGTAGCAGTAGTTGCTAAATCAGAGTCGGCTCTGTAGGCTGCTGTGGCTGCCTGCCTTAGCCTACTCTTCCCAGGACAGAGGGAGAGCCCCGCATAGAGCGAAAGCCTCTTTGCCCGGGCATCCCTTCTGGGAAGGCCCAGCTTTCTTTGGGAAATCAAAGTCAGGTCTGAGGGACGCTGCTGCTGCTTGCTTGAGCTGGTCTCCCCTGCACGTTGTAATAAACCCGCATGGAGCGAAATCCTCTATGCGCAGGCATCCTCTCTGGGAAAGCGTAGCATTTGTTGGGAAATCAGAATTGGGTTTGTGGGAAGCTGCTGCTTCTTGCCGGAGCTAGTCTGCTCAGGACAGTGGAAGATACCCGCATGGAGCGAAATTCTCTTTCACCTAGCATCCCCTCTGCCTGAGAGAGAAGCGTGGTTGCACCTCTGGAAAGGACCTTAAGGAAAGGGACACGTCTGTCACCGTGTTCCCCAAAGGCAAGTATGAGGAAGGTGCAGAACGCTGCAACGGGCGAATAGAACGAGCCGTTGGCTTTATGTCAGAAAACGGTGCGAAGCAGGAGAGAAGGCACTGGCAGGTGCAGCGGGACGGTTGCAAGACAAGTGTCACCAGTTCCCTGTCAGAGCCATGGAGGCCAGGCTGCTAAGGAGACACGAGAGGAAGACTAGGGCAGGCACGCGTGCTCCACTCTAAGGGAGGAGTCTGGGCAGAAGGCAGGCCTGTCCTGTGTCTCTGGTCCCAAGGGGACAGCGTCTCCTTGAACACCTGTGCCTAGGGCAGACTTGGGCTTGCCACCAGGCCCCATAGCCGCAACTCGCAGCAACAGCTCCCTGGAGGACCGGGCAGTCCGATGCCGTCTTCCTCCAAGATGTGACAACGTTGGTGGTGGCAGGGCGTGTGCCGGGGAAGGAATGGGGACAGTGTGCAGGGTTCATGTCCACTCCCTCTCCTGTGGGGAAGGCACTGGCCTAGTCCCCGATTCCGCCTGAGCGCCAGTAGAAAAGGCCTAGCCTGCCTATGCCAGGACATGGAAGTGAGCATAGAGTGCCATCCTAAGCCACGCACGCTGCTGTTGCTTTGTGACTGTGCCTGCTTAGTTCGGCTTGGCAGGGTGAACACAGGGCGCGAACAGGGAGCCCGGGAAAGCAAGGCCCAAGAGGCACTAGCTCTCCCGCAGCTCTTCATCTTTGAAGTGACAGAGCGAACGCCCAAAGCCTTGCTGTGAAGCAGCAGCGAAGGGCAGTTCGTGCCAGCTGAAAAACTCTACAAACGTGTAGCAGTAGTTGCTAAATCAGAGTCGGATCTGTAGGCTGCTGTGGCTGCCTGCCTTAGCCTACTATTCCCAGGATAGAGGGAGAGCCCCGCATAGAGCGAAAGCCTCTTTGCCCGGGCATCCCTCCTGGGAAGGCCCAGCTTTCTTTGGGAAATCAAAGTCAGGTCTGAGGGACGCTGCTGCTGCTTGCTTGAGCTGGTCTCCCCTGCACGTTGTAATAAACCCGCATGGAGCGAAATCCTTTATGCGCAGGCATCCTCTCTGGGAAAGCATAGCATTTGTTGGGAAATCAGAATCGGGTTTGTGGGAAGCTGCTGCTTCTTGCCGGAGCTAGTCTGCTCAGGACAGTGGAAGATACCCGCATGGAGCGAAATTCTCTTTCACCTAGCATCCCCTCTGCCTGAGAGAGAAGCGTGGTTGCACCTCTGGAAAGGACCTTAAGGAAAGGGACACGTCTGTCACCGTGTTCCCCAAAGGCAAGTATGAGGAAGGTGCAGAACGCTGCAACGGGCGAATAGAACGAGCCGTTGGCTTTATGTCAGAAAACGGTGCGAAGCAGGAGAGAAGGCACTGGCAGGTGCAGCGGGACGGTTGCAAGACAAGTGTCACCAGTTCCCTGTCAGAGCCATGGAGGCCAGGCTGCTAAGGAGACACGAGAGGAAGACTAGGGCAGGCACGCGTGCTCCACTCTAAGGGAGGAGTCTGGGCAGAAGGCAGGCCTGTCCTGTGTCTCTGGTCCCAAGGGGACAGCGTCTCCTTGAACACCTGTGCCTAGGGCAGACTTGGGCTTGCCACCAGGCCCCATAGCCGCAACTCGCAGCAACAGCTCCCTGGAGGACCGGGCAGTCCGATGCCGTCTTCCTCCAAGATGTGACAACGTTGGTGGTGGCAGGGCGTGTGCCGGGGAAGGAATGGGGACAGTGTGCAGGGTTCATGTCCACTCCCTCTCCTGTGGGGAAGGCACTGGCCTAGTCCCCGATTCCGCCTGAGCGCCAGTAGAAAAGGCCTAGCCTGCCTATGCCAGGACATGGAAGTGAGCATAGAGTGCCATCCTAAGCCACGCACGCTGCTGTTGCTTTGTGACTGTGCCTGCTTAGTTCGGCTTGGCAGGGTGAACGCAGGGCGCGAACAGGGAGCCCGGGAAAGCAAGGCCCAAGAGGCACTAGCTCTCCCGCAGCTCTTCATCTTTGAAGTGACAGAGCGAACGCCCAAAGCCTTGCTGTGAAGCAGCAGCGAAGGGCAGTTCGTGCCAGCTGAAAACCTCTACAAACGTGTAGCAGTAGTTGCTAAATCAGAGTCGGATCTGTAGGCTGCTGTGGCTGCCTGCCTTAGCCTACTCTTCCCAGGACAGAGGGAGAGCCCCGCATAGAGCGAAAGCCTCTTTGCCCGGGCATCCCTCCTGGGAAGGCCCAGCTTTCTTTGGGAAATCAAAGTCAGGTCTGAGGGACGCTGCTGCTGCTTGCTTGAGCTGGTCTCCCCTGCACGTTGTAATAAACCCGCATGGAGCGAAATCCTTTATGCGCAGGCATCCTCTCTGGGAAAGCATAGCATTTGTTGGGAAATCAGAATCGGGTTTGTGGGAAGCTGCTGCTTCTTGCCGGAGCTAGTCTGCTCAGGACAGTGGAAGATACCCGCATGGAGCGAAATTCTCTTTCACCTAGCATCCCCTCTGCCTGAGAGAGAAGCGTGGTTGCACCTCTGGAAAGGACCTTAAGGAAAGGGACACGTCTGTCACCGTGTTCCCCAAAGGCAAGTATGAGGAAGGTGCAGAACGCTGCAACGGGCGAATAGAACGAGCCGTTGGCTTTATGTCAGAAAACGGTGCGAAGCAGGAGAGAAGGCACTGGCAGGTGCAGCGGGACGGTTGCAAGACAAGTGTCACCAGTTCCCTGTCAGAGCCATGGAGGCCAGGCTGCTAAGGAGACACGAGAGGAAGACTAGGGCAGGCACGCGTGCTCCACTCTAAGGGAGGAGTCTGGGCAGAAGGCAGGCCTGTCCTGTGTCTCTGGTCCCAAGGGGACAGCGTCTCCTTGAACACCTGTGCCTAGGGCAGACTTGGGCTTGCCACCAGGCCCCATAGCCGCAACTCGCAGCAACAGCTCCCTGGAGGACCGGGCAGTCCGATGCCGTCTTCCTCCAAGATGTGACAACGTTGGTGGTGGCAGGGCGTGTGCCGGGGAAGGAATGGGGACAGTGTGCAGGGTTCATGTCCACTCCCTCTCCTGTGGGGAAGGCACTGGCCTAGTCCCCGATTCCGCCTGAGCGCCAGTAGAAAAGGCCTAGCCTGCCTATGCCAGGACATGGAAGTGAGCATAGAGTGCCATCCTAAGCCACGCACGCTGCTGTTGCTTTGTGACTGTGCCTGCTTAGTTCGGCTTGGCAGGGTGAACGCAGGGCGCGAACAGGGAGCCCGGGAAAGCAAGGCCCAAGAGGCACTAGCTCTCCCGCAGCTCTTCATCTTTGAAGTGACAGAGCGAACGCCCAAAGCCTTGCTGTGAAGCAGCAGCGAAGGGCAGTTCGTGCCAGCTGAAAACCTCTACAAACCTGTAGCAGTAGTTGCTAAATCAGAGTCGGCTCTGTAGGCTGCTGTGGCTGCCTGCCTTAGCCTACTCTTCCCAGGACAGAGGGAGAGCCCCGCATAGAGCGAAAGCCTCTTTGCCCGGGCATCCCTTCTGGGAAGGCCCAGCTTTCTTTGGGAAATCAAAGTCAGGTCTGAGGGACGCTGCTGCTGCTTGCTTGAGCTGGTCTCCCCTGCACGTTGTAATAAACCCGCATGGAGCGAAATCCTCTATGCGCAGGCATCCTCTCTGGGAAAGCGTAGCATTTGTTGGGAAATCAGAATCGGGTTTGTGGGAAGCTGCTGCTTCTTGCCGGAGCTAGTCTGCTCAGGACAGTGGAAGATACCCGCATGGAGCGAAATTCTCTTTCACCTAGCATCCCCTCTGCCTGAGAGAGAAGCGTGGTTGCACCTCTGGAAAGGACCTTAAGGAAAGGGACACGTCTGTCACCGTGTTCCCCAAAGGCAAGTATGAGGAAGGTGCAGAACGCTGCAACGGGCGAATAGAACGAGCCGTTGGCTTTATGTCAGAAAACGGTGCGAAGCAGGAGAGAAGGCACTGGCAGGTGCAGCGGGACGGTTGCAAGACAAGTGTCACCAGTTCCCTGTCAGAGCCATGGAGGCCAGGCTGCTAAGGAGACACGAGAGGAAGACTAGGGCAGGCACGCGTGCTCCACTCTAAGGGAGGAGTCTGGGCAGAAGGCAGGCCTGTCCTGTGTCTCTGGTCCCAAGGGGACAGCGTCTCCTTGAACACCTGTGCCTAGGGCAGACTTGGGCTTGCCACCAGGCCCCATAGCCGCAACTCGCAGCAACAGCTCCCTGGAGGACCGGGCAGTCCGATGCCGTCTTCCTCCAAGATGTGACAACGTTGGTGGTGGCAGGGCGTGTGCCGGGGAAGGAATGGGGACAGTGTGCAGGGTTCATGTCCACTCCCTCTCCTGTGGGGAAGGCACTGGCCTAGTCCCCGATTCCGCCTGAGCGCCAGTAGAAAAGGCCTAGCCTGCCTATGCCAGGACATGGAAGTGAGCATAGAGTGCCATCCTAAGCCACGCACGCTGCTGTTGCTTTGTGACTGTGCCTGCTTAGTTCGGCTTGGCAGGGTGAACGCAGGGCGCGAACAGGGAGCCCGGGAAAGCAAGGCCCAAGAGGCACTAGCTCTCCCGCAGCTCTTCATCTTTGAAGTGACAGAGCGAACGCCCAAAGCCTTGCTGTGAAGCAGCAGCGAAGGGCAGTTCGTGCCAGCTGAAAACCTCTACAAACGTGTAGCAGTAGTTGCTAAATCAGAGTCGGATCTGTAGGCTGCTGTGGCTGCCTGCCTTAGCCTACTATTCCCAGGATAGAGGGAGAGCCCCGCATAGAGCGAAAGCCTCATTGCCCGGGCATCCCTCCTGGGAAGGCCCAGCTTTCTTTGGGAAATCAAAGTCAGGTCTGAGGGACGCTGCTGCTGCTTGCTTGAGCTGGTCTCCCCTGCACGTTGTAATAAACCCGCATGGAGCGAAATCCTTTATGCGCAGGCATCCTCTCTGGGAAAGCATAGCATTTGTTGGGAAATCAGAATCGGGTTTGTGGGAAGCTGCTGCTTCGTGCCGGAGCTAGTCTGCTCAGGACAGTGGAAGATACCCGCATGGAGCGAAATTCTCTTTCACCTAGCATCCCCTCTGCCTGAGAGAGAAGCGTGGTTGCACCTCTGGAAAGGACCTTAAGGAAAGGGACACGTCTGTCACCGTGTTCCCCAAAGGCAAGTATGAGGAAGGTGCAGAACGCTGCAACGGGCGAATAGAACGAGCCGTTGGCTTTATGTCAGAAAACGGTGCGAAGCAGGAGAGAAGGCACTGGCAGGTGCAGCGGGACGGTTGCAAGACAAGTGTCACCAGTTCCCTGTCAGAGCCATGGAGGCCAGGCTGCTAAGGAGACACGAGAGGAAGACTAGGGCAGGCACGCGTGCTCCACTCTAAGGGAGGAGTCTGGGCAGAAGGCAGGCCTGTCCTGTGTCTCTGGTCCCAAGGGGACAGCGTCTCCTTGAACACCTGTGCCTAGGGCAGACTTGGGCTTGCCACCAGGCCCCATAGCCGCAACTCGCAGCAACAGCTCCCTGGAGGACCGGGCAGTCCGATGCCGTCTTCCTCCAAGATGTGACAACGTTGGTGGTGGCAGGGCGTGTGCCGGGGAAGGAATGGGGACAGTGTGCAGGGTTCATGTCCACTCCCTCTCCTGTGGGGAAGGCACTGGCCTAGTCCCCGATTCCGCCTGAGCGCCAGTAGAAAAGGCCTAGCCTGCCTATGCCAGGACATGGAAGTGAGCATAGAGTGCCATCCTAAGCCACGCACGCTGCTGTTGCTTTGTGACTGTGCCTGCTTAGTTCGGCTTGGCAGGGTGAACGCAGGGCGCGAACAGGGAGCCCGGGAAAGCAAGGCCCAAGAGGCACTAGCTCTCCCGCAGCTCTTCATCTTTGAAGTGACAGAGCGAACGCCCAAAGCCTTGCTGTGAAGCAGCAGCGAAGGGCAGTTCGTGCCAGCTGAAAACCTCTACAAACGTGTAGCAGTAGTTGCTAAATCAGAGTCGGATCTGTAGGCTGCTGTGGCTGCCTGCCTTAGCCTACTCTTCCCAGGACAGAGGGAGAGCCCCGCATAGAGCGAAAGCCTCTTTGCCCGGGCATCCCTCCTGGGAAGGCCCAGCTTTCTTTGGGAAATCAAAGTCAGGTCTGAGGGACGCTGCTGCTGCTTGCTTGAGCTGGTCTCCCCTGCACGTTGTAATAAACCCGCATGGAGCGAAATCCTTTATGCGCAGGCATCCTCTCTGGGAAAGCATAGCATTTGTTGGGAAATCAGAATCGGGTTTGTGGGAAGCTGCTGCTTCTTGCCGGAGCTAGTCTGCTCAGGACAGTGGAAGATACCCGCATGGAGCGAAATTCTCTTTCACCTAGCATCCCCTCTGCCTGAGAGAGAAGCGTGGTTGCACCTCTGGAAAGGACCTTAAGGAAAGGGACACGTCTGTCACCGTGTTCCCCAAAGGCAAGTATGAGGAAGGTGCAGAACGCTGCAACGGGCGAATAGAACGAGCCGTTGGCTTTATGTCAGAAAACGGTGCGAAGCAGGAGAGAAGGCACTGGCAGGTGCAGCGGGACGGTTGCAAGACAAGTGTCACCAGTTCCCTGTCAGAGCCATGGAGGCCAGGCTGCTAAGGAGACACGAGAGGAAGACTAGGGCAGGCACGCGTGCTCCACTCTAAGGGAGGAGTCTGGGCAGAAGGCAGGCCTGTCCTGTGTCTCTGGTCCCAAGGGGACAGCGTCTCCTTGAACACCTGTGCCTAGGGCAGACTTGGGCTTGCCACCAGGCCCCATAGCCGCAACTCGCAGCAACAGCTCCCTGGAGGACCGGGCAGTCCGATGCCGTCTTCCTCCAAGATGTGACAACGTTGGTGGTGGCAGGGCGTGTGCCGGGGAAGGAATGGGGACAGTGTGCAGGGTTCATGTCCACTCCCTCTCCTGTGGGGAAGGCACTGGCCTAGTCCCCGATTCCGCCTGAGCGCCAGTAGAAAAGGCCTAGCCTGCCTATGCCAGGACATGGAAGTGAGCATAGAGTGCCATCCTAAGCCACGCACGCTGCTGTTGCTTTGTGACTGTGCCTGCTTAGTTCGGCTTGGCAGGGTGAACGCAGGGCGCGAACAGGGAGCCCGGGAAAGCAAGGCCCAAGAGGCACTAGCTCTCCCGCAGCTCTTCATCTTTGAAGTGACAGAGCGAACGCCCAAAGCCTTGCTGTGAAGCAGCAGCGAAGGGCAGTTCGTGCCAGCTGAAAACCTCTACAAACCTGTAGCAGTAGTTGCTAAATCAGAGTCGGCTCTGTAGGCTGCTGTGGCTGCCTGCCTTAGCCTACTCTTCCCAGGACAGAGGGAGAGCCCCGCATAGAGCGAAAGCCTCTTTGCCCGGGCATCCCTTCTGGGAAGGCCCAGCTTTCTTTGGGAAATCAAAGTCAGGTCTGAGGGACGCTGCTGCTGCTTGCTTGAGCTGGTCTCCCCTGCACGTTGTAATAAACCCGCATGGAGCGAAATCCTCTATGCGCAGGCATCCTCTCTGGGAAAGCGTAGCATTTGTTGGGAAATCAGAATCGGGTTTGTGGGAAGCTGCTGCTTCTTGCCGGAGCTAGTCTGCTCAGGACAGTGGAAGATACCCGCATGGAGCGAA
Organism: Neogale vison; assembly: GCF_020171115.1. NCBI lineage: Eukaryota > Metazoa > Chordata > Mammalia > Carnivora > Mustelidae > Neogale > Neogale vison. The sequence goes on along the minus strand of NC_058102.1, from coordinate 110,969,138 downwards.
ATTCTCTTTCACCTAGCATCCCCTCTGCCTGAGAGAGAAGCGTGGTTGCACCTCTGGAAAGGACCTTAAGGAAAGGGACACGTCTGTCACCGTGTTCCCCAAAGGCAAGTATGAGGAAGGTGCAGAACGCTGCAACGGGCGAATAGAACGAGCCGTTGGCTTTATGTCAGAAAACGGTGCGAAGCAGGAGAGAAGGCACTGGCAGGTGCAGCGGGACGGTTGCAAGACAAGTGTCACCAGTTCCCTGTCAGAGCCATGGAGGCCAGGCTGCTAAGGAGACACGAGAGGAAGACTAGGGCAGGCACGCGTGCTCCACTCTAAGGGAGGAGTCTGGGCAGAAGGCAGGCCTGTCCTGTGTCTCTGGTCCCAAGGGGACAGCGTCTCCTTGAACACCTGTGCCTAGGGCAGACTTGGGCTTGCCACCAGGCCCCATAGCCGCAACTCGCAGCAACAGCTCCCTGGAGGACCGGGCAGTCCGATGCCGTCTTCCTCCAAGATGTGACAACGTTGGTGGTGGCAGGGCGTGTGCCGGGGAAGGAATGGGGACAGTGTGCAGGGTTCATGTCCACTCCCTCTCCTGTGGGGAAGGCACTGGCCTAGTCCCCGATTCCGCCTGAGCGCCAGTAGAAAAGGCCTAGCCTGCCTATGCCAGGACATGGAAGTGAGCATAGAGTGCCATCCTAAGCCACGCACGCTGCTGTTGCTTTGTGACTGTGCCTGCTTAGTTCGGCTTGGCAGGGTGAACGCAGGGCGCGAACAGGGAGCCCGGGAAAGCAAGGCCCAAGAGGCACTAGCTCTCCCGCAGCTCTTCATCTTTGAAGTGACAGAGCGAACGCCCAAAGCCTTGCTGTGAAGCAGCAGCGAAGGGCAGTTCGTGCCAGCTGAAAACCTCTACAAACCTGTAGCAGTAGTTGCTAAATCAGAGTCGGCTCTGTAGGCTGCTGTGGCTGCCTGCCTTAGCCTACTCTTCCCAGGACAGAGGGAGAGCCCCGCATAGAGCGAAAGCCTCTTTGCCCGGGCATCCCTTCTGGGAAGGCCCAGCTTTCTTTGGGAAATCAAAGTCAGGTCTGAGGGACGCTGCTGCTGCTTGCTTGAGCTGGTCTCCCCTGCACGTTGTAATAAACCCGCATGGAGCGAAATCCTCTATGCGCAGGCATCCTCTCTGGGAAAGCGTAGCATTTGTTGGGAAATCAGAATCGGGTTTGTGGGAAGCTGCTGCTTCTTGCCGGAGCTAGTCTGCTCAGGACAGTGGAAGATACCCGCATGGAGCGAAATTCTCTTTCACCTAGCATCCCCTCTGCCTGAGAGAGAAGCGTGGTTGCACCTCTGGAAAGGACCTTAAGGAAAGGGACACGTCTGTCACCGTGTTCCCCAAAGGCAAGTATGAGGAAGGTGCAGAACGCTGCAACGGGCGAATAGAACGAGCCGTTGGCTTTATGTCAGAAAACGGTGCGAAGCAGGAGAGAAGGCACTGGCAGGTGCAGCGGGACGGTTGCAAGACAAGTGTCACCAGTTCCCTGTCAGAGCCATGGAGGCCAGGCTGCTAAGGAGACACGAGAGGAAGACTAGGGCAGGCACGCGTGCTCCACTCTAAGGGAGGAGTCTGGGCAGAAGGCAGGCCTGTCCTGTGTCTCTGGTCCCAAGGGGACAGCGTCTCCTTGAACACCTGTGCCTAGGGCAGACTTGGGCTTGCCACCAGGCCCCATAGCCGCAACTCGCAGCAACAGCTCCCTGGAGGACCGGGCAGTCCGATGCCGTCTTCCTCCAAGATGTGACAACGTTGGTGGTGGCAGGGCGTGTGCCGGGGAAGGAATGGGGACAGTGTGCAGGGTTCATGTCCACTCCCTCGCCTGTGGGGAAGGCACTGGCCTAGTCCCCGATTCCGCCTGAGCGCCAGTAGAAAAGGCCTAGCCTGCCTATGCCAGGACATGGAAGTGAGCATAGAGTGCCATCCTAAGCCACGCACGCTGCTGTTGCTTTGTGACTGTGCCTGCTTAGTTCGGCTTGGCAGGGTGAACGCAGGGCGCGAACAGGGAGCCCGGGAAAGCAAGGCCCAAGAGGCACTAGCTCTCCCGCAGCTCTTCATCTTTGAAGTGACAGAGCGAACGCCCAAAGCCTTGCTGTGAAGCAGCAGCGAAGGGCAGTTCGTGCCAGCTGAAAACCTCTACAAACGTGTAGCAGTAGTTGCTAAATCAGAGTCGGATCTGTAGGCTGCTGTGGCTGCCTGCCTTAGCCTACTATTCCCTGGATAGAGGGAGAGCCCCGCATAGAGCGAAAGCCTCTTTGCCCGGGCATCCCGCCTGGGAAGGCCCAGCTTTCTTTGGGAAATCAAAGTCAGGTCTGAGGGACGCTGCTGCTGCTTGCTTGAGCTGGTCTCCCCTGCACGTTGTAATAAACCCGCATGGAGCGAAATCCTCTATGCGCAGGCATCCTCTCTGGGAAAGCATAGTATTTGTTGGGAAATCAGAATCGGGTTTGTGGGAAGCTGCTGCTTCTTGCCGGAGCTAGTCTGCTCAGGACAGTGGAAGATACCCGCATGGAGCGAAATTCTCTTTCACCTAGCATCCCCTCTGCCTGAGAGAGAAGCGTGGTTGCACCTCTGGAAAGGACCTTAAGGAAAGGGACACGTCTGTCACCGTGTTCCCCAAAGGCAAGTATGAGGAAGGTGCAGAACGCTGCAACGGGCGAATAGAACGAGCCGTTGGCTTTATGTCAGAAAACGGTGCGAAGCAGGAGAGAAGGCACTGGCAGGTGCAGCGGGACGGTTGCAAGACAAGTGTCACCAGTTCCCTGTCAGAGCCATGGAGGCCAGGCTGCTAAGGAGACACGAGAGGAAGACTAGGGCAGGCACGCGTGCTCCACTCTAAGGGAGGAGTCTGGGCAGAAGGCAGGCCTGTCCTGTGTCTCTGGTCCCAAGGGGACAGCGTCTCCTTGAACACCTGTGCCTAGGGCAGACTTGGGCTTGCCACCAGGCCCCATAGCCGCAACTCGCAGCAACAGCTCCCTGGAGGACCGGGCAGTCCGATGCCGTCTTCCTCCAAGATGTGACAACGTTGGTGGTGGCAGGGCGTGTGCCGGGGAAGGAATGGGGACAGTGTGCAGGGTTCATGTCCACTCCCTCTCCAGTGGGGAAGGCACTGGCCTAGTCCCCGATTCCGCCTGAGCGCCAGTAGAAAAGGCCTAGCCTGCCTATGCCAGGACATGGAAGTGAGCATAGAGTGCCATCCTAAGCCACGCACGCTGCTGTTGCTTTGTGACTGTGCCTGCTTAGTTCGGCTTGGCAGGGTGAACGCAGGGCGCGAACAGGGAGCCCGGGAAAGCAAGGCCCAAGAGGCACTAGCTCTCCCGCAGCTCTTCATCTTTGAAGTGACAGAGCGAACGCCCAAAGCCTTGCTGTGAAGCAGCAGCGAAGGGCAGTTCGTGCCAGCTGAAAACCTCTACAAACGTGTAGCAGTAGTTGCTAAATCAGAGTCGGATCTGTAGGCTGCTGTGGCTGCCTGCCTTAGCCTACTCTTCCCAGGATAGAGGGAGAGCCCCGCATAGAGCGAAAGCCTCTTTGCCCGGGCATCCCTCCGGGGTAGGCCCAGCTTTCTTTGGGAAATCAAAGTCAGGTCTGAGGGACGCTGCTGCTGCTTGCTTGAGCTGGTCTCCCCTGCACGTTGTAATAAACCCGCATGGAGCGAAATCCTTTATGCGCAGGCATCCTCTCTGGGAAAGCATAGCATTTGTTGGGAAATCAGAATCGGGTTTGTGGGAAGCTGCTGCTTCTTGCCGGAGCTAGTCTGCTCAGGACAGTGGAAGATACCCGCATGGAGCGAAATTCTCTTTCACCTAGCATCCCCTCTGCCTGAGAGAGAAGCGTGGTTGCACCTCTGGAAAGGACCTTAAGGAAAGGGACACGTCTGTCACCGTGTTCCCCAAAGGCAAGTATGAGGAAGGTGCAGAACGCTGCAACGGGCGAATAGAACGAGCCGTTGGCTTTATGTCAGAAAACGGTGCGAAGCAGGAGAGAAGGCACTGGCAGGTGCAGCGGGACGGTTGCAAGACAAGTGTCACCAGTTCCCTGTCAGAGCCATGGAGGCCAGGCTGCTAAGGAGACACGAGAGGAAGACTAGGGCAGGCACGCGTGCTCCACTCTAAGGGAGGAGTCTGGGCAGAAGGCAGGCCTGTCCTGTGTCTCTGGTCCCAAGGGGACAGCGTCTCCTTGAACACCTGTGCCTAGGGCAGACTTGGGCTTGCCACCAGGCCACATAGCCGCAACTCGCAGCAACAGCTCCCTGGAGGACCGGGCAGTCCGATGCCGTCTTCCTCCAAGATGTGACAACGTTGGTGGTGGCAGGGCGTGTGCCGGGGAAGGAATGGGGACAGTGTGCAGGGTTCATGTCCACTCCCTCTCCAGTGGGGAAGGCACTGGCCTAGTCCCCGATTCCGCCTGAGCGCCAGTAGAAAAGGCCTAGCCTGCCTATGCCAGGACATGGAAGTGAGCATAGAGTGCCATCCTAAGCCACGCACGCTGCTGTTGCTTTGTGACTGTGCCTGCTTAGTTCGGCTTGGCAGGGTGAACGCAGGGCGCGAACAGGGAGCCCGGGAAAGCAAGGCCCAAGAGGCACTAGCTCTCCCGCAGCTCTTCATCTTTGAAGTGACAGAGCGAACGCCCAAAGCCTTGCTGTGAAGCAGCAGCGAAGGGTAGTTCGTGCCAGCTGAAAACCTCTACAAACCTGTAGCAGTAGTTGCTAAATCAGAGTCGGCTCTGTAGGCTGCTGTGGCTGCCTGCCTTAGCCTACTCTTCCCAGGACAGAGGGAGAGCCCCGCATAGAGCGAAAGCCTCTTTGCCCGGGCATCCCTTCTGGGAAGGCCCAGCTTTCTTTGGGAAATCAAAGTCAGGTCTGAGGGACGCTGCTGCTGCTTGCTTGAGCTGGTCTCCCCTGCACGTTGTAATAAACCCGCATGGAGCGAAATCCTCTATGCGCAGGCATCCTCTCTGGGAAAGCATAGCATTTGTTGGGAAATCAGAATCGGGTTTGTGGGAAGCTGCTGCTTCTTGCCGGAGCTAGTCTGCTCAGGACAGTGGAAGATACCCGCATGGAGCGAAATTCTCTTTCACCTAGCATCCCCTCTGCCTGAGAGAGAAGCGTGGTTGCACCTCTGGAAAGGACCTTAAGGAAAGGGACACGTCTGTCACCGTGTTCCCCAAAGGCAAGTATGAGGAAGGTGCAGAACGCTGCAACGGGCGAATAGAACGAGCCGTTGGCTTTATGTCAGAAAACGGTGCGAAGCAGGAGAGAAGGCACTGGCAGGTGCAGCGGGACGGTTGCAAGACAAGTGTCACCAGTTCCCTGTCTGAGCCATGGAGGCCAGGCTGCTAAGGAGACACGAGAGGAAGACTAGGGCAGGCACGCGTGCTCCACTCTAAGGGAGGAGTCTGGGCAGAAGGCAGGCCTGTCCTGTGTCTCTGGTCCCAAGGGGACAGCGTCTCCTTGAACACCTGTGCCTAGGGCAGACTTGGGCTTGCCACCAGGCCCCATAGCCGCAACTCGCAGCAACAGCTCCCTGGAGGACCGGGCAGTCCGATGCCGTCTTCCTCCAAGATGTGACAACGTTGGTGGTGGCAGGGCGTGTACCGGGGAAGGAATGGGGACAGTGTGCAGGGTTCATGTCCACTCCCTCTCCAGTGGGGAAGGCACTGGCCTAGTCCCCGATTCCGCCTGAGCGCCAGTAGAAAAGGCCTAGCCTGCCTATGCCAGGACATGGAAGTGAGCATAGAGTGCCATCCTAAGCCACGCACGCTGCTGTTGCTTTGTGACTGTGCCTGCTTAGTTCGGCTTGGCAGGGTGAACGCAGGGCGCGAACAGGGAGCCCGGGAAAGCAAGGCCCAAGAGGCACTAGCTCTCCCGCAGCTCTTCATCTTTGAAGTGACAGAGCGAACGCCCAAAGCCTTGCTGTGAAGCAGCAGCGAAGGGCAGTTCGTGCCAGCTGAAAACCTCTACAAACCTGTAGCAGTAGTTGCTAAATCAGAGTCGGCTCTGTAGGCTGCTGTGGCTGCCTGCCTTAGCCTACTCTTCCCAGGACAGAGGGAGAGCCCCGCATAGAGCGAAAGCCTCTTTGCCCGGGCATCCCTTCTGGGAAGGCCCAGCTTTCTTTGGGAAATCAAAGTCAGGTCTGAGGGACGCTGCTGCTGCTTGCTTGAGCTGGTCTCCCCTGCACGTTGTAATAAACCCGCATGGAGCGAAATCCTCTATGCGCAGGCATCCTCTCTGGGAAAGCGTAGCATTTGTTGGGAAATCAGAATCGGGTTTGTGGGAAGCTGCTGCTTCTTGCCGGAGCTAGTCTGCTCAGGACAGTGGAAGATACCCGCATGGAGCGAAATTCTCTTTCACCTAGCATCCCCTCTGCCTGAGAGAGAAGCGTGGTTGCACCTCTGGAAAGGACCTTAAGGAAAGGGACACGTCTGTCACCGTGTTCCCCAAAGGCAAGTATGAGGAAGGTGCAGAACGCTGCAACGGGCGAATAGAACGAGCCGTTGGCTTTATGTCAGAAAACGGTGCGAAGCAGGAGAGAAGGCACTGGCAGGTGCAGCGGGACGGTTGCAAGACAAGTGTCACCAGTTCCCTGTCAGAGCCATGGAGGCCAGGCTGCTAAGGAGACACGAGAGGAAGACTAGGGCAGGCACGCGTGCTCCACTCTAAGGGAGGAGTCTGGGCAGAAGGCAGGCCTGTCCTGTGTCTCTGGTCCCAAGGGGACAGCGTCTCCTTGAACACCTGTGCCTAGGGCAGACTTGGGCTTGCCACCAGGCCCCATAGCCGCAACTCGCAGCAACAGCTCCCTGGAGGACCGGGCAGTCCGATGCCGTCTTCCTCCAAGATGTGACAACGTTGGTGGTGGCAGGGCGTGTGCCGGGGAAGGAATGGGGACAGTGTGCAGGGTTCATGTCCACTCCCTCGCCTGTGGGGAAGGCACTGGCCTAGTCCCCGATTCCGCCTGAGCGCCAGTAGAAAAGGCCTAGCCTGCCTATGCCAGGACATGGAAGTGAGCATAGAGTGCCATCCTAAGCCACGCACGCTGCTGTTGCTTTGTGACTGTGCCTGCTTAGTTCGGCTTGGCAGGGTGAACGCAGGGCGCGAACAGGGAGCCCGGGAAAGCAAGGCCCAAGAGGCACTAGCTCTCCCGCAGCTCTTCATCTTTGAAGTGACAGAGCGAACGCCCAAAGCCTTGCTGTGAAGCAGCAGCGAAGGGCAGTTCGTGCCAGCTGAAAACCTCTACAAACGTGTAGCAGTAGTTGCTAAATCAGAGTCGGATCTGTAGGCTGCTGTGGCTGCCTGCCTTAGCCTACTATTCCCAGGATAGAGGGAGAGCCCCGCATAGAGCGAAAGCCTCTTTGCCCGGGCATCCCGCCTGGGAAGGCCCAGCTTTCTTTGGGAAATCAAAGTCAGGTCTGAGGGACGCTGCTGCTGCTTGCTTGAGCTGGTCTCCCCTGCACGTTGTAATAAACCCGCATGGAGCGAAATCCTCTATGCGCAGGCATCCTCTCTGGGAAAGCATAGTATTTGTTGGGAAATCAGAATCGGGTTTGTGGGAAGCTGCTGCTTCTTGCCGGAGCTAGTCTGCTCAGGACAGTGGAAGATACCCGCATGGAGCGAAATTCTCTTTCACCTAGCATCCCCTCTGCCTGAGAGAGAAGCGTGGTTGCACCTCTGGAAAGGACCTTAAGGAAAGGGACACGTCTGTCACCGTGTTCCCCAAAGGCAAGTATGAGGAAGGTGCAGAACGCTGCAACGGGCGAATAGAACGAGCCGTTGGCTTTATGTCAGAAAACGGTGCGAAGCAGGAGAGAAGGCACTGGCAGGTGCAGCGGGACGGTTGCAAGACAAGTGTCACCAGTTCCCTGTCAGAGCCATGGAGGCCAGGCTGCTAAGGAGACATGAGAGGAAGACTAGGGCAGGCACGCGTGCTCCACTCTAAGGGAGGAGTCTGGGCAGAAGGCAGGCCTGTCCTGTGTCTCTGGTCCCAAGGGGACAGCGTCTCCTTGAACACCTGTGCCTAGGGCAGACTTGGGCTTGCCACCAGGCCCCATAGCCGCAACTCGCAGCAACAGCTCCCTGGAGGACCGGGCAGTCCGATGCCGTCTTCCTCCAAGATGTGACAACGTTGGTGGTGGCAGGGCGTGTGCCGGGGAAGGAATGGGGACAGTGTGCAGGGTTCATGTCCACTCCCTCTCCAGTGGGGAAGGCACTGGCCTAGTCCCCGATTCCGCCTGAGCGCCAGTAGAAAAGGCCTAGCCTGCCTATGCCAGGACATGGAAGTGAGCATAGAGTGCCATCCTAAGCCACGCACGCTGCTGTTGCTTTGTGACTGTGCCTGCTTAGTTCGGCTTGGCAGGGTGAACGCAGGGCGCGAACAGGGAGCCCGGGAAAGCAAGGCCCAAGAGGCACTAGCTCTCCCGCAGCTCTTCATCTTTGAAGTGACAGAGCGAACGCCCAAAGCCTTGCTGTGAAGCAGCAGCGAAGGGCAGTTCGTGCCAGCTGAAAACCTCTACAAACCTGTAGCAGTAGTTGCTAAATCAGAGTCGGCTCTGTAGGCTGCTGTGGCTGCCTGCCTTAGCCTACTCTTCCCAGGACAGAGGGAGAGCCCCGCATAGAGCGAAAGCCTCTTTGCCCGGGCATCCCTTCTGGGAAGGCCCAGCTTTCTTTGGGAAATCAAAGTCAGGTCTGAGGGACGCTGCTGCTGCTTGCTTGAGCTGGTCTCCCCTGCACGTTGTAATAAACCCGCATGGAGCGAAATCCTCTATGCGCAGGCATCCTCTCTGGGAAAGCGTAGCATTTGTTGGGAAATCAGAATCGGGTTTGTGGGAAGCTGCTGCTTCTTGCCGGAGCTAGTCTGCTCAGGACAGTGGAAGATACCCGCATGGAGCGAAATTCTCTTTCACCTAGCATCCCCTCTGCCTGAGAGAGAAGCGTGGTTGCACCTCTGGAAAGGACCTTAAGGAAAGGGACACGTCTGTCACCGTGTTCCCCAAAGGCAAGTATGAGGAAGGTGCAGAACGCTGCAACGGGCGAATAGAACGAGCCGTTGGCTTTATGTCAGAAAACGGTGCGAAGCAGGAGAGAAGGCACTGGCAGGTGCAGCGGGACGTTTGCAAGACAAGTGTCACCAGTTCCCTGTCAGAGCCATGGAGGCCAGGCTGCTAAGGAGACACGAGAGGAAGACTAGGGCAGGCACGCGTGCTCCACTCTAAGGGAGGAGTCTGGGCAGAAGGCAGGCCTGTCCTGTGTCTCTGGTCCCAAGGGGACAGCGTCTCCTTGAACACCTGTGCCTAGGGCAGACTTGGGCTTGCCACCAGGCCCCATAGCCGCAACTCGCAGCAACAGCTCCCTGGAGGACCGGGCAGTCCGATGCCGTCTTCCTCCAAGATGTGACAACGTTGGTGGTGGCAGGGCGTGTGCCGGGGAAGGAATGGGGACAGTGTGCAGGGTTCATGTCCACTCCCTCTCCTGTGGGGAAGGCACTGGCCTAGTCCCCGATTCCGCCTGAGCGCCAGTAGAAAAGGCCTAGCCTGCCTATGCCAGGACATGGAAGTGAGCATAGAGTGCCATCCTAAGCCACGCACGCTGCTGTTGCTTTGTGACTGTGCCTGCTTAGTTCGGCTTGGCAGGGTGAACGCAGGGCGCGAACAGGGAGCCCGGGAAAGCAAGGCCCAAGAGGCACTAGCTCTACCGCAGCTCTTCATCTTTGAAGTGACAGAGCGAACGCCCAAAGCCTTGCTGTGAAGCAGCAGCGAAGGGCAGTTCGTGCCAGCTGAAAACCTCTACAAACGTGTAGCAGTAGTTGCTAAATCAGAGTCGGATCTGTAGGCTGCTGTGGCTGCATGCCTTAGCCTACTATTCCCAGGATAGAGGGAGAGCCCCGCATAGAGCGAAAGCCTCTTTGCCCGGGCATCCCGCCTGGGAAGGCCCAGCTTTCTTTGGGAAATCAAAGTCAGGTCTGAGGGACGCTGCTGCTGCTTGCTTGAGCTGGTCTCCCCTGCACGTTGTAATAAACCCGCATGGAGCGAAATCCTCTATGCGCAGGCATCCTCTCTGGGAAAGCATAGCATTTGTTGGGAAATCAGAATCGGGTTTGTGGGAAGCTGCTGCTTCTTGCCGGAGCTAGTCTGCTCAGGACAGTGGAAGATACCCGCATGGAGCGAAATTCTCTTTCACCTAGCATCCCCTCTGCTTGAGAGAGAAGCGTGGTTGCACCTCTGGAAAGGACCTTAAGGAAAGGGACACGTCTGTCACCGTGTTCCCCAAAGGCAAGTATGAGGAAGGTGCAGAACGCTGCAACGGGCGAATAGAACGAGCCGTTGGCTTTATGTCAGAAAACGGTGCGAAGCAGGAGAGAAGGCACTGGCAGGTGCAGCGGGACGGTTGCAAGACAAGTGTCACCAGTTCCCTGTCAGAGCCATGGAGGCCAGGCTGCTAAGGAGACACGAGAGGAAGACTAGGGCAGGCACGCGTGCTCCACTCTAAGGGAGGAGTCTGGGCAGAAGGCAGGCCTGTCCTGTGTCTCTGGTCCCAAGGGGACAGCGTCTCCTTGAACACCTGTGCCTAGGGCAGACTTGGGCTTGCCACCAGGCCCCATAGCCGCAACTCGCAGCAACAGCTCCCTGGAGGACCGGGCAGTCCGATGCCGTCTTCCTCCAAGATGTGACAACGTTGGTGGTGGCAGGGCGTGTGCCGGGGAAGGAATGGGGACAGTGTGCAGGGTTCATGTCCACTCCCTCTCCTGTGGGGAAGGCACTGGCCTAGTCCCCGATTCCGCCTGAGCGCCAGTAGAAAAGGCCTAGCTTGCCTATGCCAGGACATGGAAGTGAGCATAGAGTGCCATCCTAAGCCACGCACGCTGCTGTTGCTTTGTGACTGTGCCTGCTTAGTTCGGCTTGGCAGGGTGAACGCAGGGCGCGAACAGGGAGCCCGGGAAAGCAAGGCCCAAGAGGCACTAGCTCTCCCGCAGCTCTTCATCTTTGAAGTGACAGAGCGAACGCCCAAAGCCTTGCTGTGAAGCAGCAGCGAAGGGCAGTTCGTGCCAGCTGAAAACCTCTACAAACGTGTAGCAGTAGTAGCTAAATCAGAGTCGGATCTGTAGGCTGCTGTGGCTGCCTGCCTTAGCCTACTCTTCCCAGGATAGAGGGAGAGCCCCGCATAGAGCGAAAGCCTCTTTGCCCGGGCATCCCTCCTGGGAAGGCCCAGCTTACTTTGGGAAATCAAAGTCAGGTCTGAGGGACGCTGCTGCTGCTTGCTTGAGCTGGTCTCCCCTGCACGTTGTAATAAACCCGCATGGAGCGAAATCCTTTATGCGCAGGCATCCTCTCTGGGAAAGCATAGCATTTGTTGGGAAATCAGAATCGGGTTTGTGGGAAGCTGCTGCTTCTTGCCGGAGCTAGTCTGCTCAGGACAGTGGAAGATACCCGCATGGAGCGAAATTCTCTTTCACCTAGCATCCCCTCTGCCTGAGAGAGAAGCGTGGTTGCACCTCTGGAAAGGACCTTAAGGAAAGGGACACGTCTGTCACCGTGTTCCCCAAAGGCAAGTATGAGGAAGGTGCAGAACGCTGCAACGGGCGAATAGAACGAGCCGTTGGCTTTATGTCAGAAAACGGTGCGAAGCAGGAGAGAAGGCACTGGCAGGTGCAGCGGGACGGTTGCAAGACAAGTGTCACCAGTTCCCTGTCAGAGCCATGGAGGCCAGGCTGCTAAGGAGACACGAGAGGAAGACTAGAACAGGCACGCGTGCTCCACTCTAAGGGAGGAGTCTGGGCAGAAGGCAGGCCTGTCCTGTGTCTCTGGTCCCAAGGGGACAGCGTCTCCTTGAACACCTGTGCCTAGGGCAGACTTGGGCTTGCCACCAGGCCACATAGCCGCAACTCGCAGCAACAGCTCCCTGGAGGACCGGGCAGACCGATGCCGTCTTCCTCCAAGATGTGACAACGTTGGTGGTGGCAGGGCGTGTGCCGGGGAAGGAATGGGGACAGTGTGCAGGGTTCATGTCCACTCCCTCTCCAGTGGGGAAGGCACTGGCCTAGTCCCCGATTCCGCCTGAGCGCCAGTAGAAAAGGCCTAGCCTGCCTATGCCAGGACATGGAAGTGAGCATAGAGTGCCATCCTAAGCCACGCACGCTGCTGTTGCTTTGTGACTGTGCCTGCTTAGTTCGGCTTGGCAGGGTGAACGCAGGGCGCGAACAGGGAGCCCGGGAAAGCAAGGCCCAAGAGGCACTAGCTCTCCCGCAGCTCTTCATCTTTGAAGTGACAGAGCGAACGCCCAAAGCCTTGCTGTGAAGCAGCAGCGAAGGGTAGTTCGTGCCAGCTGAAAACCTCTACAAACCTGTAGCAGTAGTTGCTAAATCAGAGTCGGCTCTGTAGGCTGCTGTGGCTGCCTGCCTTAGCCTACTCTTCCCAGGACAGAGGGAGAGCCCCGCATAGAGCGAAAGCCTCTTTGCCCGGGCATCCCTTCTGGGAAGGCCCAGCTTTCTTTGGGAAATCAAAGTCAGGTCTGAGGGACGCTGCTGCTGCTTGCTTGAGCTGGTCTCCCCTGCACGTTGTAATAAACCCGCATGGAGCGAAATCCTCTATGCGCAGGCATCCTCTCTGGGAAAGCATAGCATTTGTTGGGAAATCAGAATCGGGTTTGTGGGAAGCTGCTGCTTCTTGCCGGAGCTAGTCTGCTCAGGACAGTGGAAGATACCCGCATGGAGCGAAATTCTCTTTCACCTAGCATCCCCTCTGCCTGAGAGAGAAGCGTGGTTGCACCTCTGGAAAGGACCTTAAGGAAAGGGACACATCTGTCACCGTGTTCCCCAAAGGTAAGTATGAGGAAGGTGCAGAACGCTGCAACGGGCGAATAGAACGAGCCGTTGGCTTTATGTCAGAAAACGGTGCGAAGCAGGAGAGAAGGCACTGGCAGGTGCAGCGGGACGGTTGCAAGACAAGTGTCACCAGTTCCCTGTCAGAGCCATGGAGGCCAGGCTGCTAAGGAGACACGAGAGGAAGACTAGGGCAGGCACGCGTGCTCCACTCTAAGGGAGGAGTCTGGGCAGAAGGCAGGCCTGTCCTGTGTCTCTGGTCCCAAGGGGACAGCGTCTCCTTGAACACCTGTGCCTAGGGCAGACTTGGGCTTGCCACCAGGCCCCATAGCCGCAACTCGCAGCAACAGCTCCCTGGAGGACCGGGCAGTCCGATGCCGTCTTCCTCCAAGATGTGACAACGTTGGTGGTGGCAGGGCGTGTGCCGGGGAAGGAATGGGGACAGTGTGCAGGGTTCATGTCCACTCCCTCTCCTGTGGGGAAGGCACTGGCCTAGTCCCCGATTCCGCCTGAGCGCCAGTAGAAAAGGCCTAGCTTGCCTATGCCAGGACATGGAAGTGAGCATAGAGTGCCATCCTAAGCCACGCACGCTGCTGTTGCTTTGTGACTGTGCCTGCTTAGTTCGGCTTGGCAGGGTGAACGCAGGGCGCGAACAGGGAGCCCGGGAAAGCAAGGCCCAAGAGGCACTAGCTCTCCCGCAGCTCTTCATCTTTGAAGTGACAGAGCGAACGCCCAAAGCCTTGCTGTGAAGCAGCAGCGAAGGGCAGTTCGTGCCAGCTGAAAACCTCTACAAACGTGTAGCAGTAGTTGCTAAATCAGAGTCGGATCTGTAGGCTGCTGTGGCTGCCTGCCTTAGCCTACTCTTCCCAGGATAGAGGGAGAGCCCCGCATAGAGCGAAAGCCTCTTTGCCCGGGCATCCCTCCTGGGAAGGCCCAGCTTTCTTTGGGAAATCAAAGTCAGGTCTGAGGGACGCTGCTGCTGCTTGCTTGAGCTGGTCTCCCCTGCACGTTGTAATAAACCCGCATGGAGCGAAATCCTTTATGCGCAGGCATCCTCTCTGGGAAAGCATAGCATTTGTTGGGAAATCAGAATCGGGTTTGTGGGAAGCTGCTGCTTCTTGCCGGAGCTAGTCTGCTCAGGACAGTGGAAGATACCCGCATGGAGCGAAATTCTCTTTCACCTAGCATCCCCTCTGCCTGAGAGAGAAGCGTGGTTGCACCTCTGGAAAGGACCTTAAGGAAAGGGACACGTCTGTCACCGTGTTCCCCAAAGGCAAGTATGAGGAAGGTGCAGAACGCTGCAACGGGCGAATAGAACGAGCCGTTGGCTTTATGTCAGAAAACGGTGCGAAGCAGGAGAGAAGGCACTGGCAGGTGCAGCGGGACGGTTGCAAGACAAGTGTCACCAGTTCCCTGTCAGAGCCATGGAGGCCAGGCTGCTAAGGAGACACGAGAGGAAGACTAGGGCAGGCACGCGTGCTCCACTCTAAGGGAGGAGTCTGGGCAGAAGGCAGGCCTGTCCTGTGTCTCTGGTCCCAAGGGGACAGCGTCTCCTTGAACACCTGTGCCTAGGGCAGACTTGGGCTTGCCACCAGGCCCCATAGCCGCAACTCGCAGCAACAGCTCCCTGGAGGACCGGGCAGTCCGATGCCGTCTTCCTCCAAGATGTGACAACGTTGGTGGTGGCAGGGCGTGTGCCGGGGAAGGAATGGGGACAGTGTGCAGGGTTCATGTCCACTCCCTCTCCAGTGGGGAAGGCACTGGCCTAGTCCCCGATTCCGCCTGAGCGCCAGTAGAAAAGGCCTAGCCTGCCTATGCCAGGACATGGAAGTGAGCATAGAGTGCCATCCTAAGCCACGCACGCTGCTGTTGCTTTGTGACTGTGCCTGCTTAGTTCGGCTTGGCAGGGTGAACGCAGGGCGCGAACAGGGAGCCCGGGAAAGCAAGGCCCAAGAGGCACTAGCTCTCCCGCAGCTCTTCATCTTTGAAGTGACAGAGCGAACGCCCAAAGCCTTGCTGTGAAGCAGCAGCGAAGGGCAGTTCGTGCCAGCTGAAAACCTCTACAAACCTGTAGCAGTAGTTGCTAAATCAGAGTCGGCTCTGTAGGCTGCTGTGGCTGCCTGCCTTAGCCTACTCTTCCCAGGACAGAGGGAGAGCCCCGCATAGAGCGAAAGCCTCTTTGCCCGGGCATCCCTTCTGGGAAGGCCCAGCTTTCTTTGGGAAATCAAAGTCAGGTCTGAGGGACGCTGCTGCTGCTTGCTTGAGCTGGTCTCCCCTGCACGTTGTAATAAACCCGCATGGAGCGAAATCCTCTATGCGCAGGCATCCTCTCTGGGAAAGCGTAGCATTTGTTGGGAAATCAGAATCGGGTTTGTGGGAAGCTGCTGCTTCTTGCCGGAGCTAGTCTGCTCAGGACAGTGGAAGATACCCGCATGGAGCGAAATTCTCTTTCACCTAGCATCCCCTCTGCCTGAGAGAGAAGCGTGGTTGCACCTCTGGAAAGGACCTTAAGGAAAGGGACACGTCTGTCACCGTGTTCCCCAAAGGCAAGTATGAGGAAGGTGCAGAACGCTGCAACGGGCGAATAGAACGAGCCGTTGGCTTTATGTCAGAAAACGGTGCGAAGCAGGAGAGAAGGCACTGGCAGGTGCAGCGGGACGGTTGCAAGACAAGTGTCACCAGTTCCCTGTCAGAGCCATGGAGGCCAGGCTGCTAAGGAGACACGAGAGGAAGACTAGGGCAGGCACGCGTGCTCCACTCTAAGGGAGGAGTCTGGGCAGAAGGCAGGCCTGTCCTGTGTCTCTGGTCCCAAGGGGACAGCGTCTCCTTGAACACCTGTGCCTAGGGCAGACTTGGGCTTGCCACCAGGCCCCATAGCCGCAACTCGCAGCAACAGCTCCCTGGAGGACCGGGCAGTCCGATGCCGTCTTCCTCCAAGATGTGACAACGTTGGTGGTGGCAGGGCGTGTGCCGGGGAAGGAATGGGGACAGTGTGCAGGGTTCATGTCCACTCCCTCGCCTGTGGGGAAGGCACTGGCCTAGTCCCCGATTCCGCCTGAGCGCCAGTAGAAAAGGCCTAGCCTGCCTATGCCAGGACATGGAAGTGAGCATAGAGTGCCATCCTAAGCCACGCACGCTGCTGTTGCTTTGTGACTGTGCCTGCTTAGTTCGGCTTGGCAGGGTGAACACAGGGCGCGAACAGGGAGCCCGGGAAAGCAAGGCCCAAGAGGCACTAGCTCTCCCGCAGCTCTTCATCTTTGAAGTGACAGAGCGAACGCCCAAAGCCTTGCTGTGAAGCAGCAGCGAAGGGCAGTTCGTGCCAGCTGAAAAACTCTACAAACGTGTAGCAGTAGTTGCTAAATCAGAGTCGGATCTGTAGGCTGCTGTGGCTGCCTGCCTTAGCCTACTATTCCCAGGATAGAGGGAGAGCCCCGCATAGAGCGAAAGCCTCTTTGCCCGGGCATCCCTCCTGGGAAGGCCCAGCTTTCTTTGGGAAATCAAAGTCAGGTCTGAGGGACGCTGCTGCTGCTTGCTTGAGCTGGTCTCCCCTGCACGTTTTAATAAACCCGCATGGAGCGAAATCCTTTATGCGCAGGCATCCTCTCTGGGAAAGCATAGCATTTGTTGGGAAATCAGAATCGTGTTTGTGGGAAGCTGCTGCTTCTTGCCGGAGCTAGTCTGCTCAGGACAGTGGAAGATACCCGCATGGAGCGAAATTCTCTTTCACCTAGCATCCCCTCTGCCTGAGAGAGAAGCGTGGTTGCACCTCTGGAAAGGACCTTAAGGAAAGGGACACGTCTGTCACCGTGTTCCCCAAAGGCAAGTATGAGGAAGGTGCAGAACGCTGCAACGGGCGAATAGAACGAGCCGTTGGCTTTATGTCAGAAAACGGTGCGAAGCAGGAGAGAAGGCACTGGCAGGTGCAGCGGGACGGTTGCAAGACAAGTGTCACCAGTTCCCTGTCAGAGCCATGGAGGCCAGGCTGCTAAGGAGACACGAGAGGAAGACTAGGGCAGGCACGCGTGCTCCACTCTAAGGGAGGAGTCTGGGCAGAAGGCAGGCCTGTCCTGTGTCTCTGGTCCCAAGGGGACAGCGTCTCCTTGAACACCTGTGCCTAGGGCAGACTTGGGCTTGCCACCAGGCCCCATAGCCGCAACTCGCAGCAACAGCTCCCTGGAGGACCGGGCAGTCCGATGCCGTCTTCCTCCAAGATGTGACAACGTTGGTGGTGGCAGGGCGTGTGCCGGGGAAGGAATGGGGACAGTGTGCAGGGTTCATGTCCACTCCCTCTCCAGTGGGGAAGGCACTGGCCTAGTCCCCGATTCCGCCTGAGCGCCAGTAGAAAAGGCCTAGCCTGCCTATGCCAGGACATGGAAGTGAGCATAGAGTGCCATCCTAAGCCACGCACGCTGCTGTTGCTTTGTGACTGTGCCTGCTTAGTTCGGCTTGGCAGGGTGAACGCAGGGCGCGAACAGGGAGCCCGGGAAAGCAAGGCCCAAGAGGCACTAGCTCTCCCGCAGCTCTTCATCTTTGAAGTGACAGAGCGAACGCCCAAAGCCTTGCTGTGAAGCAGCAGCGAAGGGCAGTTCGTGCCAGCTGAAAACCTCTACAAACGTGTAGCAGTAGTTGCTAAATCAGAGTCGGCTCTGTAGGCTGCTGTGGCTGCCTGCCTTAGCCTACTCTTCCCAGGACAGAGGGAGAGCCCCGCATAGAGCGAAAGCCTCTTTGCCCGGGCATCCCTTCTGGGAAGGCCCAGCTTTCTTTGGGAAATCAAAGTCAGGTCTGAGGGACGCTGCTGCTGCTTGCTTGAGCTGGTCTCCCCTGCACGTTGTAATAAACCCGCATGGAGCGAAATCCTCTATGCGCAGGCATCCTCTCTGGGAAAGCGTAGCATTTGTTGGGAAATCAGAATCGGGTTTGTGGGAAGCTGCTGCTTCTTGCCGGAGCTAGTCTGCTCAGGACAGTGGAAGATACCCGCATGGAGCGAAATTCTCTTTCACCTAGCATCCCCTCTGCCTGAGAGAGAAGCGTGGTTGCACCTCTGGAAAGGACCTTAAGGAAAGGGACACGTCTGTCACCGTGTTCCCCAAAGGCAAGTATGAGGAAGGTGCAGAACGCTGCAACGGGCGAATAGAACGAGCCGTTGGCTTTATGTCAGAAAACGGTGCGAAGCAGGAGAGAAGGCACTGGCAGGTGCAGCGGGACGGTTGCAAGACAAGTGTCACCAGTTCCCTGTCAGAGCCATGGAGGCCAGGCTGCTAAGGAGACACGAGAGGAAGACTAGGGCAGGCACGCGTGCTCCACTCTAAGGGAGGAGTCTGGGCAGAAGACAGGCCTGTCCTGTGTCTCTGGTCCCAAGGGGACAGCGTCTCCTTGAACACCTGTGCCTAGGGCAGACTTGGGCTTGCCACCAGGCCCCATAGCCGCAACTCGCAGCAACAGCTCCCTGGAGGACCGGGCAGTCCGATGCCGTC
The DNA here is from genome assembly GCF_020171115.1 of Neogale vison. Classification (NCBI taxonomy): domain Eukaryota; kingdom Metazoa; phylum Chordata; class Mammalia; order Carnivora; family Mustelidae; genus Neogale; species Neogale vison. The sequence goes on along the minus strand of NC_058102.1, from coordinate 110,950,830 downwards.
TTCCTCCAAGATGTGAGAACGTTGGTGGTGGCAGGGCGTGTGCCGGGGAAGGAATGGGGACAGTGTGCAGGGTTCATGTCCACTCCCTCTCCAGTGGGGAAGGCACTGGCCTAGTCCCCGATTCCGCCTGAGCGCCAGTAGAAAAGGCCTAGCCTGCCTATGCCAGGACATGGAAGTGAGCATAGAGTGCCATCCTAAGCCACGCACGCTGCTGTTGCTTTGTGACTGTGCCTGCTTAGTTCGGCTTGGCAGGGTGAACGCAGGGCGCGAACAGGGAGCCCGGGAAAGCAAGGCCCAAGAGGCACTAGCTCTCCCGCAGCTCTTCATCTTTGAAGTGACAGAGCGAACGCCCAAAGCCTTGCTGTGAAGCAGCAGCGAAGGGCAGTTCGTGCCAGCTGAAAACCTCTACAAACCTGTAGCAGTAGTTGCTAAATCAGAGTCGGCTCTGTAGGCTGCTGTGGCTGCCTGCCTTAGCCTACTCTTCCCAGGACAGAGGGAGAGCCCCGCATAGAGCGAAAGCCTCTTTGCCCGGGCATCCCTTCTGGGAATGCCCAGCTTTCTTTGGGAAATCAAAGTCAGGTCTGAGGGACGCTGCTGCTGCTTGCTTGAGCTGGTCTCCCCTGCACGTTGTAATAAACCCGCATGGAGCGAAATCCTCTATGCGCAGGCATCCTCTCTGGGAAAGCGTAGCATTTGTTGGGAAATCAGAATCGGGTTTGTGGGAAGCTGCTGCTTCTTGCCGGAGCTAGTCTGCTCAGGACAGTGGAAGATACCCGCATGGAGCGAAATTCTCTTTCACCTAGCATCCCCTCTGCCTGAGAGAGAAGCGTGGTTGCACCTCTGGAAAGGACCTTAAGGAAAGGGACACGTCTGTCACCGTGTTCCCCAAAGGCAAGTATGAGGAAGGTGCAGAACGCTGCAACGGGCGAATAGAACGAGCCGTTGGCTTTATGTCAGAAAACGGTGCGAAGCAGGAGAGAAGGCACTGGCAATTGCAGCGGGACGGTTGCAAGACAAGTGTCACCAGTTCCCTGTCAGAGCCATGGAGGCCAGGCTGCTAAGGAGACACGAGAGGAAGACTAGGGCAGGCACGCGTGCTCCACTCTAAGGGAGGAGTCTGGGCAGAAGGCAGGCCTGTCCTGTGTCTCTGGTCCCAAGGGGACAGCGTCTCCTTGAACACCTGTGCCTAGGGCAGACTTGGGCTTGCCACCAGGCCCCATAGCCGCAACTCGCAGCAACAGCTCCCTGGAGGACCGGGCAGTCCGATGCCGTCTTCCTCCAAGATGTGACAACGTTGGTGGTGGCAGGGCGTGTGCCGGGGAAGGAATGGGGACAGTGTGCAGGGTTCATGTCCACTCCCTCTCCAGTGGGGAAGGCACTGGCCTAGTCCCCGATTCCGCCTGAGCGCCAGTAGAAAAGGCCTAGCCTGCCTATGCCAGGACATGGAAGTGAGCATAGAGTGCCATCCTAAGCCACGCACGCTGCTGTTGCTTTGTGACTGTGCCTGCTTAGTTCGGCTTGGCAGGGTGAACGCAGGGCGCGAACAGGGAGCCCGGGAAAGCAAGGCCCAAGAGGCACTAGCTCTCCCGCAGCTCTTCATCTTTGAAGTGACAGAGCGAACGCCCAAAGCCTTGCTGTGAAGCAGCAGCGAAGGGCAGTTCGTGCCAGCTGAAAACCTCTACAAACCTGTAGCAGTAGTTGCTAAATCAGAGTCGGCTCTGTAGGCTGCTGTGGCTGCCTGCCTTAGCCTACTCTTCCCAGGACAGAGGGAGAGCCCCGCATAGAGCGAAAGCCTCTTTGCCCGGGCATCCCTTCTGGGAAGGCCCAGCTTTCTTTGGGAAATCAAAGTCAGGTCTGAGGGACGCTGCTGCTGCTTGCTTGAGCTGGTCTCCCCTGCACGTTGTAATAAACCCGCATGGAGCGAAATCCTCTATGCGCAGGCATCCTCTCTGGGAAAGCGTAGCATTTGTTGGGAAATCAGAATCGGGTTTGTGGGAAGCTGCTGCTTCTTGCCGGAGCTAGTCTGCTCAGGACAGTGGAAGATACCCGCATGGAGCGAAATTCTCTTTCACCTAGCATCCCCTCTGCCTGAGAGAGAAGCGTGGTTGCACCTCTGGAAAGGACCTTAAGGAAAGGGACACGTCTGTCACCGTGTTCCCCAAAGGCAAGTATGAGGAAGGTGCAGAACGCTGCAACGGGCGAATAGAACGAGCCGTTGGCTTTATGTCAGAAAACGGTGCGAAGCAGGAGAGAAGGCACTGGCAGGTGCAGCGGGACGGTTGCAAGACAAGTGTCACCAGTTCCCTGTCAGAGCCATGGAGGCCAGGCTGCTAAGGAGACACGAGAGGAAGACTAGGGCAGGCACGCGTGCTCCACTCTAAGGGAGGAGTCTGGGCAGAAGGCAGGCCTGTCCTGTGTCTCTGGTCCCAAGGGGACAGCGTCTCCTTGAACACCTGTGCCTAGGGCAGACTTGGGCTTGCCACCAGGCCCCATAGCCGCAACTCGCAGCAACAGCTCCCTGGAGGACCGGGCAGTCCGATGCCGTCTTCCTCCAAGATGTGACAACGTTGGTGGTGGCAGGGCGTGTGCCGGGGAAGGAATGGGGACAGTGTGCAGGGTTCATGTCCACTCCCTCTCCTGTGGGGAAGGCACTGGCCTAGTCCCCGATTCCGCCTGAGCGCCAGTAGAAAAGGCCTAGCCTGCCTATGCCAGGACATGGAAGTGAGCATAGAGTGCCATCCTAAGCCACGCACGCTGCTGTTGCTTTGTGACTGTGCCTGCTTAGTTCGGCTTGGCAGGGTGAACGCAGGGCGCGAACAGGGAGCCCGGGAAAGCAAGGCCCAAGAGGCACTAGCTCTCCCGCAGCTCTTCATCTTTGAAGTGACAGAGCGAACGCCCAAAGCCTTGCTGTGAAGCAGCAGCGAAGGGCAGTTCGTGCCAGCTGAAAACCTCTACAAACGTGTAGCAGTAGTTGCTAAATCAGAGTCGGATCTGTAGGCTGCTGTGGCTGCATGCCTTAGCCTACTATTCCCAGGATAGAGGGAGAGCCCCTCATAGAGCGAAAGCCTCTTTGCCCGGGCATCCCGCCTGGGAAGGCCCAGCTTTCTTTGGGAAATCAAAGTCAGGTCTGAGGGACGCTGCTGCTGCTTGCTTGAGCTGGTCTCCCCTGCACGTTGTAATAAACCCGCATGGAGCGAAATCCTCTATGCGCAGGCATCCTCTCTGGGAAAGCATAGCATTTGTTGGGAAATCAGAATCGGGTTTGTGGGAAGCTGCTGCTTCTTGCCGGAGCTAGTCTGCTCAGGACAGTGGAAGATACCCGCATGGAGCGAAATTCTCTTTCACCTAGCATCCCCTCTGCTTGAGAGAGAAGCGTGGTTGCACCTCTGGAAAGGACCTTAAGGAAAGGGACACGTCTGTCACCGTGTTCCCCAAAGGCAAGTATGAGGAAGGTGCAGAACGCTGCAACGGGCGAATAGAACGAGCCGTTGGCTTTATGTCAGAAAACGGTGCGAAGCAGGAGAGAAGGCACTGGCAGGTGCAGCGGGACGGTTGCAAGACAAGTGTCACCAGTTCCCTGTCAGAGCCATGGAGGCCAGGCTGCTAAGGAGACACGAGAGGAAGACTAGGGCAGGCACGCGTGCTCCACTCTAAGGGAGGAGTCTGGGCAGAAGGCAGGCCTGTCCTGTGTCTCTGGTCCCAAGGGGACAGCGTCTCCTTGAACACCTGTGCCTAGGGCAGACTTGGGCTTGCCACCAGGCCCCATAGCCGCAACTCGCAGCAACAGCTCCCTGGAGGACCGGGCAGTCCGATGCCGTCTTCCTCCAAGATGTGACAACGTTGGTGGTGGCAGGGCGTGTGCCGGGGAAGGAATGGGGACAGTGTGCAGGGTTCATGTCCACTCCCTCTCCTGTGGGGAAGGCACTGGCCTAGTCCCCGATTCCGCCTGAGCGCCAGTAGAAAAGGCCTAGCTTGCCTATGCCAGGACATGGAAGTGAGCATAGAGTGCCATCCTAAGCCACGCACGCTGCTGTTGCTTTGTGACTGTGCCTGCTTAGTTCGGCTTGGCAGGGTGAACGCATGGCGCGAACAGGGAGCCCGGGAAAGCAAGGCCCAAGAGGCACTAGCTCTCCCGCAGCTCTTCATCTTTGAAGTGACAGAGCGAACGCCCAAAGCCTTGCTGTGAAGCAGCAGCGAAGGGCAGTTCGTGCCAGCTGAAAACCTCTACAAACGTGTAGCAGTAGTAGCTAAATCAGAGTCGGATCTGTAGGCTGCTGTGGCTGCCTGCCTTAGCCTACTCTTCCCAGGATAGAGGGAGAGCCCCGCATAGAGCGAAAGCCTCTTTGCCCGGGCATCCCTCCTGGGAAGGCCCAGCTTTCTTTGGGAAATCAAAGTCAGGTCTGAGGGACGCTGCTGCTGCTTGCTTGAGCTGGTCTCCCCTGCACGTTGTAATAAACCCGCATGGAGCGAAATCCTTTATGCGCAGGCATCCTCTCTGGGAAAGCATAGCATTTGTTGGGAAATCAGAATCGGGTTTGTGGGAAGCTGCTGCTTCTTGCCGGAGCTAGTCTGCTCAGGACAGTGGAAGATACCCGCATGGAGCGAAATTCTCTTTCACCTAGCATCCCCTCTGCCTGAGAGAGAAGCGTGGTTGCACCTCTGGAAAGGACCTTAAGGAAAGGGACACGTCTGTCACCGTGTTCCCCAAAGGCAAGTATGAGGAAGGTGCAGAACGCTGCAACGGGCGAATAGAACGAGCCGTTGGCTTTATGTCAGAAAACGGTGCGAAGCAGGAGAGAAGGCACTGGCAGGTGCAGCGGGACGGTTGCAAGACAAGTGTCACCAGTTCCCTGTCAGAGCCATGGAGGCCAGGCTGCTAAGGAGACACGAGAGGAAGACTAGGGCAGGCACGCGTGCTCCACTCTAAGGGAGGAGTCTGGGCAGAAGGCAGGCCTGTCCTGTGTCTCTGGTCCCAAGGGGACAGCGTCTCCTTGAACACCTGTGCCTAGGGCAGACTTGGGCTTGCCACCAGGCCACATAGCCGCAACTCGCAGCAACAGCTCCCTGGAGGACCGGGCAGTCCGATGCCGTCTTCCTCCAAGATGTGACAACGTTGGTGGTGGCAGGGCGTGTGCCGGGGAAGGAATGGGGACAGTGTGCAGGGTTCATGTCCACTCCCTCTCCAGTGGGGAAGGCACTGGCCTAGTCCCCGATTCCGCCTGAGCGCCAGTAGAAAAGGCCTAGCCTGCCTATGCCAGGACATGGAAGTGAGCATAGAGTGCCATCCTAAGCCACGCACGCTGCTGTTGCTTTGTGACTGTGCCTGCTTAGTTCGGCTTGGCAGGGTGAACGCAGGGCGCGAACAGGGAGCCCGGGAAAGCAAGGCCCAAGAGGCACTAGCTCTCCCGCAGCTCTTCATCTTTGAAGTGACAGAGCGAACGCCCAAAGCCTTGCTGTGAAGCAGCAGCGAAGGGTAGTTCGTGCCAGCTGAAAACCTCTACAAACCTGTAGCAGTAGTTGCTAAATCAGAGTCGGATCTGTAGGCTGCTGTGGCTGCCTGCCTTAGCCTACTCTTCCCAGGACAGAGGGAGAGCCCCGCATAGAGCGAAAGCCTCTTTGCCCGGGCATCCCTTCTGGGAAGGCCCAGCTTTCTTTGGGAAATCAAAGTCAGGTCTGAGGGACGCTGCTGCTGCTTGCTTGAGCTGGTCTCCCCTGCACGTTGTAATAAACCCGCATGGAGCGAAATCCTCTATGCGCAGGCATCCTCTCTGGGAAAGCATAGCATTTGTTGGGAAATCAGAATCGGGTTTGTGGGAAGCTGCTGCTTCTTGCCGGAGCTAGTCTGCTCAGGACAGTGGAAGATACCCGCATGGAGCGAAATTCTCTTTCACCTAGCATCCCCTCTGCCTGAGAGAGAAGCGTGGTTGCACCTCTGGAAAGGACCTTAAGGAAAGGGACACATCTGTCACCGTGTTCCCCAAAGGCAAGTATGAGGAAGGTGCAGAACGCTGCAACGGGCGAATAGAACGAGCCGTTGGCTTTATGTCAGAAAACGGTGCGAAGCAGGAGAGAAGGCACTGGCAGGTGCAGCGGGACGGTTGCAAGACAAGTGTCACCAGTTCCCTGTCAGAGCCATGGAGGCCAGGCTGCTAAGGAGACACGAGAGGAAGACTAGGGCAGGCACGCGTGCTCCACTCTAAGGGAGGAGTCTGGGCAGAAGGCAGGCCTGTCCTGTGTCTCTGGTCCCAAGGGGACAGCGTCTCCTTGAACACCTGTGCCTAGGGCAGACTTGGGCTTGCCACCAGGCCCCATAGCCGCAACTCGCAGCAACAGCTCCCTGGAGGACCGGGCAGTCCGATGCCGTCTTCCTCCAAGATGTGACAACGTTGGTGGTGGCAGGGCGTGTGCCGGGGAAGGAATGGGGACAGTGTGCAGGGTTCATGTCCACTCCCTCTCCTGTGGGGAAGGCACTGGCCTAGTCCCCGATTCCGCCTGAGCGCCAGTAGAAAAGGCCTAGCCTGCCTATGCCAGGACATGGAAGTGAGCATAGAGTGCCATCCTAAGCCACGCACGCTGCTGTTGCTTTGTGACTGTGCCTGCTTAGTTCGGCTTGGCAGGGTGAACGCAGGGCGCGAACAGGGAGCCCGGGAAAGCAAGGCCCAAGAGGCACTAGCTCTCCCGCAGCTCTTCATCTTTGAAGTGACAGAGCGAACGCCCAAAGCCTTGCTGTGAAGCAGCAGCGAAGGGCAGTTCGTGCCAGCTGAAAACCTCTACAAACGTGTAGCAGTAGTTGCTAAATCAGAGTCGGATCTGTAGGCTGCTGTGGCTGCCTGCCTTAGCCTACTCTTCCCAGGACAGAGGGAGAGCCCCGCATAGAGCGAAAGCCTCTTTGCCCGGGCATCCCTCCTGGGAAGGCCCAGCTTTCTTTGGGAAATCAAAGTCAGGTCTGAGGGACGCTGCTGCTGCTTGCTTGAGCTGGTCTCCCCTGCACGTTGTAATAAACCCGCATGGAGCGAAATCCTTTATGCGCAGGCATCCTCTCTGGGAAAGCATAGCATTTGTTGGGAAATCAGAATCGGGTTTGTGGGAAGCTGCTGCTTCTTGCCGGAGCTAGTCTGCTCAGGACAGTGGAAGATACCCGCATGGAGCGAAATTCTCTTTCACCTAGCATCCCCTCTGCCTGAGAGAGAAGCGTGGTTGCACCTCTGGAAAGGACCTTAAGGAAAGGGACACGTCTGTCACCGTGTTCCCCAAAGGCAAGTATGAGGAAGGTGCAGAACGCTGCAACGGGCGAATAGAACGAGCCGTTGGCTTTATGTCAGAAAACGGTGCGAAGCAGGAGAGAAGGCACTGGCAGGTGCAGCGGGACGGTTGCAAGACAAGTGTCACCAGTTCCCTGTCAGAGCCATGGAGGCCAGGCTGCTAAGGAGACACGAGAGGAAGACTAGGGCAGGCACGCGTGCTCCACTCTAAGGGAGGAGTCTGGGCAGAAGGCAGGCCTGTCCTGTGTCTCTGGTCCCAAGGGGACAGCGTCTCCTTGAACACCTGTGCCTAGGGCAGACTTGGGCTTGCCACCAGGCCCCATAGCCGCAACTCGCAGCAACAGCTCCCTGGAGGACCGGGCAGTCCGATGCCGTCTTCCTCCAAGATGTGACAACGTTGGTGGTGGCAGGGCGTGTGCCGGGGAAGGAATGGGGACAGTGTGCAGGGTTCATGTCCACTCCCTCTCCAGTGGGGAAGGCACTGGCCTAGTCCCCGATTCCGCCTGAGCGCCAGTAGAAAAGGCCTAGCCTGCCTATGCCAGGACATGGAAGTGAGCATAGAGTGCCATCCTAAGCCACGCACGCTGCTGTTGCTTTGTGACTGTGCCTGCTTAGTTCGGCTTGGCAGGGTGAACGCAGGGCGCGAACAGGGAGCCCGGGAAAGCAAGGCCCAAGAGGCACTAGCTCTCCCGCAGCTCTTCATCTTTGAAGTGACAGAGCGAACGCCCAAAGCCTTGCTGTGAAGCAGCAGCGAAGGGCAGTTCGTGCCAGCTGAAAACCTCTACAAACCTGTAGCAGTAGTTGCTAAATCAGAGTCGGCTCTGTAGGCTGCTGTGGCTGCCTGCCTTAGCCTACTCTTCCCAGGACAGAGGGAGAGCCCCGCATAGAGCGAAAGCCTCTTTGCCCGGGCATCCCTTCTGGGAAGGCCCAGCTTTCTTTGGGAAATCAAAGTCAGGTCTGAGGGACGCTGCTGCTGCTTGCTTGAGCTGGTCTCCCCTGCACGTTGTAATAAACCCGCATGGAGCGAAATCCTCTATGCGCAGGCATCCTCTCTGGGAAAGCGTAGCATTTGTTGGGAAATCAGAATCGGGTTTGTGGGAAGCTGCTGCTTCTTGCCGGAGCTAGTCTGCTCAGGACAGTGGAAGATACCCGCATGGAGCGAAATTCTCTTTCACCTAGCATCCCCTCTGCCTGAGAGAGAAGCGTGGTTGCACCTCTGGAAAGGACCTTAAGGAAAGGGACACGTCTGTCACCGTGTTCCCCAAAGGCAAGTATGAGGAAGGTGCAGAACGCTGCAACGGGCGAATAGAACGAGCCGTTGGCTTTATGTCAGAAAACGGTGCGAAGCAGGAGAGAAGGCACTGGCAGGTGCAGCGGGACGGTTGCAAGACAAGTGTCACCAGTTCCCTGTCAGAGCCATGGAGGCCAGGCTGCTAAGGAGACACGAGAGGAAGACTAGGGCAGGCACGCGTGCTCCACTCTAAGGGAGGAGTCTGGGCAGAAGGCAGGCCTGTCCTGTGTCTCTGGTCCCAAGGGGACAGCGTCTCCTTGAACACCTGTGCCTAGGGCAGACTTGGGCTTGCCACCAGGCCCCATAGCCGCAACTCGCAGCAACAGCTCCCTGGAGGACCGGGCAGTCCGATGCCGTCTTCCTCCAAGATGTGACAACGTTGGTGGTGGCAGGGCGTGTGCCGGGGAAGGAATGGGGACAGTGTGCAGGGTTCATGTCCACTCCCTCTCCTGTGGGGAAGGCACTGGCCTAGTCCCCGATTCCGCCTGAGCGCCAGTAGAAAAGGCCTAGCCTGCCTATGCCAGGACATGGAAGTGAGCATAGAGTGCCATCCTAAGCCACGCACGCTGCTGTTGCTTTGTGACTGTGCCTGCTTAGTTCGGCTTGGAAGGGTGAACACAGGGCGCGAACAGGGAGCCCGGGAAAGCAAGGCCCAAGAGGCACTAGCTCTCCCGCAGCTCTTCATCTTTGAAGTGACAGAGCGAACGCCCAAAGCCTTGCTGTGAAGCAGCAGCGAAGGGCAGTTCGTGCCAGCTGAAAAACTCTACAAACGTGTAGCAGTAGTTGCTAAATCAGAGTCGGATCTGTAGGCTGCTGTGGCTGCCTGCCTTAGCCTACTATTCCCAGGATAGAGGGAGAGCCCCGCATAGAGCGAAAGCCTCTTTGCCCGGGCATCCCTCCTGGGAAGGCCCAGCTTTCTTTGGGAAATCAAAGTCAGGTCTGAGGGACGCTGCTGCTGCTTGCTTGAGCTGGTCTCCCCTGCACGTTTTAATAAACCCGCATGGAGCGAAATCCTTTATGCGCAGGCATCCTCTCTGGGAAAGCATAGCATTTGTTGGGAAATCAGAATCGTGTTTGTGGGAAGCTGCTGCTTCTTGCCGGAGCTAGTCTGCTCAGGACAGTGGAAGATACCCGCATGGAGCGAAATTCTCTTTCACCTTGCATCCCCTCTGCCTGAGAGAGAAGCGTGGTTGCACCTCTGGAAAGGACCTTAAGGAAAGGGACACGTCTGTCACCGTGTTCCCCAAAGGCAAGTATGAGGAAGGTGCAGAACGCTGCAACGGGCGAATAGAAGGAGCCGTTGGCTTTATGTCAGAAAACGGTGCGAAGCAGGAGAGAAGGCACTGGCAGGTGCAGCGGGACGGTTGCAAGACAAGTGTCACCAGTTCCCTGTCAGAGCCATGGAGGCCAGGCTGCTAAGGAGACACGAGAGGAAGACTAGGGCAGGCACGTGTGCTCCACTCTAAGGGAGGAGTCTGGGCAGAAGGCAGGCCTGTCCTGTGTCTCTGGTCCCAAGGGGACAGCGTCTCCTTGAACACCTGTGCCTAGGGCAGACTTGGGCTTGCCACCAGGCCCCATAGCCGCAACTCGCAGCAACAGCTCCCTGGAGGACCGGGCAGTCCGATGCCGTCTTCCTCCAAGATGTGACAACGTTGGTGGTGGCAGGGCGTGTGCCGGGGAAGGAATGGGGACAGTGTGCAGGGTTCATGTCCACTCCCTCTCCAGTGGGGAAGGCACTGGCCTAGTCCCCGATTCCGCCTGAGCGCCAGTAGAAAAGGCCTAGCCTGCCTATGCCAGGACATGGAAGTGAGCATAGAGTGCCATCCTAAGCCACGCACGCTGCTGTTGCTTTGTGACTGTGCCTGCTTAGTTCGGCTTGGCAGGGTGAACGCAGGGCGCGAACAGGGAGCCCGGGAAAGCAAGGCCCAAGAGGCACTAGCTCTCCCGTAGCTTTTAATCTTTGAAGTGACAGAGCGAACGCCCAAAGCCTTGCTGTGAAGCAGCAGCGAAGGGCAGTTCGTGCCAGCTGAAAAACTCTACAAACGTGTAGCAGTAGTTGCTAAATCAGAGTCGGATCTGTAGGCTGTTGTGGCTGCCTGCCTTAGCCTACTATTCCCAGGATAGAGGGAGAGCCCCGCATAGAGCGAAAGCCTCTTTGCCCGGGCATCCCTCCTGGGAAGGCCCAGCTTTCTTTGGGAAATCAAAGTCAGGTCTGAGGGACGCTGCTGCTGCTTGCTTGAGCTGGTCTCCCCTGCACGTTGTAATAAACCCGCATGGAGCGAAATCCTTTATGCGCAGGCATCCTCTCTGGGAAAGCATAGCATTTGTTGGGAAATCAGAATCGGGTTTGTGGGAAGCTGCTGCTTCTTGCCGGAGCTAGTCTGCTCAGGACAGTGGAAGATACCCGCATGGAGCGAAATTCTCTTTCACCTAGCATCCCCTCTGCCTGAGAGAGAAGCGTGGATGCACCTCTGGAAAGGACCTTAAGGAAAGGGACACGTCTGTCACCGTGTTCCCCAAAGGCAAGTATGAGGAAGGTGCAGAACGCTGCAACGGGCGAATAGAAGGAGCCGTTGGCTTTATGTCAGAAAACGGTGCGAAGCAGGAGAGAAGGCACTGGCAGGTGCAGCGGGACGGTTGCAAGACAAGGGTCACCAGTTCCCTGTCAGAGCCATGGAGGCCAGGCTGCTAAGGAGACAAGAGAGGAAGACTAGGGCAGGCACGCGTGCTCCACTCTAAGGGAGGAGTCTGGGCAGAAGGCAGGCCTGTCCTGTGTCTCTGGTCCCAAGGGGACAGCGTCTCCTTGAACACCTGTGCCTAGGGCAGACTTGGGCTTGCCACCAGGCCCCATAGCCGCAACTCGCAGCAACAGCTCCCTGGAGGACCGGGCAGTCCGATGCCGTCTTCCTCCAAGATGTGACAACGTTGGTGGTGGCAGGGCGTGTGCCGGGGAAGGAATGGGGACAGTGTGCAGGGTTCATGTCCACTCCCTCTCCAGTGGGGAAGGCACTGGCCTAGTCCCCGATTCCGCCTGAGCGCCAGTAGAAAAGGCCTAGCCTGCCTATGCCAGGACATGGAAGTGAGCATAGAGTGCCATCCTAAGCCACGCACGCTGCTGTTGCTTTGTGACTGTGCCTGCTTAGTTCGGCTTGGCAGGGTGAACGCAGGGCGCGAACAGGGAGCCCGGGAAAGCAAGGCCCAAGAGGCACTAGCTCTCCCGCAGCTCTTCATCTTTGAAGTGACAGAGCGAACGCCCAAAGCCTTGCTGTGAAGCAGCAGCGAAGGGCAGTTCGTGCCAGCTGAAAACCTCTACAAACGTGTAGCAGTAGTTGCTAAATCAGAGTCGGCTCTGTAGGCTGCTGTGGCTGCCTGCCTTAGCCTACTCTTCCCAGGACAGAGGGAGAGCCCCGCATAGAGCGAAAGCCTCTTTGCCCGGGCATCCCTTCTGGGAAGGCCCAGCTTTCTTTGGGAAATCAAAGTCAGGTCTGAGGGACGCTGCTGCTGCTTGCTTGAGCTGGTCTCCCCTGCACGTTGTAATAAACCCGCATGGAGCGAAATCCTCTATGCGCAGGCATCCTCTCTGGGAAAGCGTAGCATTTGTTGGGAAATCAGAATCGGGTTTGTGGGAAGCTGCTGCTTCTTGCCGGAGCTAGTCTGCTCAGGACAGTGGAAGATACCCGCATGGAGCGAAATTCTCTTTCACCTAGCATCCCCTCTGCCTGAGAGAGAAGCGTGGTTGCACCTCTGGAAAGGACCTTAAGGAAAGGGACACGTCTGTCACCGTGTTCCCCAAAGGCAAGTATGAGGAAGGTGCAGAGCGCTTCAACGGGCGAATAGAACGAGCCGTTGGCTTTATGTCAGAAAACGGTGCGAATCAGGAGAGAAGGCACTGGCAGGTGCAGCGGGACGGTTGCAAGACAAGTGTCACCAGTTCCCTGTCAGAGCCATGGAGGCCAGGCTGCTAAGGAGACACGAGAGGAAGACTAGGGCAGGCACGCGTGCTCCACTCTAAGGGAGGAGTCTGGGCAGAAGGCAGGCCTGTCCTGTGTCTCTGGTCCCAAGGGGACAGCGTCTCCTTGAACACCTGTGCCTAGGGCAGACTTGGGCTTGCCACCAGGCCCCATAGCCGCAACTCGCAGCAACAGCTCCCTGGAGGACCGGGCAGTCCGATGCCGTCTTCCTCCAAGATGTGACAACGTTGGTGGTGGCAGGGCGTGTGCCGGGGAAGGAATGGGGACAGTGTGCAGGGTTCATGTCCACTCCCTCTCCTGTGGGGAAGGCACTGGCCTAGTCCCCGATTCCGCTGAGCGCCAGTAGAAAAGGCCTAGCCTGCCTATGCCAGGACATGGAAGTGAGCATAGAGTGCCATCCTAAGCCACGCACGCTGCTGTTGCTTTGTGACTGTGCCTGCTTAGTTCGGCTTGGCAGGGTGAACACAGGGCGCGAACAGGGAGCCCGGGAAAGCAAGGCCCAAGAGGCACTAGCTCTCCCGCAGCTCTTCATCTTTGAAGTGACAGAGCGAACGCCCAAAGCCTTGCTGTGAAGCAGCAGCGAAGGGCAGTTCGTGCCAGCTGAAAAACTCTACAAACGTGTAGCAGTAGTTGCTAAATCAGAGTCGGATCTGTAAGCTGCTGTGGCTGCCTGCCTTAGCCTACTATTCCCAGGATAGAGGGAGAGCCCCGCATAGAGCGAAAGCCTCTTTGCCCGGGCATCCCTTCTGGGAAGGCCCAGCTTTCTTTGGGAAATCAAAGTCAGGTCTGAGGGACGCTGCTGCTGCTTGCTTGAGCTGGTCTCCCCTGCACGTTGTAATAAACCCGCATGGAGCGAAATCCTCTATGCGCAGGCATCCTCTCTGGGAAAGCGTAGCATTTGTTGGGAAATCAGAATCGGGTTTGTGGGAAGCTGCTGCTTCTTGCCGGAGCTAGTCTGCTCAGGACAGTGGAAGATACCCGCATGGAGCGAAATTCTCTTTCACCTAGCATCCCCTCTGCCTGAGAGAGAAGCGTGGTTGCACCTCTGGAAAGGACCTTAAGGAAAGGGACACGTCTGTCACCGTGTTCCCCAAAGGCAAGTATGAGGAAGGTGCAGAACGCTGCAACGGGCGAATAGAACGAGCCGTTGGCTTTATGTCAGAAAACGGTGCGAAGCAGGAGAGAAGGCACTGGCAGGTGCAGCGGGACGGTTGCAAGACAAGTGTCACCAGTTCCCTGTCAGAGCCATGGAGGCCAGGCTGCTAAGGAGACACGAGAGGAAGACTAGGGCAGGCACGCGTGCTCCACTCTAAGGGAGGAGTCTGGGCAGAAGGCAGGCCTGTCCTGTGTCTCTGGTCCCAAGGGGACAGCGTCTCCTTGAACACCTGTGCATAGGGCAGAATTGGGCTTGCCACCAGGCCCCATAGCCGCAACTCGCAGCAACAGCTCCCTGGAGGACCGGGCAGTCCGATGCCGTCTTCCTCCAAGATGTGACAACGATGGTGGTGGCAGGGCGTGTGCCGGGGAAGGAATGGGGACAGTGTGCAGGGTTCATGTCCACTCCCTCTCCAGTGGGGAAGGCACTGGCCTAGTCCCCGATTCCGCCTGAGCGCCAGTAGAAAAGGCCTAGCCTGCCTATGCCAGGACATGGAAGTGAGCATAGAGTGCCATCCTAAGCCACGCACGCTGCTGTTGCTTTGTGACTGTGCCTGCTTAGTTCGGCTTGGCAGGGTGAACGCAGGGCGCGAACAGGGAGCCCGGGAAAGCAAGGCCCAAGAGGCACTAGCTCTCCCGCAGCTCTTCATCTTTGAAGTGACAGAGCGAACGCCCAAAGCCTTGCTGTGAAGCAGCAGCGAAGGGCAGTTCGTGCCAGCTGAAAACCTCTACAAACCTGTAGCAGTAGTTGCTAAATCAGAGTCGGCTCTGTAGGCTGCTGTGGCTGCCTGCCTTAGCCTACTCTTCCCAGGACAGAGGGAGAGCCCCGCATAGAGCGAAAGCCTCTTTGCCCGGGCATCCCTTCTGGGAAGGCCCAGCTTTCTTTGGGAAATCAAAGTCAGGTCTGAGGGACGCTGCTGCTGCTTGCTTGAGCTGGTCTCCCCTGCACGTTGTAATAAACCCGCATGGAGCGAAATCCTCTATGCGCAGGCATCCTCTCTGGGAAAGCGTAGCATTTGTTGGGAAATCAGAATCGGGTTTGTGGGAAGCTGCTGCTTCTTGCCGGAGCTAGTCTGCTCAGGACAGTGGAAGATACCCGCATGGAGCGAAATTCTCTTTCACCTAGCATCCCCTCTGCCTGAGAGAGAAGCGTGGTTGCACCTCTGGAAAGGACCTTAAGGAAAGGGACACGTCTGTCACCGTGTTCCCCAAAGGCAAGTATGAGGAAGGTGCAGAACGCTGCAACGGGCGAATAGAACGAGCCGTTGGCTTTATGTCAGAAAACGGTGCGAAGCAGGAGAGAAGGCACTGGCAGGTGCAGCGGGACGGTTGCAAGACAAGTGTCACCAGTTCCCTGTCAGAGCCATGGAGGCCAGGCTGCTAAGGAGACACGAGAGGAAGACTAGGGCAGGCACGCGTGCTCCACTCTAAGGGAGGAGTCTGGGCAGAAGGCAGGCCTGTCCTGTGTCTCTGGTCCCAAGGGGACAGCGTCTCCTTGAACACCTGTGCCTAGGGCAGACTTGGGCTTGCCACCAGGCCCCATAGCCGCAACTCGCAGCAACAGCTCCCTGGAGGACCGGGCAGTCCGATGCCGTCTTCCTCCAAGATGTGACAACGTTGGTGGTGGCAGGGCGTGTGCCGGGGAAGGAATGGGGACAGTGTGCAGGGTTCATGTCCACTCCCTCTCCTGTGGGGAAGGCACTGGCCTAGTCCCCGATTCCGCCTGAGCGCCAGTAGAAAAGGCCTAGCCTGCCTATGCCAGGACATGGAAGTGAGCATAGAGTGCCATCCTAAGCCACGCA
This sequence comes from Neogale vison, assembly GCF_020171115.1. Lineage (NCBI taxonomy): Eukaryota > Metazoa > Chordata > Mammalia > Carnivora > Mustelidae > Neogale > Neogale vison. The sequence continues at coordinate 110,935,349 of NC_058102.1, read as the reverse complement.
CGCTGCTGTTGCTTTGTGACTGTGCCTGCTTAGTTCGGCTTGGCAGGGTGAACGCAGGGCGCGAACAGGGAGCCCGGGAAAGCAAGGCCCAAGAGGCACTAGCTCTCCCGCAGCTCTTCATCTTTGAAGTGACAGAGCGAACGCCCAAAGCCTTGCTGTGAAGCAGCAGCGAAGGGCAGTTCGTGCCAGCTGAAAACCTCTACAAACCTGTAGCAGTAGTTGCTAAATCAGAGTCGGCTCTGTAGGCTGCTGTGGCTGCCTGCCTTAGCCTACTCTTCCCAGGACAGAGGGAGAGCCCCGCATAGAGCGAAAGCCTCTTTGCCCGGGCATCCCTTCTGGGAAGGCCCAGCTTTCTTTGGGAAATCAAAGTCAGGTCTGAGGGACGCTGCTGCTGCTTGCTTGAGCTGGTCTCCCCTGCACGTTGTAATAAACCCGCATGGAGCGAAATCCTCTATGCGCAGGCATCCTCTCTGGGAAAGCGTAGCATTTGTTGGGAAATCAGAATCGGGTTTGTGGGAAGCTGCTGCTTCTTGCCGGAGCTAGTCTGCTCAGGACAGTGGAAGATACCCGCATGGAGCGAAATTCTCTTTCACCTAGCATCCCCTCTGCCTGAGAGAGAAGCGTGGTTGCACCTCTGGAAAGGACCTTAAGGAAAGGGACACGTCTGTCACCGTGTTCCCCAAAGGCAAGTATGAGGAAGGTGCAGAACGCTGCAACGGGCGAATAGAACGAGCCGTTGGCTTTATGTCAGAAAACGGTGCGAAGCAGGAGAGAAGGCACTGGCAGGTGCAGCGGGACGGTTGCAAGACAAGTGTCACCAGTTCCCTGTCAGAGCCATGGAGGCCAGGCTGCTAAGGAGACACGAGAGGAAGACTAGGGCAGGCACGCGTGCTCCACTCTAAGGGAGGAGTCTGGGCAGAAGGCAGGCCTGTCCTGTGTCTCTGGTCCCAAGGGGACAGCGTCTCCTTGAACACCTGTGCCTAGGGCAGACTTGGGCTTGCCACCAGGCCCCATAGCCGCAACTCGCAGCAACAGCTCCCTGGAGGACCGGGCAGTCCGATGCCGTCTTCCTCCAAGATGTGACAACGTTGGTGGTGGCAGGGCGTGTGCCGGGGAAGGAATGGGGACAGTGTGCAGGGTTCATGTCCACTCCCTCTCCTGTGGGGAAGGCACTGGCCTAGTCCCCGATTCCGCCTGAGCGCCAGTAGAAAAGGCCTAGCCTGCCTATGCCAGGACATGGAAGTGAGCATAGAGTGCCATCCTAAGCCACGCACGCTGCTGTTGCTTTGTGACTGTGCCTGCTTAGTTCGGCTTGGCAGGGTGAACGCAGGGCGCGAACAGGGAGCCCGGGAAAGCAAGGCCCAAGAGGCACTAGCTCTCCCGCAGCTCTTCATCTTTGAAGTGACAGAGCGAACGCCCAAAGCCTTGCTGTGAAGCAGCAGCGAAGGGCAGTTCGTGCCAGCTAAAAACCTCTACAAACGTGTAGCAGTAGTTGCTAAATCAGAGTCGGCTCTGTAGGCTGCTGTGGCTGCCTGCCTTAGCCTACTCTTCCCAGGATAGAGGGAGAGCCCCGCATAGAGCGAAAGCCTCTTTGCCCGGGCATCCCTCCGGGGTAGGCCCAGCTTTCTTTGGGAAATCAAAGTCAGGTCTGAGGGACGCTGCTGCTGCTTGCTTGAGCTGGTCTCCCCTGCACGTTGTAATAAACCCGCATGGAGCCAAATCCTCTATGCGCAGGCATCCTCTCTGGGAAAGCGTAGCATTTGTTGGGAAATCAGAATCGGGTTTGTGGGAAGCTGCTGCTTCTTGCCGGAGCTAGTCTGCTCAGGACAGTGGAAGATACCCGCATGGAGCGAAATTCTCTTTCACCTAGCATCCCCTCTGCCTGAGAGAGAAGCGTGGTTGCACCTCTGGAAAGGACCTTAAGGAAAGGGACACGTCTGTCACCGTGTTCCCCAAAGGCAAGTATGAGGAAGGTGCAGAACGCTGCAACGGGCGAATAGAACGAGCCGTTGGCTTTATGTCAGAAAACGGTGCGAAGCAGGAGAGAAGGCACTGGCAGGTGCAGCGGGACGGTTGCAAGACAAGTGTCACCAGTTCCCTGTCAGAGCCATGGAGGCCAGGCTGCTAAGGAGACACGAGAGGAAGACTAGGGCAGGCACGCGTGCTCCACTCTAAGGGAGGAGTCTGGGCAGAAGGCAGGCCTGTCCTGTGTCTCTGGTCCCAAGGGGACAGCGTCTCCTTGAACACCTGTGCCTAGGGCAGACTTGGGCTTGCCACCAGGCCCCATAGCCGCAACTCGCAGCAACAGCTCCCTGGAGGACCGGGCAGTCCGATGCCGTCTTCCTCCAAGATGTGACAACGTTGGTGGTGGCAGGGCGTGTGCCGGGGAAGGAATGGGGACAGTGTGCAGGGTTCATGTCCACTCCCTCTCCTGTGGGGAAGGCACTGGCCTAGTCCCCGATTCCGCCTGAGCGCCAGTAGAAAAGGCCTAGCCTGCCTATGCCAGGACATGGAAGTGAGCATAGAGTGCCATCCTAAGCCACGCACGCTGCTGTTGCTTTGTGACTGTGCCTGCTTAGTTCGGCTTGGCAGGGTGAACGCAGGGCGCGAACAGGGAGCCCGGGAAAGCGAGGCCCAAGAGGCACTAGCTCTCCCGCAGCTCTTCATCTTTGAAGTGACAGAGCGAACGCCCAAAGCCTTGCTGTGAAGCAGCAGCGAAGGGCAGTTCGTGCCAGCTGAAAACCTCTACAAACCTGTAGCAGTAGTTGCTAAATCAGAGTCGGATCTGTAGGCTGCTGTGGCTGCCTGCCTTAGCCTACTCTTCCCAGGACAGAGGGAGAGCCCCGCATAGAGCGAAAGCCTCTTTGCCCGGGCATCCCTTCTGGGAAGGCCCAGCTTTCTTTGGGAAATCAAAGTCAGGTCTGAGGGACTCTGCTGCTGCTTGCTTGAGCTGGTCTCCCCTGCACGTTGTAATAAACCCGCATGGAGCGAAATCCTCTATGCGCAGGCATCCTCTCTGGGAAAGCATAGCATTTGTTGGGAAATCAGAATCGGGTTTGTGGGAAGCTGCTGCTTCTTGCCGGAGCTAGTCTGCTCAGGACAGTGGAAGATACACGCATGGAGCGAAATTCTCTTTCACCTAGCATCCCCTCTGCCTGAGAGAGAAGCGTGGTTGCACCTCTGGAAAGGACCTTAAGGAAAGGGACACGTCTGTCACCGTGTTCCCCAAAGGCAAGTATGAGGAAGGTGCAGAACGCTGCAACGGGCGAATAGAACGAGCCGTTGGCTTTATGTCAGAAAACGGTGCGAAGCAGGAGAGAAGGCACTGGCAGGTGCAGCGGGACGGTTGCAAGACAAGTGTCACCAGTTCCCTGTCAGAGCCATGGAGGCCAGGCTGCTAAGGAGACACGAGAGGAAGACTAGGGCAGGCACGCGTGCTCCACTCTAAGGGAGGAGTCTGGGCAGAAGGCAGGCCTGTCCTGTGTCTCTGGTCCCAAGGGGACAGCGTCTCCTTGAACACCTGTGCCTAGGGCAGACTTGGGCTTGCCACCAGGCCCCATAGCCGCAACTCGCAGCAACAGCTCCCTGGAGGACCGGGCAGTCCGATGCCGTCTTCCTCCAAGATGTGACAACGTTGGTGGTGGCAGGGCGTGTGCCGGGGAAGGAATGGGGACAGTGTGCAGGGTTCATGTCCACTCCCTCTCCTGTGGGGAAGGCACTGGCCTAGTCCCCGATTCCGCCTGAGCGCCAGTAGAAAAGGCCTAGCCTGCCTATGCCAGGACATGGAAGTGAGCATAGAGTGCCATCCTAAGCCACGCACGCTGCTGTTGCTTTGTGACTGTGCCTGCTTAGTTCGGCTTGGCAGGGTGAACGCAGGGCGCGAACAGGGAGCCCGGGAAAGCGAGGCCCAAGAGGCACTAGCTCTCCCGCAGCTCTTCATCTTTGAAGTGACAGAGCGAACGCCCAAAGCCTTGCTGTGAAGCAGCAGCGAAGGGCAGTTCGTGCCAGCTGAAAACCTCTACAAACGTGTAGCAGTAGTTGCTAAATCAGAGTCGGATCTGTAGGCTGCTGTGGCTGCATGCCTTAGCCTACTATTCCCAGGATAGAGGGAGAGCCCCGCATAGAGCGAAAGCCTCTTTGCCCGGGCATCCCGCCTGGGAAGGCCCAGCTTTCTTTTGGAAATCAAAGTCAGGTCTGAGGGACGCTGCTGCTGCTTGCTTGAGCTGGTCTCCCCTGCACGTTGTAATAAACCCGCATGGAGCGAAATCCTCTATGCGCAGGCATCCTCTCTGGGAAAGCATAGCATTTGTTGGGAAATCAGAATCGGGTTTGTGGGAAGCTGCTGCTTCTTGCCGGAGCTAGTCTGCTCAGGACAGTGGAAGATACCCGCATGGAGCGAAATTCTCTTTCACCTAGCATCCCCTCTGCTTGAGAGAGAAGCGTGGTTGCACCTCTGGAAAGGACCTTAAGGAAAGGGACACGTCTGTCACCGTGTTCCCCAAAGGCAAGTATGAGGAAGGTGCAGAACGCTGCAACGGGCGAATAGAACGAGCCGTTGGCTTTATGTCAGAAAACGGTGCGAAGCAGGAGAGAAGGCACTGGCAGGTGCAGCGGGACGGTTGCAAGACAAGTGTCACCAGTTCCCTGTCAGAGCCATGGAGGCCAGGCTGCTAAGGAGACACGAGAGGAAGACTAGGGCAGGCACGCGTGCTCCACTCTAAGGGAGGAGTCTGGGCAGAAGGCAGGCCTGTCCTGTGTCTCTGGTCCCAAGGGGACAGCGTCTCCTTGAACACCTGTGCCTAGGGCAGACTTGGGCTTGCCACCAGGCCCCATAGCCGCAACTCGCAGCAACAGCTCCCTGGAGGACCGGGCAGTCCGATGCCGTCTTCCTCCAAGATGTGACAACGTTGGTGGTGGCAGGGCGATGTGCCGGGGAAGGAATGGGGACAGTGTGCAGGGTTCATGTCCACTCCCTCTCCTGTGGGGAAGGCACTGGCCTAGTCCCCGATTCCGCCTGAGCGCCAGTAGAAAAGGCCTAGCCTGCCTATGCCAGGACATGGAAGTGAGCATAGAGTGCCATCCTAAGCCACGCACGCTGCTGTTGCTTTGTGACTGTGCCTGCTTAGTTCGGCTTGGCAGGGTGAACGCAGGGCGCGAACAGGGAGCCCGGGAAAGCAAGGCCCAAGAGGCACTAGCTCTCCCGCAGCTCTTCATCTTTGAAGTGACAGAGCGAACGCCCAAAGCCTTGCTGTGAAGCAGCAGCGAAGGGCAGTTCGTGCCAGCTGAAAACCTCTACAAACGTGTAGCAGTAGTTGCTAAATCAGAGTCGGATCTGTAGGCTGCTGTGGCTGCCTGCCTTAGCCTACTCTTCCCAGGATAGAGGGAGAGCCCCGCATAGAGCGAAAGCCTCTTTGCCCGGGCATCCCTCCTGGGAAGGCCCAGCTTTCTTTGGGAAATCAAAGTCAGGTCTGAGGGACGCTGCTGCTGCTTGCTTGAGCTGGTCTCCCCTGCACGTTGTAATAAACCCGCATGGAGCGAAATCCTTTATGCGCAGGCATCCTCTCTGGGAAAGCATAGCATTTGTTGGGAAATCAGAATCGGGTTTGTGGGAAGCTGCTGCTTCTTGCCGGAGCTAGTCTGCTCAGGACAGTGGAAGATACCCGCATGGAGCGAAATTCTCTTTCACCTAGCATCCCCTCTGCCTGAGAGAGAAGCGTGGTTGCACCTCTGGAAAGGACCTTAAGGAAAGGGACACGTCTGTCACCGTGTTCCCCAAAGGCAAGTATGAGGAAGGTGCAGAACGCTGCAACGGGCGAATAGAACGAGCCGTTGGCTTTATGTCAGAAAACGGTGCGAAGCAGGAGAGAAGGCACTGGCAGGTGCAGCGGGACGGTTGCAAGACAAGTGTCACCAGTTCCCTGTCAGAGCCATGGAGGCCAGGCTGCTAAGGAGACACGAGAGGAAGACTAGGGCAGGCACGCGTGCTCCACTCTAAGGGAGGAGTCTGGGCAGAAGGCAGGCCTGTCCTGTGTCTCTGGTCCCAAGGGGACAGCGTCTCCTTGAACACCTGTGCCTAGGGCAGACTTGGGCTTGCCACCAGGCCCCATAGCCGCAACTCGCAGCAACAGCTCCCTGGAGGACCGGGCAGTCCGATGCCGTCTTCCTCCAAGATGTGACAACGATGGTGGTGGCAGGGCGTGTGCCGGGGAAGGAATGGGGACAGTGTGCAGGGTTCATGTCCACTCCCTCTCCAGTGGGGAAGGCACTGGCCTAGTCCCCGATTCCGCCTGAGCGCCAGTAGAAAAGGCCTAGCCTGCCTATGCCAGGACATGGAAGTGAGCATAGAGTGCCATCCTAAGCCACGCACGCTGCTGTTGCTTTGTGACTGTGCCTGCTTAGTTCGGCTTGGCAGGGTGAACGCAGGGCGCGAACAGGGAGCCCGGGAAAGCAAGGCCCAAGAGGCACTAGCTCTCCCGCAGCTCTTCATCTTTGAAGTGACAGAGCGAACGCCCAAAGCCTTGCTGTGAAGCAGCAGCGAAGGGCAGTTCGTGCCAGCTGAAAACCTCTACAAACCTGTAGCAGTAGTTGCTAAATCAGAGTCGGCTCTGTAGGCTGCTGTGGCTGCCTGCCTTAGCCTACTCTTCCCAGGACAGAGGGAGAGCCCCGCATAGAGCGAAAGCCTCTTTGCCCGGGCATCCCTTCTGGGAAGGCCCAGCTTTCTTTGGGAAATCAAAGTCAGGTCTGAGGGACGCTGCTGCTGCTTGCTTGAGCTGGTCTCCCCTGCACGTTGTAATAAACCCGCATGGAGCGAAATCCTCTATGCGCTGGCATCCTCTCTGGGAAAGCGTAGCATTTGTTGGGAAATCAGAATCGGGTTTGTGGGAAGCTGCTGCTTCTTGCCGGAGCTAGTCTGCTCAGGACAGTGGAAGATACCCGCATGGAGCGAAATTCTCTTTCACCTAGCATCCCCTCTGCCTGAGAGAGAAGCGTGGTTGCACCTCTGGAAAGGACCTTAAGGAAAGGGACACGTCTGTCACCGTGTTCCCCAAAGGCAAGTATGAGGAAGGTGCAGAACGCTGCAACGGGCGAATAGAACGAGCCGTTGGCTTTATGTCAGAAAACGGTGCGAAGCAGGAGAGAAGGCACTGGCAGGTGCAGCGGGACAGTTGCAAGACAAGTGTCACCAGTTCCCTGTCAGAGCCATGGAGGCCAGGCTGCTAAGGAGACACGAGAGGAAGACTAGGGCAGGCACGCGTGCTCCACTCTAAGGGAGGAGTCTGGGCAGAAGGCAGGCCTGTCCTGTGTCTCTGGTCCCAAGGGGACAGCGTCTCCTTGAACACCTGTGCCTAGGGCAGACTTGGGCTTGCCACCAGGCCCCATAGCCGCAACTCGCAGCAACAGCTCCCTGGAGGACCGGGCAGTCCGATGCCGTCTTCCTCCAAGATGTGACAACGTTGGTGGTGGCAGGGCGTGTGCCGGGGAAGGAATGGGGACAGTGTGCAGGGTTCATGTCCACTCCCTCTCCTGTGGGGAAGGCACTGGCCTAGTCCCCGATTCCGCCTGAGCGCCAGTAGAAAAGGCCTAGCCTGCCTATGCCAGGACATGGAAGTGAGCATAGAGTGCCATCCTAAGCCACGCACGCTGCTGTTGCTTTGTGACTGTGCCTGCTTAGTTCGGCTTGGCAGGGTGAACGCAGGGCGCGAACAGGGAGCCCGGGAAAGCAAGGCCCAAGAGGCACTAGCTCTCCCGCAGCTCTTCATCTTTGAAGTGACAGAGCGAACGCCCAAAGCCTTGCTGTGAAGCAGCAGCGAAGGGCAGTTCGTGCCAGCTGAAAACCTCTACAAACGTGTAGCAGTAGTTGCTAAATCAGAGTCGGATCTGTAGGCTGCTGTGGCTGCCTGCCTTAGCCTACTCTTCCCAGGATAGAGGGAGAGCCCCGCATAGAGCGAAAGCCTCTTTGCCCGGGCATCCCTCCTGGGAAGGCCCAGCTTTCTTTGGGAAATCAAAGTCAGGTCTGAGGGACGCTGCTGCTGCTTGCTTGAGCTGGTCTCCCCTGCACGTTGTAATAAACCCGCATGGAGCGAAATCCTTTATGCGCAGGCATCCTCTCTGGGAAAGCATAGCATTTGTTGGGAAATCAGAATCGGGTTTGTGGGAAGCTGCTGCTTCTTGCCGGAGCTAGTCTGCTCAGGACAGTGGAAGATACCCGCATGGAGCGAAATTCTCTTTCACCTAGCATCCCCTCTGCCTGAGAGAGAAGCGTGGTTGCACCTCTGGAAAGGACCTTAAGGAAAGGGACACGTCTGTCACCGTGTTCCCCAAAGGCAAGTATGAGGAAGGTGCAGAACGCTGCAACGGGCGAATAGAACGAGCCGTTGGCTTTATGTCAGAAAACGGTGCGAAGCAGGAGAGAAGGCACTGGCAGGTGCAGCGGGACGGTTGCAAGACAAGTGTCACCAGTTCCCTGTCAGAGCCATGGAGGCCAGGCTGCTAAGGAGACACGAGAGGAAGACTAGGGCAGGCACGCGTGCTCCACTCTAAGGGAGGAGTCTGGGCAGAAGGCAGGCCTGTCCTGTGTCTCTGGTCCCAAGGGGACAGCGTCTCCTTGAACACCTGTGCCTAGGGCAGACTTGGGCTTGCCACCAGGCCCCATAGCCGCAACTCGCAGCAACAGCTCCCTGGAGGACCGGGCAGTCCGATGCCGTCTTCCTCCAAGATGTGACAACGTTGGTGGTGGCAGGGCGTGTGCCGGGGAAGGAATGGGGACAGTGTGCAGGGTTCATGTCCACTCCCTCTCCAGTGGGGAAGGCACTGGCCTAGTCCCCGATTCCGCCTGAGCGCCAGTAGAAAAGGCCTAGCCTGCCTATGCCAGGACATGGAAGTGAGCATAGAGTGCCATCCTAAGCCACGCACGCTGCTGTTGCTTTGTGACTGTGCCTGCTTAGTTCGGCTTGGCAGGGTGAACGCAGGGCGCGAACAGGGAGCCCGGGAAAGCAAGGCCCAAGAGGCACTAGCTCTCCCGCAGCTCTTCATCTTTGAAGTGACAGAGCGAACGCCCAAAGCCTTGCTGTGAAGCAGCAGCGAAGGGCAGTTCGTGCCAGCTGAAAACCTCTACAAACCTGTAGCAGTAGTTGCTAAATCAGAGTCGGCTCTGTAGGCTGCTGTGGCTGCCTGCCTTAGCCTACTCTTCCCAGGACAGAGGGAGAGCCCCGCATAGAGCGAAAGCCTCTTTGCCCGGGCATCCCTTCTGGGAAGGCCCAGCTTTCTTTGGGAAATCAAAGTCAGGTCTGAGGGACGCTGCTGCTGCTTGCTTGAGCTGGTCTCCCCTGCACGTTGTAATAAACCCGCATGGAGCGAAATCCTCTATGCGCAGGCATCCTCTCTGGGAAAGCGTAGCATTTGTTGGGAAATCAGAATCGGGTTTGTGGGAAGCTGCTGCTTCTTGCCGGAGCTAGTCTGCTCAGGACAGTGGAAGATACCCGCATGGAGCGAAATTCTCTTTCACCTAGCATCCCCTCTGCCTGAGAGAGAAGCGTGGTTGCACCTCTGGAAAGGACCTTAAGGAAAGGGACACGTCTGTCACCGTGTTCCCCAAAGGCAAGTATGAGGAAGGTGCAGAACGCTGCAACGGGCGAATAGAACGAGCCGTTGGCTTTATGTCAGAAAACGGTGCAAAGCAGGAGAGAAGGCACTGGCAGGTGCAGCGGGACGGTTGCAAGACAAGTGTCACCAGTTCCCTGTCAGAGCCATGGAGGCCAGGCTGCTAAGGAGACACGAGAGGAAGACTAGGGCAGGCACGCGTGCTCCACTCTAAGGGAGGAGTCTGGGCAGAAGGCAGGCCTGTCCTGTGTCTCTGGTCCCAAGGGGACAGCGTCTCCTTGAACACCTGTGCCTAGGGCAGACTTGGGCTTGCCACCAGGCCCCATAGCCGCAACTCGCAGCAACAGCTCCCTGGAGGACCGGGCAGTCCGATGCCGTCTTCCTCCAAGATGTGACAACGTTGGTGGTGGCAGGGCGTGTGCCGGGGAAGGAATGGGGACAGTGTGCAGGGTTCATGTCCACTCCCTCTCCTGTGGGGAAGGCACTGGCCTAGTCCCCGATTCCGCCTGAGCGCCAGTAGAAAAGGCCTAGCCTGCCTATGCCAGGACATGGAAGTGAGCATAGAGTGCCATCCTAAGCCACGCACGCTGCTGTTGCTTTGTGACTGTGCCTGCTTAGTTCGGCTTGGCAGGGTGAACGCAGGGCGCGAACAGGGAGCCCGGGAAAGCAAGGCCCAAGAGGCACTAGCTCTCCCGCAGCTCTTCATCTTTGAAGTGACAGAGCGAACGCCCAAAGCCTTGCTGTGAAGCAGCAGCGAAGGGCAGTTCGTGCCAGCTGAAAACCTCTACAAACCTGTAGCAGTAGTTGCTAAATCAGAGTCGGCTCTGTAGGCTGCTGTGGCTGCCTGCCTTAGCCTACTCTTCCCAGGACAGAGGGAGAGCCCCGCATAGAGCGAAAGCCTCTTTGCCCGGGCATCCCTTCTGGGAAGGCCCAGCTTTCTTTGGGAAATCAAAGTCAGGTCTGAGGGACGCTGCTGCTGCTTGCTTGAGCTGGTCTCCCCTGCACGTTGTAATAAACCCGCATGGAGCGAAATCCTCTATGCGCAGGCATCCTCTCTGGGAAAGCGTAGCATTTGTTGGGAAATCAGAATCGGGTTTGTGGGAAGCTGCTGCTTCTTGCCGGAGCTAGTCTGCTCAGGACAGTGGAAGATACCCGCATGGAGCGAAATTCTCTTTCACCTAGCATCCCCTCTGCCTGAGAGAGAAGCGTGGTTGCACCTCTGGAAAGGACCTTAAGGAAAGGGACACGTCTGTCACCGTGTTCCCCAAAGGCAAGTATGAGGAAGGTGCAGAACGCTGCAACGGGCGAATAGAACGAGCCGTTGGCTTTATGTCAGAAAACGGTGCGAAGCAGGAGAGAAGGCACTGGCAGGTGCAGCGGGACGGTTGCAAGACAAGTGTCACCAGTTCCCTGTCAGAGCCATGGAGGCCAGGCTGCTAAGGAGACACGAGAGGAAGACTAGTGCAGGCACGCGTGCTCCACTCTAAGGGAGGAGTCTGGGCAGAAGGCAGGCCTGTCCTGTGTCTCTGGTCACAAGGGGACAGCGTCTCCTTGAACACCTGTGCCTAGGGCAGACTTGGGCTTGCCACCAGGCCCCATAGCCGCAACTCGCAGCAACAGCTCCCTGGAGGACCGGGCAGTCCGATGCCGTCTTCCTCCAAGATGTGACAACGTTGGTGGTGGCAGGGCGTGTGCCGGGGAAGGAATGGGGACAGTGTGCAGGATTCATGTCCACTCCCTCTCCTGTGGGGAAGGCACTGGCCTAGTCCCCGATTCCGCCTGAGCGCCAGTAGAAAAGGCCTAGCCTGCCTATGCCAGGACATGGAAGTGAGCATAGAGTGCCATCCTAAGCCACGCACGCTGCTGTTGCTTTGTGACTGTGCCTGCTTAGTTCGGCTTGGCAGGGTGAACGCAGGGCGCGAACAGGGAGCCCGGGAAAGCAAGGCCCAAGAGGCACTAGCTCTCCCGCAGCTCTTCATCTTTGAAGTGACAGAGCGAACGCCCAAAGCCTTGCTGTGAAGCAGCAGCGAAGGGCAGTTCGTGCCAGCTGAAAACCTCTACAAACGGGTAGCAGTAGTTGCTAAATCAGAGTCGGATCTGTAGGCTGCTGTGGCTGCCTGCCTTAGCCTACTCTTCCCAGGATAGAGGGAGAGCCCCGCATAGAGCGAAAGCCTCTTTGCCCGGGCATCCCTTCTGGGAAGGCCCAGCTTTCTTTGGGAAATCAAAGTCAGGTCTGAGGGACGCTGCTGCTGCTTGCTTGAGCTGGTCTCCCCTGCACGTTGTAATAAACCCGCATGGAGCCAAATCCTCTATGCGCAGGCATCCTCTCTGGGAAAGCATAGCATTTGTTGGGAAATCAGAATCGGGTTTGTGGGAAGCTGCTGCTTCTTGCCGGAGCTAGTCTGCTCAGGACAGTGTAAGATACCCGCATGGAGCGAAATTCTCTTTCACCTAGCATCCCCTCTGCCTGAGAGAGAAGCGTGGTTGCACCTCTGGAAAGGACCTTAAGGAAAGGGACACGTCTGTCACCGTGTTCCCCAAAGGCAAGTATGAGGAAGGTGCAGAACGCTGCAACGGGCGAATAGAACGAGCCGTTGGCTTTATGTCAGAAAACGGTGCGAAGCAGGAGAGAAGGCACTGGCAGGTGCAGCGGGACGGTTGCAAGACAAGTGTCACCAGTTCCCTGTCAGAGCCATGGAGGCCAGGCTGCTAAGGAGACACGAGAGGAAGACTAGAACAGGCACGCGTGCTCCACTCTAAGGGAGGAGTCTGGGCAGAAGGCAGGCCTGTCCTGTGTCTCTGGTCCCAAGGGGACAGCGTCTCCTTGAACACCTGTGCCTAGGGCAGACTTGGGCTTGCCACCAGGCCCCATAGCCGCAACTCGCAGCAACAGCTCCCTGGAGGACCGGGCAGTCCGATGCCGTCTTCCTCCAAGATGTGACAACGTTGGCGGTGGCAGGGCGTGTGCCGGGGAAGGAATGGGGACAGTGTGCAGGGTTCATGTCCACTCCCTCTCCTGTGGGGAAGGCACTGGCCTAGTCCCCGATTCCGCCTGAGCGCCAGTAGAAAAGGCCTAGCCTGCCTATGCCAGGACATGGAAGTGAGCATAGAGTGCCATCCTAAGCCACGCACGCTGCTGTTGCTTTGTGACTGTGCCTGCTTAGTTCGGCTTGGCAGGGTGAACGCAGGGCGCGAACAGGGAGCCCGGGAAAGCAAGGCCCAAGAGGCACTAGCTCTCCCGCAGCTCTTCATCTTTGAAGTGACAGAGCGAACGCCCAAAGCCTTGCTGTGAAGCAGCAGCGAAGGGCAGTTCGTGCCAGCTGAAAAACTCTACAAACCTGTAGCAGTAGTTGCTAAATCAGAGTCGGATCTGTAGGCTGCTGTGGCTGCCTGCCTTAGCCTACTCTTCCCAGGACAGAGGGAGAGCCCCGCATAGAGCGAAAGCCTCTTTGCCCGGGCATCCCTTCTGGGAAGGCCCAGCTTTCTTTGGGAAATCAAAGTCAGGTCTGAGGGACGCTGCTGCTGCTTGCTTGAGCTGGTCTCCCCTGCACGTTGTAATAAACCCGCATGGAGCGAAATCCTCTATGCACAGGCATCCTCTCTGGGAAAGCGTAGCATTTGTTGGGAAATCAGAATCGGGTTTGTGGGAAGCTGCTGCTTCTTGCCGGAGCTAGTCTGCTCAGGACAGTGGAAGATACCCGCATGGAGCGAAATTCTCTTTCACCTAGCATCCCCTCTGCCTGAGAGAGAAGCGTGGTTGCACCTCTGGAAAGGACCTTAAGGAAAGGGACACGTCTGTCACCGTGTTCCCCAAAGGCAAGTATGAGGAAGGTGCAGAACGCTGCAACGGGCGAATAGAACGAGCCGTTGGCTTTATGTCAGAAAACGGTGCGAAGCAGGAGAGAAGGCACTGGCAGGTGCAGCGGGACGGTTGCAAGACAAGTGTCACCAGTTCCCTGTCAGAGCCATGGAGGCCAGGCTGCTAAGGAGACACGAGAGGAAGACTAGGGCAGGCACGCGTGCTCCACTCTAAGGGAGGAGTCTGGGCAGAAGGCAGGCCTGTCCTGTGTCTCTGGTCCCAAGGGGACAGCGTCTCCTTGAACACCTGTGCCTAGGGCAGACTTGGGCTTGCCACCAGGCCCCATAGCCGCAACTCGCAGCAACAGCTCCCTGGAGGACCGGGCAGTCCGATGCCGTCTTCCTCCAAGATGTGACAACGTTGGTGGTGGCAGGGCGTGTGCCGGGGAAGGAATGGGGACAGTGTGCAGGGTTCATGTCCACTCCCTCTCCTGTGGGGAAGGCACTGGCCTAGTCCCCGATTCCGCCTGAGCGCCAGTAGTAAAGGCCTAGCCTGCCTATGCCAGGACATGGAAGTGAGCATAGAGTGCCATCCTAAGCCACGCACGCTGCTGTTGCTTTGTGACTGTGCCTGCTTAGTTCGGCTTGGCAGGGTGAACGCAGGGCGCGAACAGGGAGCCCGGGAAAGCAAGGCCCAAGAGGCACTAGCTCTCCCGCAGCTCTTCATCTTTGAAGTGACAGAGCGAACGCCCAAAGCCTTGCTGTGAAGCAGCAGCGAAGGGCAGTTCGTGCCAGCTGAAAACCTCTACAAACGTGTAGCAGTAGTTGCTAAATCAGAGTCGGATCTGTAGCCTGCTGTGGCTGCCTGCCTTAGCCTACTATTCCCAGGATAGAGGGAGAGCCCCGCATAGAGCGAAAGCCTCTTTGCCCGGGCATCCCTCCTGGGAAGGCCAAGCTTTCTTTGGGAAATCAAAGTCAGGTCTGAGGGACGCTGCTGCTGCTTGCTTGAGCTGGTCTCCCCTGCACGTTGTAATAAACCCGCATGGAGCGAAATACTTTATGCGCAGGCATCCTCTCTGGGAAAGCATAGCATTTGTTGGGAAATCAGAATCGGGTTTGTGGGAAGCTGCTGCTTCTTGCCGGAGCTAATCTGCTCAGGACAGTGGAAGATACCCGCATGGAGCGAAATTCTCTTTCACCTAGCATCCCCTCTGCCTGAGAGAGAAGCGTGGTTGCACCTCTGGAAAGGACCTTAAGGAAAGGGACACGTCTGTCACCGTGTTCCCCAAAGGCAAGTATGAGGAAGGTGCAGAACGCTGCAACGGGCGAATAGAACGAGCCGTTGGCTTTATGTCAGAAAACGGTGCGAAGCAGGAGAGAAGGCACTGGCAGGTGCAGCGGGACGGTTGCAAGACAAGTGTCACCAGTTCCCTGTCAGAGCCATGGAGGCCAGGCTGCTAAGGAGACACGAGAGGAAGACTAGGGCAGGCACGCGTGCTCCACTCTAAGGGAGGAGTCTGGGCAGAAGGCAGGCCTGTCCTGTGTCTCTGGTCCCAAGGGGACAGCGTCTCCTTGAACACCTGTGCCTAGGGCAGACTTGGGCTTGCCACCAGGCCCCATAGCCGCAACTCGCAGCAACAGCTCCCTGGAGGACCGGGCAGTCCGATGCCGTCTTCCTCCAAGATGTGACAACGTTGGTGGTGGCAGGGCGTGTGCCGGGGAAGGAATGGGGACAGTGTGCAGGGTTCATGTCCACTCCCTCTCCAGTGGGGAAGGCACTGGCCTAGTCCCCGATTCCGCCTGAGCGCCAGTAGAAAAGGCCTAGCCTGCCTATGCCAGGACATGGAAGTGAGCATAGAGTGCCATCCTAAGCCACGCACGCTGCTGTTGCTTTGTGACTGTGCCTGCTTAGTTCGGCTTGGCAGGGTGAACGCAGGGCGCGAACAGGGAGCCCGGGAAAGCAAGGCCCAAGAGGCACTAGCTCTCCCGCAGCTCTTCATCTTTGAAGTGACAGAGCGAACGCCCAAAGCCTTGCTGTGAAGCAGCAGCGAAGGGCAGTTCGTGCCAGCTGAAAACCTCTACAAACGTGTAGCAGTAGTTGCTAAATCAGAGTCGGATCTGTAGGCTGCTGTGGCTGCCTGCCTTAGCCTACTCTTCCCAGGACAGAGGGAGAGCCCCGCATAGAGCGAAAGCCTCTTTGCCCGGGCATCCCTTCTGGGAAGGCCCAGCTTTCTTTGGGAAATCAAAGTCAGGTCTGAGGGACGCTGCTGCTGCTTGCTTGAGCTGGTCTCCCCTGCACGTTGTAATAAACCCGCATGGAGCGAAATCCTCTATGCGCAGGCATCCTCTCTGGGAAAGCGTAGCATTTGTTGGGAAATCAGAATCGGGTTTGTGGGAAGCTGCTGCTTCTTGCCGGAGCTAGTCTGCTCAGGACAGTGGAAGATACCCGCATGGAGCGAAATTCTCTTTCACCTAGCATCCCCTCTGCCTGAGAGAGAAGCGTGGTTGCACCTCTGGAAAGGACCTTAAGGAAAGGGACACGTCTGTCACCGTGTTCCCCAAAGGCAAGTATGAGGAAGGTGCAGAACGCTGCAACGGGCGAATAGAACGAGCCGTTGGCTTTATGTCAGAAAACGGTGCGAAGCAGGAGAGAAGGAACTGGCAGGTGCAGCGGGACGGTTGCAAGACAAGTGTCACAAGTTCCCTGTCAGAGCCATGGAGGCCAGGCTGCTAAGGAGACACGAGAGGAAGACTAGGGCAGGCACGCGTGCTCCACTCTAAGGGAGGAGTCTGGGCAGAAGGCAGGCCTGTCCTGTGTCTCTGGTCCCAAGGGGACAGCGTCTCCTTGAACACCTGTGCCTAGGGCAGACTTGGGCTTGCCACCAGGCCCCATAGCCGCAACTCGCAGCAACAGCTCCCTGGAGGACCGGGCAGTCCGATGCCGTCTTCCTCCAAGATGTGACAACGTTGGTGGTGGCAGGGCGTGTGCCGGGGAAGGAATGGGGACAGTGTGCAGGGTTCATGTCCACTCCCTCTCCTGTGGGGAAGGCACTGGCCTAGTCCCCGATTCCGCCTGAGCGCCAGTAGAAAAGGCCTAGCCTGCCTATGCCAGGACATGGAAGTGAGCATAGAGTGCCATCCTAAGCCACGCACGCTGCTGTTGCTTTGTGACTGTGCCTGCTTAGTTCGGCTTGGCAGGGTGAACGCAGGGCGCGAACAGGGAGCCCGGGAAAGCGAGGCCCAAGAGGCACTAGCTCTCCCGCAGCTCTTCATCTTTGAAGTGACAGAGCGAACGCCCAAAGCCTTGCTGTGAAGCAGCAGCGAAGGGCAGTTCGTGCCAGCTGAAAACCTCTACAAACCTGTAGCAGTAGTTGCTAAATCAGAGTCGGCTCTGTAGGCTGCTGTGGCTGCCTGCCTTAGCCTACTCTTCCCAGGACAGAGGGAGAGCCCCGCATAGAGCGAAAGCCTCTTTGCCCGGGCATCCCTTCTGGGAAGGCCCAGCTTTCTTTGGGAAATCAAAGTCAGGTCTGAGGGACGCTGCTGCTGCTTGCTTGAGCTGGTCTCCCCTGCACGTTGTAATAAACCCGCATGGAGCGAAATCCTCTATGCGTAGGCATCCTCTCTGGGAAAGCGTAGCATTTGTTGGGAAATCAGAATCGGGTTTGTGGGAAGCTGCTGCTTCTTGCCGGAGCTAGTCTGCTCAGGACCGTGGAAGATACCCGCATGGAGCGAAATTCTCTTTCACCTAGCATCCCCTCTGCCTGAGAGAGAAGCGTGGTTGCACCTCTGGAAAGGACCTTAAGGAAAGGGACACGTCTGTCACCGTGTTCCCCAAAGGCAAGTATGAGGAAGGTGCAGAACGCTGCAACGGGCGAATAGAACGAGCCGTTGGCTTTATGTCAGAAAACGGTGCGAAGCAGGAGAGAAGGCACTGGCAGGTGCAGCGGGACGGTTGCAAGACAAGTGTCACCAGTTCCCTGTCAGAGCCATGGAGGCCAGGCTGCTAAGGAGACACGAGAGGAAGACTAGGGCAGGCACGCGTGCTCCACTCTAAGGGAGGAGTCTGGGCAGAAGGCAGGCCTGTCCTGTGTCTCTGGTCCCAAGGGGACAGCGTCTCCTTGAACACCTGTGCCTAGGGCAGACTTGGGCTTGCCACCAGGCCCCATAGCCGCAACTCGCAGCAACAGCTCCCTGGAGGACCGGGCAGTCCGATGCCGTCTTCCTCCAAGATGTGACAACGTTGGTGGTGGCAGGGCGTGTGCCGGGGAAGGAATGGGGACAGTGTGCAGGGTTCATGTCCACTCCCTCTCCTGTGGGGAAGGCACTGGCCTAGTCCCCGATTCCGCCTGAGCGCCAGTAGAAAAGGCCTAGCCTGCCTATCCCAGGACATGGAAGTGAGCATGGAGTGCCATCCTAAGCCACGCACGCTGCTGTTGCTTTGTGACTGTGCCTGCTTAGTTCGGCTTGGCAGGGTGAACGCAGGGCGCGAACAGGGAGCCCGGGAAAGCGAGGCCCATGAGGCACTAGCTCTCCCGCAGCTCTTCATCTTTGAAGTGACAGAGCGAACGCCCAAAGCCTTGCTGTGAAGCAGCAGCGAAGGGCAGTTCGTGCCAGCTGAAAACCTCTACAAACGTGTAGCAGTAGTTGCTAAATCAGAGTCGGCTCTGTAGGCTGCTGTGGCTGCCTGCCTTAGCCTACTCTTCCCAGGATAGAGGGAGAGCCCCGCATAGAGCGAAAGCCTCTTTGCCCGGGCATCCCTCCGGGGTAGGCCCAGCTTTCTTTGGGAAATCAAAGTCAGGTCTGAGGGACGCTGCTGCTGCTTGCTTGAGCTGGTCTCCCCTGCACGTTGTAATAAACCCGCATGGAGCCAAATCCTCTATGCGCAGGCATCCTCTCTGGGAAAGCATAGCATTTGTTGGGAAATCAGAATCGGGTTTGTGGGAAGCTGCTGCTTCTTGCCGGAGCTAGTCTGCTCAGGACAGTGGAAGATACCCGCATGGAGCGAAATTCTCTTTCACCTAGCATACCCTCTGCCTGAGAGAGAAGCGTGGTTGCACCTCTGGAAAGGACCTTAAGGAAAGGGACACGTCTGTCACCGTGTTCCCCAAAGGCAAGTATGAGGAAGGTGCAGAACGCTGCAACGGGCGAATAGAACGAGCCGTTGGCTTTATGTCAGAAAACGGTGCGAAGCAGGAGAGAAGGCACTGGCAGGTGCAGCGGGACGGTTTCAAGACAAGTGTCACCAGTTCCCTGTCAGAGCCATGGAGGCCAGGCTGCTAAGGAGACACGAGAGGAAGACTAGGGCAGGCACGCGTGCTCCACTCTAAGGGAGGAGTCTGGGCAGAAGGCAGGCCTGTCCTGTGTCTCTGGTCCCAAGGGGACAGCGTCTCCTTGAACACCTGTGCCTAGGGCAGACTTGGGCTTGCCACCAGGCCCCATAGCCGCAACTCGCAGCAACAGCTCCCTGGAGGACCGGGCAGTCCGATGCCGTCTTCCTCCAAGATGTGACAACGTTGGTGGTGGCAGGGCGTGTGCCGGGGAAGGAATGGGGACAGTGTGCAGGGTTCATGTCCACTCCCTCTCCTGTGGGGAAGGCACTGGCCTAGTCCCCGATTCCGCCTGAGCGCCAGTAGAAAAGGCCTAGCCTGCCTATGCCAGGACATGGAAGTGAGCATAGAGTGCCATCCTAAGCCACGCACGCTGCTGTTGCTTTGTGACTGTGCCTGCTTAGTTCGGCTTGGCAGGGTGAACGCAGGGCGCGAACAGGGAGCCCGGGAAAGCGAGGCCCAAGAGGCACTAGCTCTCCCGCAGCTCTTCATCTTTGAAGTGACAGAGCGAACGCCCAAAGCCTTGCTGTGAAGCAGCAGCGAAGGGCAGTTCGTGCCAGCTGAAAACCTCTACAAACGTGTAGCAGTAGTTGCTAAATCAGAGTCGGATCTGTAGGCTGCTGTGGCTGCCTGCCTTAGCCTACTCTTCCCAGGACAGAGGGAGAGCCCCGCATAGAGCGAAAGCCTCTTTGCCCGGGCATCCCTTCTGGGAAGGCCCAGCTTTCTTTGGGAAATCAAAGTCAGGTCTGAGGGACGCTGCTGCTGCTTGCTTGAGCTGGTCTCCCCTGCACGTTGTAATTAACCCGCATGGAGCGAAATCCTCTATGCGCAGGCATCCTCTCTGGGAAAGCGTAGCATTTGTTGGGAAATCAGAATCGGGTTTGTGGGAAGCTGCTGCTTCTTGCCGGAGCTAGTCTGCTCAGGACAGTGGAAGATACCCGCATGGAGCGAAATTCTCTTTCACCTAGCATCCCCTCTGCCTGACAGAGAAGCGTGGTTGCACCTCTGGAAAGGACCTTAAGGAAAGGGACACGTCTGTCACCGTGTTCCCCAAAGGCAAGTATGAGGAAGGTGCAGAACGCTGCAACGGGCGAATAGAACGAGCCGTTGGCTTTATGTCAGAAAACGGTGCGAAGCAGGAGAGAAGGCACTGGCAGGTGCAGCGGGACGGTTTCAAGACAAGTGTCACCAGTTCCCTGTCAGAGCCATGGAGGCCAGGCTGCTAAGGAGACACGAGAGGAAGACTAGGGCAGGCACGCGTGCTCCACTCTAAGGGAGGAGTCTGGGCAGAAGGCAGGCCTGTCCTGTGTCTCTGGTCCCAAGGGGACAGCGTCTCCTTGAACACCTGTGCCTAGGGCAGACTTGGGCTTGCCACCAGGCCCCATAGCCGCAACTCGCAGCAACAGCTCCCTGGAGGACCGGGCAGTCCGATGCCGTCTTCCTCCAAGATGTGACAACGTTGGTGGTGGCAGGGCGTGTGCCGGGGAAGGAACGGGGACAGTGTGCAGGGTTCATGTCCACTCCCTCTCCTGTGGGGAAGGCACTGGCCTAGTCCCCGATTCCGCCTGAGCGCCAGTAGAAAAGGCCTAGCCTGCTTATGCCAGGACATGGAAGTGAGCATAGAGTGCCATCCTAAGCCACGCACGCTGCTGTTGCTTTGTGACTGTGCCTGCTTAGTTCGGCTTGGCAGGGTGAACGCAGGGCGCGAACAGGGAGCCCGGGAAAGCAAGGCCCAAGAGGCACTAGCTCTCCCGCAGCTCTTCATCTTTGAAGTGACAGAGCGAACGCCCAAAGCCTTGCTGTGAAGCAGCAGCGAAGGGCCGTTCGTGCCAGCTGAAAACCTCTACAAACGTGTAGCAGTAGTTGCTAAATCAGAGTCGGATCTGTAGGCTGCTGTGGCTGCCTGCCTTAGCCTACTCTTCCCAGGACAGAGGGAGAGCCCCGCATAGAGCGAAAGCCTCTTTGCCCGGGCATCCCTTCTGGGAAGGCCCAGCTTTCTTTGGGAAATCAAAGTCAGGTCTGAGGGACGCTGCTGCTGCTTGCTTGAGCTGGTCTCCCCTGCACGTTGTAATAAACCCGCATGGAGCGAAATCCTCTATGCGCAGGCATCCTCTCTGGGAAAGCGTAGCATTTGTTGGGAAATCAGAATCGGGTTTGTGGGAAGCTGCTGCTTCTTGCCGGAGCTAGTCTGCTCAGGACAGTGGAAGATACCCGCATGGAGCGAAATTCTCTTTCACCTAGCATCCCCTCTGCCTGAGAGAGAAGCGTGGTTGCACCTCTGGAAAGGACCTTAAGGAAAGGGACACGTCTGTCACCGTGTTCCCCAAAGGCAAGTATGAGGAAGGTGCAGAACGCTGCAACGGGCGAATAGAACGAGCCGTTGGCTTTATGTCAGAAAACGGTGCGAAGCAGGAGAGAAGGCACTGGCAGGTGCAGCGGGACGGTTGCAAGACAAGTGTCACCAGTTCCCTGTCAGAGCCATGGAGGCCAGGCTGCTAAGGAGACACGAGAGGAAGACTAGGGCAGGCACGCGTGCTCCACTCTAAGGGAGGAGTCTGGGCAGAAGGCAGGCCTGTCCTGTGTCTCTGGTCCCAAGGGGACAGCGTCTCCTTGAACACCTGTGCCTAGGGCAGACTTGGGCTTGCCACCAGGCCCCATAGCCGCAACTCGCAGCAACAGCTCCCTGGAGGACCGGGCAGTCCGATGCCGTCTTCCTCCAAGATGTGACAACGTTGGTGGTGGCAGGGCGTGTGCCGGGGAAGGAATGGGGACAGTGTGCAGGGTTCATGTCCACTCCCTCTCCTGTGGGGAAGGCACTGGCCTAGTCCCCGATTCCGCCTGAGCGCCAGTAGAAAAGGCCTAGCCTGCCTATGCCAGGACATGGAAGTGAGCATAGAGTGCCATCCTAAGCCACGCACGCTGCTGTTGCTTTGTGACTGTGCCTGCTTAGTTCGGCTTGGCAGGGTGAACGCAGGGCGCGAACAGGGAGCCCGGGAAAGCAAGGCCCAAGAGGCACTAGCTCTCCCGCAGCTCTTCATCTTTGAAGTGACAGAGCGAACGCCCAAAGCCTTGCTGTGAAGCAGCAGCGAAGGGCAGTTCGTGCCAGCTGAAAACCTCTACAAACCTGTAGCAGTAGTTGCTAAATCAGAGTCGGCTCTGTAGGCTGCTGTGGCTGCCTGCCTTAGCCTACTCTTCCCAGGACAGAGGGAGAGCCCCGCATAGAGCGAAAGCCTCTTTGCCCGGGCATCCCTTCTGGGAAGGCCCAGCTTTCTTTGGGAAATCAAAGTCAGGTCTGAGGGACGCTGCTGCTGCTTGCTTGAGCTGGTCTCCCCTGCACGTTGTAATAAACCCGCATGGAGCGAAATCCTCTATGCGTAGGCATCCTCTCTGGGAAAGCGTAGCATTTGTTGGGAAATCAGAATCGGGTTTGTGGGAAGCTGCTGCTTCTTGCCGGAGCTAGTCTGCTCAGGACCGTGGAAGATACCCGCATGGAGCGAAATTCTCTTTCACCTAGCATCCCCTCTGCCTGAGAGAGAAGCGTGGTTGCACCTCTGGAAAGGACCTTAAGGAAAGGGACACGTCTGTCACCGTGTTCCCCAAAGGCAAGTATGAGGAAGGTGCAGAACGCTGCAACGGGCGAATAGAACGAGCCGTTGGCTTTATGTCAGAAAACGGTGCGAAGCAGGAGAGAAGGCACTGGCAGGTGCAGCGGGACGGTTGCAAGACAAGTGTCACCAGTTCCCTGTCAGAGCCATGGAGGCCAGGCTGCTAAGGAGACACGAGAGGAAGACTAGGGCAGGCACGCGTGCTCCACTCTAAGGGAGGAGTCTGGGCAGAAGGCAGGCCTGTCCTGTGTCTCTGGTCCCAAGGGGACAGCGTCTCCTTGAACACCTGTGCCTAGGGCAGACTTGGGCTTGCCACCAGGCCCCATAGCCGCAACTCGCAGCAACAGCTCCCTGGAGGACCGGGCAGTCCGATGCCGTCTTCCTCCAAGATGTGACAACGTTGGTGGTGGCAGGGCGTGTGCCGGGGAAGGAATGGGGACAGTGTGCAGGGTTCATGTCCACTCCCTCTCCTGTGGGGAAGGCACTGGCCTAGTCCCCGATTCCGCCTGAGCGCCAGTAGAAAAGGCCTAGCCTGCCTATGCCAGGACATGGAAGTGAGCATAGAGTGCCATCCTAAGCCACGCATGCTGCTGTTGCTTTGTGACTGTGCCTGCTTAGTTCGGCTTGGCAGGGTGAACGCAGGGCGCGAACAGGGAGCCCGGGAAAGCAAGGCCCAAGAGGCACTAGCTCTCCCGCAGCTCTTCATCTTTGAAGTGACAGAGCGAACGCCCAAAGCCTTGCTGTGAAGCAGCAGCGAAGGGCAGTTC
The DNA here is from genome assembly GCF_020171115.1 of Neogale vison. NCBI lineage: Eukaryota > Metazoa > Chordata > Mammalia > Carnivora > Mustelidae > Neogale > Neogale vison. Next base: position 110,912,252 of record NC_058102.1, on the reverse strand, counting down.
GTGCCAGCTGAAAACCTCTACAAACGTGTAGCAGTAGTTGCTAAATCAGAGTCGGATCTGTAGGCTGCTGTGGCTGCCTGCCTTAGCCTACTCTTCCCAGGATAGAGGGAGAGCCCCGCATAGAGCGAAAGCCTCTTTGCCCGGGCATCCCACCTGGGAAGGCCCAGCTTTCTTTGGGAAATCAAAGTCGGGTCTGAGGGACGCTGCTGCTGCTTGCTTGAGCTGGTCTCCCCTGCACGTTGTAATAAACCCGCATGGAGCCAAATCCTCTATGCGCAGGCATCCTCTCTGGGAAAGCGTAGCATTTGTTGGGAAATCAGAATCGGGTTTGTGGGAAGCTGCTGCTTCTTGCCGGAGCTAGTCTGCTCAGGACAGTGGAAGATACCCGCATGGAGCGAAATTCTCTTTCACCTAGCATCCCCTCTGCCTGAGAGAGAAGCGTGGTTGCACCTCTGGAAAGGACCTTAAGGAAAGGGACACGTCTGTCACCGTGTTCCCCAAAGGCAAGTATGAGGAAGGTGCAGAACGCTGCAACGGGCGAATAGAACGAGCCGTTGGCTTTATGTCAGAAAACGGTGCGAAGCAGGAGAGAAGGCACTGGCAGGTGCAGCGGGACGGTTGCAAGACAAGTGTCACCAGTTCCCTGTCAGAGCCATGGAGGCCAGGCTGCTAAGGAGACACGAGAGGAAGACTAGGGCAGGCACGCGTGCTCCACTCTAAGGGAGGAGTCTGGGCAGAAGGCAGGCCTGTCCTGTGTCTCTGGTCCCAAGGGGACAGCGTCTCCTTGAACACCTGTGCCTAGGGCAGACTTGGGCTTGCCACCAGGCCCCATAGCCGCAACTCGCAGCAACAGCTCCCTGGAGGACCGGGCAGTCCGATGCCGTCTTCCTCCAAGATGTGACAACGTTGGTGGTGGCAGGGCGTGTGCCGGGGAAGGAATGGGGACAGTGTGCAGGGTTCATGTCCACTCCCTCTCCTGTGGGGAAGGCACTGGCCTAGTCCCCGATTCCGCCTGAGCGCCAGTAGAAAAGGCCTAGCCTGCCTATGCCAGGACATGGAAGTGAGCATAGAGTGCCATCCTAAGCCACGCACGCTGCTGTTGCTTTGTGACTGTGCCTGCTTAGTTTGGCTTGGCAGGGTGAACGCAGGGCGCGAACAGGGAGCCCGGGAAAGCGAGGCCCAAGAGGCACTAGCTCTCCCGCAGCTCTTCATCTTTGAAGTGACAGAGCGAACGCCCAAAGCCTTGCTGTGAAGCAGCAGCGAAGGGCAGTTCGTGCCAGCTGAAAACCTCTACAAACGTGTAGCAGTAGTTGCTAAATCAGAGTCGGATCTGTAGGCTGCTGTGGCTGCCTGCCTTAGCCTACTCTTCCCAGGACAGAGGGAGAGCCCCGCATAGAGCGAAAGCCTCTTTGCCCGGGCATCCCTTCTGGGAAGGCCCAGCTTTCTTTGGGAAATCAAAGTCAGGTCTGAGGGACTCTGCTGCTGCTTGCTTGAGCTGGTCTCCTCTGCACGTTGTAATAAACCCGCATGGAGCGAAATCCTCTATGCGCAGGCATCCTCTCTGGGAAAGCATAGCATTTGTTGGGAAATCAGAATCGGGTTTGTGGGAAACTGCTGCTTCTTGCCGGAGCTAGTCTGCTCAGGACAGTGGAAGATACACGCATGGAGCGAAATTCTCTTTCACCTAGCATCCCCTCTGCCTGAGAGAGAAGCGTGGTTGCACCTCTGGAAAGGACCTTAAGGAAAGGGACACGTCTGTCACCGTGTTCCCCAAAGGCAAGTATGAGGAAGGTGCAGAACGCTGCAACGGGCGAATAGAACGAGCCGTTGGCTTTATGTCAGAAAACGGTGCGAAGCAGGAGAGAAGGCACTGGCAGGTGCAGCGGGACGGTTGCAAGACAAGTGTCACCAGTTCCCTGTCAGAGCCATGGAGGCCAGGCTGCTAAGGAGACACGAGAGGAAGACTAGAACAGGCAAGCGTGCTCCACGCTAAGGGAGGAGTCTGGGCAGAAGGCAGGCCTGTCCTGTGTCTCTGGTCCCAAGGGGACAGCGTCTCCTTGAACACCTGTGCCTAGGGCAGACTTGGGCTTGCCACCAGGCCCCATAGCCGCAAGTCGCAGCAACAGCTCCCTGGAGGACCGGGCAGTCCGATGCCGTCTTCCTCCAAGATGTGACAACGTTGGTGGTGGCAGGGCGTGTGCCGGGGAAGGAACGGGGACAGTGTGCAGGGTTCATGTCCACTCCCTCTCCTGTGGGGAAGGCACTGGCCTAGTCCCCGATTCCGCCTGAGCGCCAGTAGAAAAGGCCTAGACTGCCTATGCCAGGACATGGAAGTGAGCATAGAGTGCCATCCTAAGCCACGCACGCTGCTGTTGCTTTGTGACTGTGCCTGCTTAGTTCGGCTTGGCAGGGTGAACGCAGGGCACGAACAGGGAGCCCGGGAAAGCGAGGCCCAAGAGGCACTAGCTCTCCCGCAGCTCTTCATCTTTGAAGTGACAGAGCGAACGCCCAAAGCCTTGCTGTGAAGCAGCAGCGAAGGGCAGTTCGTGCCAGCTGAAAACCTCTACAAACGTGTAGCAGTAGTTGCTAAATCAGAGTCGGATCTGTAGGCTGCTGTGGCTGCCTGCCTTAGCCTACTCTTCCCAGGACAGAGGGAGAGCCCCGCATAGAGCGAAAGCCTCTTTGCCCGGGCATCCCTTCTGGGAAGGCCCAGCTTTCTTTGGGAAATCAAAGTCAGGTCTGAGGGACGCTGCTGCTGCTTGCTTGAGCTGGTCTCCCCTGCACGTTGTAATAAACCCGCATGGAGCCAAATCCTCTATGCGCAGGCATCCTCTCTGGGAAAGCGTAGCATTTGTTGGGAAATCAGAATCGGGTTTGTGGGAAGCTGCTGCTTCTTGCCGGAGCTAGTCTGCTCAGGACAGTGGAAGATACCCGCATGGAGCGAAATTCTCTTTCACCTAGCATCCCCTCTGCCTGAGAGAGAAGCGTGGTTGCACCTCTGGAAAGGACCTTAAGGAAAGGGACACGTCTGTCACCGTGTTCCCCAAAGGCAAGTATGAGGAAGGTGCAGAACGCTGCAACGGGCGAATAGAACGAGCCGTTGGCTTTATGTCAGAAAATGGTGCGAAGCAGGAGAGAAGGCACTGGCAGGTGCAGCGGGACGGTTGCAAGACAAGTGTCACCAGTTCCCTGTCAGAGCCATGGAGGCCAGGCTGCTAAGGAGACACGAGAGGAAGACTAGGGCAGGCACGCGTGCTCCACTCTAAGGGAGGAGTCTGGGCAGAAGGCAGGCCTGTCCTGTGTCTCTGGTCCCAAGGGGACAGCGTCTCCTTGAACACCTGTGCCTAGGGCAGACTTGGGCTTGCCACCAGGCCCCATAGCCGCAACTCGCAGCAACAGCTCCCTGGAGGACCGGGCAGTCCGATGCCGTCTTCCTCCAAGATGTGACAACGTTGGTGGTGGCAGGGCGTGTGCCGGGGAAGGAATGGGGACAGTGTGCAGGGTTCATGTCCACTCCCTCTCCTGTGGGGAAGGCACTGGCCTAGTCCCCGATTCCGCCTGAGCGCCAGTAGAAAAGGCCTAGCCTGCCTATGCCAGGACATGGAAGTGAGCATAGAGTGCCATCCTAAGCCACGCACGCTGCTGTTGCTTTGTGACTGCGCCTGCTTAGTTCGGCTTGGCAGGGTGAACGCAGGGCGCGAACAGGGAGCCCGGGAAAGCAAGGCCCAAGAGGCACTAGCTCTCCCGCAGCTCTTCATCTTTGAAGTGACAGAGCGAACGCCCAAAGCCTTGCTGTGAAGCAGCAGCGAAGGGCAGTTCGTGCCAGCTGAAAACCTCTACAAACGTGTAGCAGTAGTTGCTAAATCAGAGTCGGATCTGTAGGCTGCTGTGGCTGCCTGCCTTAGCCTACTCTTCCCAGGACAGAGGGAGAGCCCCGCATAGAGCGAAAGCCTCTTTGCCCGGGCATCCCTTCTGGGAAGGCCCAGCTTTCTTTGGGAAATCAAAGTCAGGTCTGAGGGACGCTGCTGCTGCTTGCTTGAGCTGGTCTCCCCTGCACGTTGTAATAAACCCGCATGGAGCGAAATCCTCTATGCGCAGGCATCCTCTCTGGGAAAGCGTAGCATTTGTTGGGAAATCAGAATCGGGTTTGTGGGAAGCTGCTGCTTCTTGCCGGAGCTAGTCTGCTCAGGACAGTGGAAGATACCCGCATGGAGCGAAATTCTCTTTCACCTAGCATCCCCTCTGCCTGAGAGAGAAGCGTGGTTGCACCTCTGGAAAGGACCTTAAGGAAAGGGACACGTCTGTCACCGTGTTCCCCAAAGGCAAGTATGAGGAAGGTGCAGAACGCTGCAACGGGCGAATAGAACGAGCCGTTGGCTTTATGTCAGAAAACGGTGCGAAGCAGGAGAGAAGGCACTGGCAGGTGCAGCGGGACGGTTGCAAGACAAGTGTCACCAGTTCCCTGTCAGAGCCATGGAGGCCAGGCTGCTAAGGAGACACGAGAGGAAGACTAGGGCAGGCACGCGTGCTCCACTCTAAGGGAGGAGTCTGGGCAGAAGGCAGGCCTGTCCTGTGTCTCTGGTCCCAAGGGGACAGCGTCTCCTTGAACACCTGTGCCTAGGGCAGACTTGGGCTTGCCACCAGGCCCCATAGCCGCAACTCGCAGCAACAGCTCCCTGGAGGACCGGGCAGTCCGATGCCGTCTTCCTCCAAGATGTGACAACGTTGGTGGTGGCAGGGCGTGTGCCGGGGAAGGAATGGGGACAGTGTGCAGGGTTCATGTCCACTCCCTCTCCTGTGGGGAAGGCACTGGCCTAGTCCCCGATTCCGCCTGAGCGCCAGTAGAAAAGGCCTAGCCTGCCTATGCCAGGACATGGAAGTGAGCATAGAGTGCCATCCTAAGCCACGCATGCTGCTGTTGCTTTGTGACTGTGCCTGCTTAGTTCGGCTTGGCAGGGTGAACGCAGGGCGCGAACAGGGAGCCCGGGAAAGCAAGGCCCAAGAGGCACTAGCTCTCCCGCAGCTCTTCATCTTTGAAGTGACAGAGCGAACGCCCAAAGCCTTGCTGTGAAGCAGCAGCGAAGGGCAGTTCGTGCCAGCTGAAAACCTCTACAAACGTGTAGCAGTAGTTGCTAATTCAGAGTCAGATCTGTAGGCTGCTGTGGCTGCCTGCCTTAGCCTACTCTTCCCAGGATAGAGGGAGAGCCCCGCATAGAGCGAAAGCCTCTTTGCCCGGGCATCCCTCCTGGGAAGGCCCAGCTTTCTTTGGGAAATCAAAGTCGGGTCTGAGGGACGCTGCTGCTGCTTGCTTGAGCTGGTCTCCCCTGCACGTTGTAATAAACCCGCATGGAGCGAAATCCTCTATGCGCAGGCATCCTCTCTGGGAAAGCGTAGCATTTGTTGGGAAATCAGAATCGGGTTTGTGGGAAGCTGCTGCTTCTTGCCGGAGCTAGTCTGCTCAGGACAGTGGAAGATACCCGCATGGAGCGAAATTCTCTTTCACCTAGCATCCCCTCTGCCTGAGAGAGAAGCGTGGTTGCACCTCTGGAAAGGACCTTAAGGAAAGGGACACGTCTGTCACCGTGTTCCCCAAAGGCAAGTATGAGGAAGGTGCAGAACGCTGCAATGGGCGAATAGAACGAGCCGTTGGCTTTATGTCAGAAAACGGTGCGAAGCAGGAGAGAAGGCACTGGCAGGTGCAGCGGGACGGTTGCAAGACAAGTGTCACCAGTTCCCTGTCAGAGCCATGGAGGCCAGGCTGCTAAGGAGACACGAGAGGAAGACTAGGGCAGGCACGCGTGCTCCACTCTAAGGGAGGAGTCTGGGCAGAAGGCAGGCCTGTCCTGTGTCTCTGGTCCCAAGGGGACAGCGTCTCCTTGAACACCTGTGCCTAGGGCAGACTTGGGCTTGCCACCAGGCCCCATAGCCGCAACTCGCAGCAACAGCTCCCTGGAGGACCGGGCAGTCCGATGCCGTCTTCCTCCAAGATGTGACAACGTTGGTGGTGGCAGGGCGTGTGCCGGGGAAGGAATGGGGACAGTGTGCAGGGTTCATGTCCACTCCCTCTCCTGTGGGGAAGGCACTGGCCTAGTCCCCGATTCCGCCTGAGCGCCAGTAGAAAAGGCCTAGCCTGCCTATGCCAGGACATGGAAGTGAGCATAGAGTGCCATCCTAAGCCACGCATGCTGCTGTTGCTTTGTGACTGTGCCTGCTTAGTTCGGCTTGGCAGGGTGAACGCAGGGCGCGAACAGGGAGCCCGGGAAAGCAAGGCCCAAGAGGCACTAGCTCTCCCGCAGCTCTTCATCTTTGAAGTGACAGAGCGAACGCCCAAAGCCTTGCTGTGAAGCAGCAGCGAAGGGCAGTTCGTGCCAGCTGAAAACCTCTACAAACGTGTAGCAGTAGTTGCTAAATCAGAGTCGGATCTGTAGGCTGCTGTGGCTGCCTGCCTTAGCCTACTCTTCCCAGGATAGAGGGAGAGCCCCGCATAGAGCGAAAGCCTCTTTGCCCGGGCATCCCTCCTGGGAAGGCCCAGCTTTCTTTGGGAAATCAAAGTCGGGTATGAGGGACGCTGCTGCTGCTTGCTTGAGCTGGTCTCCCCTGCACGTTGTAATAAACCCGCATGGAGCCAAATCCTCTATGCGCAGGCATCCTCTCTGGGAAAGCGTAGCATTTGTTGGGAAATCAGAATCGGGTTTGTGGGAAGCTGCTGCTTCTTGCCGGAGCTAGTCTGCTCAGGACAGTGGAAGATACCCGCATGGAGCGAAATTCTCTTTCACCTAGCATCCCCTCTGCCTGAGAGAGAAGCGTGGTTGCACCTCTGGAAAGGACCTTAAGGAAAGGGACACGTCTGTCACCGTGTTCCCCAAAGGCAAGTATGAGGAAGGTGCAGAACGCTGCAACGGGCGAATAGAACGAGCCGTTGGCTTTATGTCAGAAAACGGTGCGAAGCAGGAGAGAAGGCACTGGCAGGTGCAGCGGGACGGTTGCAAGACAAGTGTCACCAGTTCCCTGTCAGAGCCATGGAGGCCAGGCTGCTAAGGAGACACGAGAGGAAGACTAGGGCAGGCACGCGTGCTCCACTCTAAGGGAGGAGTCTGGGCAGAAGGCAGGCCTGTCCTGTGTCTCTGGTCCCAAGGGGACAGCGTCTCCTTGAACACCTGTGCCTAGGGCAGACTTGGGCTTGCCACCAGGCCCCATAGCCGCAACTCGCAGCAACAGCTCCCTGGAGGACCGGGCAGTCCGATGCCGTCTTCCTCCAAGATGTGACAACGTTGGTGGTGGCAGGGCGTGTGCCGGGGAAGGAATGGGGACAGTGTGCAGGGTTCATGTCCACTCCCTCTCCTGTGGGGAAGGCACTGGCCTAGTCCCCGATTCCGCCTGAGCGCCAGTAGAAAAGGCCTAGCCTGCCTATGCCAGGACATGGAAGTGAGCATGGAGTGCCATCCTAAGCCACGCACGCTGCTGTTGCTTTGTGACTGTGCCTGCTTAGTTCGGCTTGGCAGGGTGAACGCAGGGCGCGAACAGGGAGCCCGGGAAAGCGAGGCCCAAGAGGCACTAGCTCTCCCGCAGCTCTTCATCTTTGAAGTGACAGAGCGAACGCCCAAAGCCTTGCTGTGAAGCAGCAGCGAAGGGCAGTTCGTGCCAGCTGAAAACCTCTACAAACCTGTAGCAGTAGTTGCTAAATCAGAGTCGGATCTGTAGGCTGCTGTGGCTGCCTGCCTTAGCCTACTCTTCCCAGGACAGAGGGAGAGCCCCGCATAGAGCGAAAGCCTCTTTGCCCGGGCATCCCTTCTGGGAAGGCCCAGCTTTCTTTGGGAAATCAACGTCAGGTCTGAGGGACTCTGCTGCTGCTTGCTTGAGCTGGTCTCCCCTGCACGTTGTAATAAACCCGCATGGAGCGAAATCCTCTATGCGCAGGCATCCTCTCTGGGAAAGCATAGCATTTGTTGGGAAATCAGAATCGGGTTTGTGGGAAGCTGCTGCTTCTTGCCGGAGCTAGTCTGCTCAGGACAGTGGAAGATACCCGCATGGAGCGAAATTCTCTTTCACCTAGCATCCCCTCTGCCTGACAGAGAAGCGTGGTTGCACCTCTGGAAAGGACCTTAAGGAAAGGGACACGTCTGTCACCGTGTTCCCCAAAGGCAAGTATGAGGAAGGTGCAGAACGCTGCAACGGGCGAATAGAACGAGCCGTTGGCTTTATGTCAGAAAACGGTGCGAAGCAGGAGAGAAGGCACTGGCAGGTGCAGCGGGACGGTTTCAAGACAAGTGTCACCAGTTCCCTGTCAGAGCCATGGAGGCCAGGCTGCTAAGGAGACACGAGAGGAAGACTAGGGCAGGCACGCGTGCTCCACTCTAAGGGAGGAGTCTGGGCAGAAGGCAGGCCTGTCCTGTGTCTCTGGTCCCAAGGGGACAGCGTCTCCTTGAACACCTGTGCCTAGGGCAGACTTGGGCTTGCCACCAGGCCCCATAGCCGCAACTCGCAGCAACAGCTCCCTGGAGGACCGGGCAGTCCGATGCCGTCTTCCTCCAAGATGTGACAACGTTGGTGGTGGCAGGGCGTGTGCCGGGGAAGGAACGGGGACAGTGTGCAGGGTTCATGTCCACTCCCTCTCCTGTGGGGAAGGCACTGGCCTAGTCCCCGATTCCGCCTGAGCGCCAGTAGAAAAGGCCTAGCCTGCTTATGCCAGGACATGGAAGTGAGCATAGAGTGCCATCCTAAGCCACGCACGCTGCTGTTGCTTTGTGACTGTGCCTGCTTAGTTCGGCTTGGCAGGGTGAACGCAGGGCGCGAACAGGGAGCCCGGGAAAGCAAGGCCCAAGAGGCACTAGCTCTCCCGCAGCTCTTCATCTTTGAAGTGACAGAGCGAACGCCCAAAGCCTTGCTGTGAAGCAGCAGCGAAGGGCCGTTCGTGCCAGCTGAAAACCTCTACAAACGTGTAGCAGTAGTTGCTAAATCAGAGTCGGATCTGTAGGCTGCTGTGGCTGCCTGCCTTAGCCTACTCTTCCCAGGACAGAGGGAGAGCCCCGCATAGAGCGAAAGCCTCTTTGCCCGGGCATCCCTTCTGGGAAGGCCCAGCTTTCTTTGGGAAATCAAAGTCAGGTCTGAGGGACGCTGCTGCTGCTTGCTTGAGCTGGTCTCCCCTGCACGTTGTAATAAACCCGCATGGAGCGAAATCCTCTATGCGCAGGCATCCTCTCTGGGAAAGCGTAGCATTTGTTGGGAAATCAGAATCGGGTTTGTGGGAAGCTGCTGCTTCTTGCCGGAGCTAGTCTGCTCAGGACAGTGGAAGATACCCGCATGGAGCGAAATTCTCTTTCACCTAGCATCCCCTCTGCCTGAGAGAGAAGCGTGGTTGCACCTCTGGAAAGGACCTTAAGGAAAGGGACACGTCTGTCACCGTGTTCCCCAAAGGCAAGTATGAGGAAGGTGCAGAACGCTGCAACGGGCGAATAGAACGAGCCGTTGGCTTTATGTCAGAAAACGGTGCGAAGCAGGAGAGAAGGCACTGGCAGGTGCAGCGGGACGGTTGCAAGACAAGTGTCACCAGTTCCCTGTCAGAGCCATGGAGGCCAGGCTGCTAAGGAGACACGAGAGGAAGACTAGGGCAGGCACGCGTGCTCCACTCTAAGGGAGGAGTCTGGGCAGAAGGCAGGCCTGTCCTGTGTCTCTGGTCCCAAGGGGACAGCGTCTCCTTGAACACCTGTGCCTAGGGCAGACTTGGGCTTGCCACCAGGCCCCATAGCCGCAACTCGCAGCAACAGCTCCCTGGAGGACCGGGCAGTCCGATGCCGTCTTCCTCCAAGATGTGACAACGTTGGTGGTGGCAGGGCGTGTGCCGGGGAAGGAATGGGGACAGCGTGCAGGGTTCATGTCCACTCCCTCTCCTGTGGGGAAGGCACTGGCCTAGTCCCCGATCCCGCCTGAGCGCCAGTAGAAAAGGCCTAGCCTGCCTATGCCAGGACATGGAAGTGAGCATAGAGTGCCATCCTAAGCCACGCACGCTGCTGTTGCTTTGTGACTGTGCCTGCTTAGTTCGGCTTGGCAGGGTGAACGCAGGGCGCGAACAGGGAGCCCGGGAAAGCAAGGCCCAAGAGGCACTAGCTCTCCCGCAGCTCTTCATCTTTGAAGTGACAGAGCGAACGCCCAAAGCCTTGCTGTGAAGCAGCAGCGAAGGGCCGTTCGTGCCAGCTGAAAAACTCTACAAACCTGTAGCAGTAGTTGCTAAATCAGAGTCGGATCTGTAGGCTGCTGTGGCTGCCTGCCTTAGCCTACTCTTCCCAGGACAGAGGGAGAGCCCCGCATAGAGCGAAAGCCTCTTTGCCCGGGCATCCCTTCTGGGAAGGCCCAGCTTTCTTTGGGAAATCAAAGTCAGGTCTGAGGGACGCTGCTGCTGCTTGCTTGAGCTGGTCTCCCCTGCACGTTGTAATAAACCCGCATGGAGCCAAATCCTCTATGCGCAGGCATCCTCTCTGGGAAAGCGTAGCATTTGTTGGGAAATCAGAATCGGGTTTGTGGGAAGCTGCTGCTTCTTGCCGGAGCTAGTCTGCTCAGGACAGTGGAAGATACCCGCATGGAGCGAAATTCTCTTTCACCTAGCATCCCCTCTGCCTGAGAGAGAAGCGTGGTTGCACCTCTGGAAAGGACCGAAAGGAAAGGGACACGTCTGTCACCGTGTTCCCCAAAGGCAAGTATGAGGAAGGTGCAGAACGCTGCAACGGGCGAATAGAACGAGCCGTTGGCTTTATGTCAGAAAACGGTGCGAAGCAGGAGAGAAGGCACTGGCAGGTGCAGCGGGACGGTTGCAAGACAAGTGTCACCAGTTCCCTGTCAGAGCCATGGAGGCCAGGCTGCTAAGGAGACACGAGAGGAAGACTAGGGCAGGCACGCGTGCTCCACTCTAAGGGAGGAGTCTGGGCAGAAGGCAGGCCTGTCCTGTGTCTCTGGTCCCAAGGGGACAGCGTCTCCTTGAACACCTGTGCCTAGGGCAGACTTGGGCTTGCCACCAGGCCCCATAGCCGCAACTCGCAGCAACAGCTCCCTGGAGGACCGGGCAGTCCGATGCCGTCTTCCTCCAAGATGTGACAACGTTGGTGGTGGCAGGGCGTGTGCCGGGGAAGGAATGGGGACAGTGTGCAGGGTTCATGTCCACTCCCTCTCCAGTGGGGAAGGCACTGGCCTAGTCCCCGATTCCGCCTGAGCGCCAGTAGAAAAGGCCTAGCCTGCCTATGCCAGGACATGGAAGTGAGCATAGAGTGCCATCCTAAGCCACGCACGCTGCTGTTGCTTTGTGACTGTGCCTGCTTAGTTCGGCTTGTCAGGGTGAACGCAGGGCGCGAACAGGGAGCCCGGGAAAGCAAGGCCCAAGAGGCACTAGCTCTCCCGCAGCTCTTCATCTTTGAAGTGACAGAGCGAACGCCCAAAGCCTTGCTGTGAAGCAGCAGCGAAGGGCAGTTCGTGCCAGCTGAAAAACTCTACAAACCTGTAGCAGTAGTTGCTAAATCAGAGTCGGCTCTGTAGGCTGCTGTGGCTGCCTGCCTTAGCCTACTCTTCCCAGGACAGAGGGAGAGCCCCGCATAGAGCGAAAGCCTCTTTGCCCGGGCATCCCTTCTGGGAAGGCCCAGCTTTCTTTGGGAAATCAAAGTCAGGTCTGAGGGACGCTGCTGCTGCTTGCTTGAGCTGGTCTCCCCTGCACGTTGTAATAAACCCGCATGGAGCGAAATCCTCTATGCGCAGGCATCCTCTCTGGGAAAGCGTAGCATTTGTTGGGAAATCAGAATCGGGTTTGTGGGAAGCTGCTGCTTCTTGCCGGAGCTAGTCTGCTCAGGACCGTGGAAGATACCCGCATGGAGCGAAATTCTCTTTCACCTAGCATCCCCTCTGCCTGAGAGAGAAGCGTGGTTGCACCTCTGGAAAGGACCTTAAGGAAAGGGACACGTCTGTCACCGTGTTCCCCAAAGGCAAGTATGAGGAAGGTGCAGAACGCTGCAACGGGCGAATAGAACGAGCCGTTGGCTTTATGTCAGAAAACGGTGCGAAGCAGGAGAGAAGGCACTGGCAGGTGCAGCGGGACGGTTGCAAGACAAGTGTCACCAGTTCCCTGTCAGAGCCATGGAGGCCAGGCTGCTAAGGAGACACGAGAGGAAGACTAGGGCAGGCACGCGTGCTCCACTCTAAGGGAGGAGTCTGGGCAGAAGGCAGGCCTGTCCTGTGTCTCTGGTCCCAAGGGGACAGCGTCTCCTTGAACACCTGTGCCTAGGGCAGACTTGGGCTTGCCACCAGGCCCCATAGCCGCAACTCGCAGCAACAGCTCCCTGGAGGACCGGGCAGTCCGATGCCGTCTTCCTCCAAGATGTGACAACGTTGGTGGTGGCAGGGCGTGTGCCGGGGAAGGAATGGGGACAGTGTGCAGGGTTCATGTCCACTCCCTCTCCTGTGGGGAAGGCACTGGCCTAGTCCCCGATTCCGCCTGAGCGCCAGTAGAAAAGGCCTAGCCTGCCTATGCCAGGACATGGAAGTGAGCATAGAGTGCCATCCTAAGCCACGCATGCTGCTGTTGCTTTGTGACTGTGCCTGCTTAGTTCGGCTTGGCAGGGTGAACGCAGGGCGCGAACAGGGAGCCCGGGAAAGCAAGGCCCAAGAGGCACTAGCTCTCCCGCAGCTCTTCATCTTTGAAGTGACAGAGCGAACGCCCAAAGCCTTGCTGTGAAGCAGCAGCGAAGGGCAGTTCGTGCCAGCTGAAAACCTCTACAAACGTGTAGCAGTAGTTGCTAAATCAGAGTCGGATCTGTAGGCTGCTGTGGCTGCCTGCCTTAGCCTACTCTTCCCAGGATAGAGGGAGAGCCCCGCATAGAGCGAAAGCCTCTTTGCCCGGGCATCCCTCCTGGGAAGGCCCAGCTTTCTTTGGGAAATCAAAGTCGGGTCTGAGGGACGCTGCTGCTGCTTGCTTGAGCTGGTCTCCCCTGCACGTTGTAATAAACCCGCATGGAGCCAAATCCTCTATGCGCAGGCATCCTCTCTGGGAAAGCGTAGCATTTGTTGGGAAATCAGAATCGGGTTTGTGGGAAGCTGCTGCTTCTTGCCGGAGCTAGTCTGCTCAGGACAGTGGAAGATACCCGCATGGAGCGAAATTCTCTTTCACCTAGCATCCCCTCTGCCTGAGAGAGAAGCGTGGTTGCACCTCTGGAAAGGACCTTAAGGAAAGGGACACGTCTGTCACCGTGTTCCCCAAAGGCAAGTATGAGGAAGGTGCAGAACGCTGCAACGGGCGAATAGAACGAGCCGTTGGCTTTATGTCAGAAAACGGTGCGAAGCAGGAGAGAAGGCACTGGCAGGTGCAGCGGGACGGTTGCAAGACAAGTGTCACCAGTTCCCTGTCAGAGCCATGGAGGCCAGGCTGCTAAGGAGACACGAGAGGAAGACTAGGGCAGGCACGCGTGCTCCACTCTAAGGGAGGAGTCTGGGCAGAAGGCAGGCCTGTCCTGTGTCTCTGGTCCCAAGGGGACAGCGTCTCCTTGAACACCTGTGCCTAGGGCAGACTTGGGCTTGCCACCAGGCCCCATAGCCGCAACTCGCAGCAACAGCTCCCTGGAGGACCGGGCAGTCCGATGCCGTCTTCCTCCAAGATGTGACAACGTTGGTGGTGGCAGGGCGTGTGCCGGGGAAGGAATGGGGACAGTGTGCAGGGTTCATGTCCACTCCCTCTCCTGTGGGGAAGGCACTGGCCTAGTCCCCGATTCCGCCTGAGCGCCAGTAGAAAAGGCCTAGCCTGCCTATGCCAGGACATGGAAGTGAGCATAGAGTGCCATCCTAAGCCACGCACGCTGCTGTTGCTTTGTGACTGTGCCTGCTTAGTTTGGCTTGGCAGGGTGAACGCAGGGCGCGAACAGGGAGCCCGGGAAAGCGAGGCCCAAGAGGCACTAGCTCTCCCGCAGCTCTTCATCTTTGAAGTGACAGAGCGAACGCCCAAAGCCTTGTTGTGAAGCAGCAGCGAAGGGCAGTTCGTGCCAGCTGAAAACCTCTACAAACCTGTAGCAGTAGTTGCTAAATCAGAGTCGGATCTGTAGGCTGCTGTGGCTGCCTGCCTTAGCCTACTCTTCCCAGGACAGAGGGAGAGCCCCGCATAGAGCGAAAGCCTCTTTGCCCGGGCATCCCTTCTGGGAAGGCCCAGCTTTCTTTGGGAAATCAAAGTCAGGTCTGAGGGACTCTGCTGCTGCTTGCTTGAGCTGGTCTCCTCTGCACGTTGTAATAAACCCGCATGGAGCGAAATCCTCTATGCGCAGGCATCCTCTCTGGGAAAGCATAGCATTTGTTGGGAAATCAGAATCGGGTTTGTGGGAAACTGCTGCTTCTTGCCGGAGCTAGTCTGCTCAGGACAGTGGAAGATACACGCATGGAGCGAAATTCTCTTTCACCTAGCATCCCCTCTGCCTGAGAGAGAAGCGTGGTTGCACCTCTGGAAAGGACCTTAAGGAAAGGGACACGTCTGTCACCGTGTTCCCCAAAGGCAAGTATGAGGAAGGTGCAGAACGCTGCAACGGGCGAATAGAACGAGCCGTTGGCTTTATGTCAGAAAACGGTGCGAAGCAGGAGAGAAGGCACTGGCAGGTGCAGCGGGACGGTTGCAAGACAAGTGTCACCAGTTCCCTGTCAGAGCCATGGAGGCCAGGCTGCTAAGGAGACACGAGAGGAAGACTAGAACAGGCAAGCGTGCTCCACGCTAAGGGAGGAGTCTGGGCAGAAGGCAGGCCTGTCCTGTGTCTCTGGTCCCAAGGGGACAGCGTCTCCTTGAACACCTGTGCCTAGGGCAGACTTGGGCTTGCCACCAGGCCCCATAGCCGCAAGTCGCAGCAACAGCTCCCTGGAGGACCGGGCAGTCCGATGCCGTCTTCCTCCAAGATGTGACAACGTTGGTGGTGGCAGGGCGTGTGCCGGGGAAGGAACGGGGACAGTGTGCAGGGTTCATGTCCACTCCCTCTCCTGTGGGGAAGGCACTGGCCTAGTCCCCGATTCCGCCTGAGCGCCAGTAGAAAAGGCCTAGACTGCCTATGCCAGGACATGGAAGTGAGCATAGAGTGCCATCCTAAGCCACGCACGCTGCTGTTGCTTTGTGACTGTGCCTGCTTAGTTCGGCTTGGCAGGGTGAACGCAGGGCACGAACAGGGAGCCCGGGAAAGCGAGGCCCAAGAGGCACTAGCTCTCCCGCAGCTCTTCATCTTTGAAGTGACAGAGCGAACGCCCAAAGCCTTGCTGTGAAGCAGCAGCGAAGGGCAGTTCGTGCCAGCTGAAAACCTCTACAAACGTGTAGCAGTAGTTGCTAAATCAGAGTCGGATCTGTAGGCTGCTGTGGCTGCCTGCCTTAGCCTACTCTTCCCAGGACAGAGGGAGAGCCCCGCATAGAGCGAAAGCCTCTTTGCCCGGGCATCCCTTCTGGGAAGGCCCAGCTTTCTTTGGGAAATCAAAGTCAGGTCTGAGGGACGCTGCTGCTGCTTGCTTGAGCTGGTCTCCCCTGCACGTTGTAATAAACCCGCATGGAGCGAAATCCTCTATGCGCAGGCATCCTCTCTGGGAAAGCGTAGCATTTGTTGGGAAATCAGAATCGGGTTTGTGGGAAGCTGCTGCTTCTTGCCGGAGCTAGTCTGCTCAGGACAGTGGAAGATACCCGCATGGAGCGAAATTCTCTTTCACCTAGCATCCCCTCTGCCTGAGAGAGAAGCGTGGTTGCACCTCTGGAAAGGACCTTAAGGAAAGGGACACGTCTGTCACCGTGTTCCCCAAAGGCAAGTATGAGGAAGGTGCAGAACGCTGCAACGGGCGAATAGAACGAGCCGTTGGCTTTATGTCAGAAAACGGTGCGAAGCAGGAGAGAAGGCACTGGCAGGTGCAGCGGGACGGTTGCAAGACAAGTGTCACCAGTTCCCTGTCAGAGCCATGGAGGCCAGGCTGCTAAGGAGACACGAGAGGAAGACTAGGGCAGGCACGCGTGCTCCACTCTAAGGGAGGAGTCTGGGCAGAAGGCAGGCCTGTCCTGTGTCTCTGGTCCCAAGGGGACAGCGTCTCCTTGAACACCTGTGCCTAGGGCAGACTTGGGCTTGCCACCAGGCCCCATAGCCGCAACTCGCAGCAACAGCTCCCTGGAGGACCGGGCAGTCCGATGCCGTCTTCCTCCAAGATGTGACAACGTTGGTGGTGGCAGGGCGTGTGCCGGGGAAGGAATGGGGACAGTGTGCAGGGTTCATGTCCACTCCCTCTCCTGTGGGGAAGGCACTGGCCTAGTCCCCGATTCCGCCTGAGCGCCAGTAGAAAAGGCCTAGCCTGCCTATGCCAGGACATGGAAGTGAGCATAGAGTGCCATCCTAAGCCACGCATGCTGCTGTTGCTTTGTGACTGTGCCTGCTTAGTTCGGCTTGGCAGGGTGAACGCAGGGCGCGAACAGGGAGCCCGGGAAAGCAAGGCCCAAGAGGCACTAGCTCTCCCGCAGCTCTTCATCTTTGAAGTGACAGAGCGAACGCCCAAAGCCTTGCTGTGAAGCAGCAGCGAAGGGCAGTTCGTGCCAGCTGAAAACCTCTACAAACGTGTAGCAGTAGTTGCTAAATCAGAGTCAGATCTGTAGGCTGCTGTGGCTGCCTGCCTTAGCCTACTCTTCCCAGGATAGAGGGAGAGCCCCGCATAGAGCGAAAGCCTCTTTGCCCGGGCATCCCTCCTGGGAAGGCCCAGCTTTCTTTGGGAAATCAAAGTCGGGTCTGAGGGACGCTGCTGCTGCTTGCTTGAGCTGGTCTCCCCTGCACGTTGTAATAAACCCGCATGGAGCGAAATCCTCTATGCGCAGGCATCCTCTCTGGGAAAGCGTAGCATTTGTTGGGAAATCAGAATCGGGTTTGTGGGAAGCTGCTGCTTCTTGCCGGAGCTAGTCTGCTCAGGACAGTGGAAGATACCCGCATGGAGCGAAATTCTCTTTCACCTAGCATCCCCTCTGCCTGAGAGAGAAGCGTGGTTGCACCTCTGGAAAGGACCTTAAGGAAAGGGACACGTCTGTCACCGTGTTCCCCAAAGGCAAGTATGAGGAAGGTGCAGAACGCTGCAATGGGCGAATAGAACGAGCCGTTGTCTTTATGTCAGAAAACGGTGCGAAGCAGGAGAGAAGGCACTGGCAGGTGCAGCGGGACGGTTGCAAGACAAGTGTCACCAGTTCCCTGTCAGAGCCATGGAGGCCAGGCTGCTAAGGAGACACGAGAGGAAGACTAGGGCAGGCACGCGTGCTCCACTCTAAGGGAGGAGTCTGGGCAGAAGGCAGGCCTGTCCTGTGTCTCTGGTCCCAAGGGGACAGCGTCTCCTTGAACACCTGTGCCTAGGGCAGACTTGGGCTTGCCACCAGGCCCCATAGCCGCAACTCGCAGCAACAGCTCCCTGGAGGACCGGGCAGTCCGATGCCGTCTTCCTCCAAGATGTGACAACGTTGGTGGTGGCAGGGCGTGTGCCGGGGAAGGAATGGGGACAGTGTGCAGGGTTCATGTCCACTCCCTCTCCTGTGGGGAAGGCACTGGCCTAGTCCCCGATTCCGCCTGAGCGCCAGTAGAAAAGGCCTAGCCTGCCTATGCCAGGACATGGAAGTGAGCATAGAGTGCCATCCTAAGCCACGCATGCTGCTGTTGCTTTGTGACTGTGCCTGCTTAGTTCGGCTTGGCAGGGTGAACGCAGGGCGCGAACAGGGAGCCCGGGAAAGCAAGGCCCAAGAGGCACTAGCTCTCCCGCAGCTCTTCATCTTTGAAGTGACAGAGCGAACGCCCAAAGCCTTGCTGTGAAGCAGCAGCGAAGGGCAGTTCGTGCCAGCTGAAAACCTCTACAAACGTGTAGCAGTAGTTGCTAAATCAGAGTCGGATCTGTAGGCTGCTGTGGCTGCCTGCCTTAGCCTACTCTTCCCAGGATAGAGGGAGAGCCCCGCATAGAGCGAAAGCCTCTTTGCCCGGGCATCCCTCCTGGGAAGGCCCAGCTTTCTTTGGGAAATCAAAGTCGGGTATGAGGGACGCTGCTGCTGCTTGCTTGAGCTGGTCTCCCCTGCACGTTGTAATAAACCCGCATGGAGCCAAATCCTCTATGCGCAGGCATCCTCTCTGGGAAAGCATAGCATTTGTTGGGAAATCAGAATCGGGTTTGTGGGAAGCTGCTGCTTCTTGCCGGAGCTAGTCTGCTCAGGACAGTGGAAGATACCCGCATGGAGCGAAATTCTCTTTCACCTAGCATCCCCTCTGCCTGAGAGAGAAGCGTGGTTGCACCTCTGGAAAGGACCTTAAGGAAAGGGACACGTCTGTCACCGTGTTCCCCAAAGGCAAGTATGAGGAAGGTGCAGAACGCTGCAACGGGCGAATAGAACGAGCCGTTGGCTTTATGTCAGAAAACGGTGCGAAGCAGGAGAGAAGGCACTGGCAGGTGCAGCGGGACGGTTGCAAGACAAGTGTCACCAGTTCCCTGTCAGAGCCATGGAGGCCAGGCTGCTAAGGAGACACGAGAGGAAGACTAGGGCAGGCACGCGTGCTCCACTCTAAGGGAGGAGTCTGGGCAGAAGGCAGGCCTGTCCTGTGTCTCTGGTCCCAAGGGGACAGCGTCTCCTTGAACACCTGTGCCTAGGGCAGACTTGGGCTTGCCACCAGGCCCCATAGCCGCAACTCGCAGCAACAGCTCCCTGGAGGACCGGGCAGTCCGATGCCGTCTTCCTCCAAGATGTGACAACGTTGGTGGTGGCAGGGCGTGTGCCGGGGAAGGAATGGGGACAGTGTGCAGGGTTCATGTCCACTCCCTCTCCTGTGGGGAAGGCACTGGCCTAGTCCCCGATTCCGCCTGAGCGCCAGTAGAAAAGGCCTAGCCTGCCTATGCCAGGACATGGAAGTGAGCATAGAGTGCCATCCTAAGCCACGCACGCTGCTGTTGCTTTGTGACTGTGCCTGCTTAGTTCGGCTTGGCAGGGTGAACGCAGGGCGCGAACAGGGAGCCCGGGAAAGCGAGGCCCAAGAGGCACTAGCTCTCCCGCAGCTCTTCATCTTTGAAGTGACAGAGCGAACGCCCAAAGCCTTGCTGTGAAGCAGCAGCGAAGGGCAGTTCGTGCCAGCTGAAAACCTCTACAAACGTGTAGCAGTAGTTGCTAAATCAGAGTCGGATCTGTAGGCTGCTGTGGCTGCCTGCCTTAGCCTACTCTTCCCAGGATAGAGGGAGAGCCCCGCATAGAGCGAAAGCCTCTTTGCCCGGGCATCCCTCCTGGGAAGGCCCAGCTTTCTTTGGGAAATCAAAGTCGGGTATGAGGGACGCTGCTGCTGCTTGCTTGAGCTGGTCTCCCCTGCACGTTGTAATAAACCCGCATGGAGCCAAATCCTCTATGCGCAGGCATCCTCTCTGGGAAAGCATAGCATTTGTTGGGAAATCAGAATCGGGTTTGTGGGAAGCTGCTGCTTCTTGCCGGAGCTAGTCTGCTCAGGACAGTGGAAGATACCCGCATGGAGCGAAATTCTCTTTCACCTAGCATCCCCTCTGCCTGAGAGAGAAGCGTGGTTGCACCTCTGGAAAGGACCTTAAGGAAAGGGACACGTCTGTCACCGTGTTCCCCAAAGGCAAGTATGAGGAAGGTGCAGAACGCTGCAACGGGCGAATAGAACGAGCCGTTGGCTTTATGTCAGAAAACGGTGCGAAGCAGGAGAGAAGGCACTGGCAGGTGCAGCGGGACGGTTGCAAGACAAGTGTCACCAGTTCCCTGTCAGAGCCATGGAGGCCAGGCTGCTAAGGAGACACGAGAGGAAGACTAGGGCAGGCACGCGTGCTCCACTCTAAGGGAGGAGTCTGGGCAGAAGGCAGGCCTGTCCTGTGTCTCTGGTCCCAAGGGGACAGCGTCTCCTTGAACACCTGTGCCTAGGGCAGACTTGGGCTTGCCACCAGGCCCCATAGCCGCAACTCGCAGCAACAGCTCCCTGGAGGACCGGGCAGTCCGATGCCGTCTTCCTCCAAGATGTGACAACGTTGGTGGTGGCAGGGCGTGTGCCGGGGAAGGAATGGGGACAGTGTGCAGGGTTCATGTCCACTCCCTCTCCTGTGGGGAAGGCACTGGCCTAGTCCCCGATTCCGCCTGAGCGCCAGTAGAAAAGGCCTAGCCTGCCTATGCCAGGACATGGAAGTGAGCATAGAGTGCCATCCTAAGCCACGCACGCTGCTGTTGCTTTGTGACTGTGCCTGCTTAGTTCGGCTTGGCAGGGTGAACGCAGGGCGCGAACAGGGAGCCCGGGAAAGCGAGGCCCAAGAGGCACTAGCTCTCCCGCAGCTCTTCATCTTTGAAGTGACAGAGCGAACGCCCAAAGCCTTGCTGTGAAGCAGCAGCGAAGGGCAGTTCGTGCCAGCTGAAAACCTCTACAAACCTGTAGCAGTAGTTGCTAAATCAGAGTCGGATCTGTAGGCTGCTGTGGCTGCCTGCCTTAGCCTACTCTTCCCAGGACAGAGGGAGAGCCCCGCATAGAGCGAAAGCCTCTTTGCCCGGGCATCCCTTCTGGGAAGGCCCAGCTTTCTTTGGGAAATCAACGTCAGGTCTGAGGGACTCTGCTGCTGCTTGCTTGAGCTGGTCTCCCCTGCACGTTGTAATAAACCCGCATGGAGCGAAATCCTCTATGCGCAGGCATCCTCTCTGGGAAAGCATAGCATTTGTTGGGAAATCAGAATCGGGTTTGTGGGAAGCTGCTGCTTCTTGCCGGAGCTAGTCTGCTCAGGACAGTGGAAGATACCCGCATGGAGCGAAATTCTCTTTCACCTAGCATCCCCTCTGCCTGAGAGAGAAGCGTGGTTGCACCTCTGGAAAGGACCTTAAGGAAAGGGACACGTCTGTCACCGTGTTCCCCAAAGGCAAGTATGAGGAAGGTGCAGAACGCTGCAACGGGCGAATAGAACGAGCCGTTGGCTTTATGTCAGAAAACGGTGCGAAGCAGGAGAGAAGGCACTGGCAGGTGCAGCGGGACGGTTGCAAGACAAGTGTCACCAGTTCCCTGTCAGAGCCATGGAGGCCAGGCTGCTAAGGAGACACGAGAGGAAGACTAGAACAGGCAAGCGTGCTCCACGCTAAGGGAGGAGTCTGGGCAGAAGGCAGGCCTGTCCTGTGTCTCTGGTCCCAAGGGGACAGCGTCTCCTTGAACACCTGTGCCTAGGGCAGACTTGGGCTTGCCACCAGGCCCCATAGCCGCAACTCGCAGCAACAGCTCCCTGGAGGACCGGGCAGTCCGATGCCGTCTTCCTCCAAGATGTGACAACGTTGGTGGTGGCAGGGCGTGTGCCGGGGAAGGAACGGGGACAGTGTGCAGGGTTCATGTCCACTCCCTCTCCTGTGGGGAAGGCACTGGCCTAGTCCCCGATTCCGCCTGAGCGCCAGTAGAAAAGGCCTAGACTGCCTATGCCAGGACATGGAAGTGAGCATAGAGTGCCATCCTAAGCCACGCACGCTGCTGTTGCTTTGTGACTGTGCCTGCTTAGTTCGGCTTGGCAGGGTGAACGCAGGGCACGAACAGGGAGCCCGGGAAAGCGAGGCCCAAGAGGCACTAGCTCTCCCGCAGCTCTTCATCTTTGAAGTGACAGAGCGAACGCCCAAAGCCTTGCTGTGAAGCAGCAGCGAAGGGCAGTTCGTGCCAGCTGAAAACCTCTACAAACGTGTAGCAGTAGTTGCTAAATCAGAGTCGGATCTGTAGGCTGCTGTGGCTGCCTGCCTTAGCCTACTCTTCCCAGGACAGAGGGAGAGCCCCGCATAGAGCGAAAGCCTCTTTGCCCGGGCATCCCTTCTGGGAAGGCCCAGCTTTCTTTGGGAAATCAAAGTCAGGTCTGAGGGACGCTGCTGCTGCTTGCTTGAGCTGGTCTCCCCTGCACGTTGTAATAAACCCGCATGGAGCGAAATCCTCTATGCGCAGGCATCCTCTCTGGGAAAGCGTAGCATTTGTTGGGAAATCAGAATCGGGTTTGTGGGAAGCTGCTGCTTCTTGCCGGAGCTAGTCTGCTCAGGACAGTGGAAGATACCCGCATGGAGCGAAATTCTCTTTCACCTAGCATCCCCTCTGCCTGAGAGAGAAGCGTGGTTGCACCTCTGGAAAGGACCTTAAGGAAAGGGACACGTCTGTCACCGTGTTCCCCAAAGGCAAGTATGAGGAAGGTGCAGAACGCTGCAACGGGCGAATAGAACGAGCCGTTGGCTTTATGTCAGAAAACGGTGCGAAGCAGGAGAGAAGGCACTGGCAGGTGCAGCGGGACGGTTGCAAGACAAGTGTCACCAGTTCCCTGTCAGAGCCATGGAGGCCAGGCTGCTAAGGAGACACGAGAGGAAGACTAGGGCAGGCACGCGTGCTCCACTCTAAGGGAGGAGTCTGGGCAGAAGGCAGGCCTGTCCTGTGTCTCTGGTCCCAAGGGGACAGCGTCTCTTTGAACACCTGTGCCTAGGGCAGACTTGGGCTTGCCACCAGGCCCCATAGCCGCAACTCGCAGCAACAGCTCCCTGGAGGACCGGGCAGTCCGATGCCGTCTTCCTCCAAGATGTGACAACGTTGGTGGTGGCAGGGCGTGTGCCGGGGAAGGAATGGGGACAGTGTGCAGGGTTCATGTCCACTCCCTCTCCTGTGGGGAAGGCACTGGCCTAGTCCCCGATTCCGCCTGAGCGCCAGTAGAAAAGGCCTAGCCTGCCTATGCCAGGACATGGAAGTGAGCATAGAGTGCCATCCTAAGCCACGCACGCTGCTGTTGCTTTGTGACTGCGCCTGCTTAGTTCGGCTTGGCAGGGTGAACGCAGGGCGCGAACAGGGAGCCCGGGAAAGCGAGGCCCAAGAGGCACTAGCTCTCCCGCAGCTCTTCATCTTTGAAGTGACAGAGCGAACGCCCAAAGCCTTGCTGTGAAGCAGCAGCGAAGGGCAGTTCGTGCCAGCTGAAAACCTCTACAAACCTGTAGCAGTAGTTGCTAAATCAGAGTCGGATCTGTAGGCTGCTGTGGCTGCCTGCCTTAGCCTACTCTTCCCAGGACAGAGGGAGAGCCCCGCATAGAGCGAAAGCCTCTTTGCCCGGGCATCCCTTCTGGGAAGGCCCAGCTTTCTTTGGGAAATCAAAGTCAGGTCTGAGGGACGCTGCTGCTGCTTGCTTGAGCTGGTCTCCCCTGCACGTTGTAATAAACCCGCATGGAGCGAAATCCTCTATGCGCAGGCATCCTCTCTGGGAAAGCGTAGCATTTGTTGGGAAATCAGAATCGGGTTTGTGGGAAGCTGCTGCTTCTTGCCGGAGCTAGTCTGCTCAGGACAGTGGAAGATACCCGCATGGAGCGAAATTCTCTTTCACCTAGCATCCCCTCTGCCTGAGAGAGAAGCGTGGTTGCACCTCTGGAAAGGACCTTAAGGAAAGGGACACGTCTGTCACCGTGTTCCCCAAAGGCAAGTATGAGGAAGGTGCAGAACGCTGCAACGGGCGAATAGAACGAGCCGTTGGCTTTATGTCAGAAAACGGTGCGAAGCATGAGAGAAGGCACTGGCAGGTGCAGCGGGACGGTTGCAAGACAAGTGTCACCAGTTCCCTGTCAGAGCCATGGAGGCCAGGCTGCTAAGGAGACACGAGAGGAAGACTAGGGCAGGCACGCGTGCTCCACTCTAAGGGAGGAGTCTGGGCAGAAGGCAGGCCTGTCCTGTGTCTCTGGTCCCAAGGGGACAGCGTCTCCTTGAACACCTGTGCCTAGGGCAGACTTGGGCTTGCCACCAGGCCCCATAGCCGCAACTCGCAGCAACAGCTCCCTGGAGGACCGGGCAGTCCGATGCCGTCTTCCTCCAAGATGTGACAACGTTGGTGGTGGCAGGGCGTGTGCCGGGGAAGGAATGGGGACAGTGTGCAGGGTTCATGTCCACTCCCTCTCCAGTGGGGAAGGCACTGGCCTAGTCCCCGATTCCGCCTGAGCGCCAGTAGAAAAGGCCTAGCCTGCCTATGCCAGGACATGGAAGTGAGCATAGAGTGCCATCCTAAGCCACGCACGCTGCTGTTGCTTTGTGACTGTGCCTGCTTAGTTCGGCTTGGCAGGGTGAACGCAGGGCGCGAACAGGGAGCCCGGGAAAGCAAGGCCCAAGAGGCACTAGCTCTCCCGCAGCTCTTCATCTTTGAAGTGACAGAGCGAACGCCCAAAGCCTTGCTGTGAAGCAGCAGCGAAGGGCAGTTCGTGCCAGCTGAAAACCTCTACAAACGTGTAGCAGTAGTTGCTAAATCAGAGTCGGATCTGTAGGCTGCTGTGGCTGCCTGCCTTAGCCTACTCTTCCCAGGAATGAGGGAGAGCCCCGCATAGAGCGAAAGCCTCTTTGCCCGGGCATCCCTCCTGGGAAGGCCCAGCTTTCTTTGGGAAATCAAAGTCAGGTCTGAGGGACGCTGCTGCTGCTTGCTTGAGCTGGTCTCCCCTGCACGTTGTAATAAACCCGCATGGAGCCAAATCCTCTATGCGCAGGCATCCTCTCTGGGAAAGCATAGCATTTGTTGGGAAATCAGAATCGGGTTTGTGGGAAGCTGCTGCTTCTTGCCGGAGCTAGTCTGCTCAGGACAGTGGAAGATACACGCATGGAGCGAAATTCTCTTTCACCTAGCATCCCCTCTGCCTGAGAGAGAAGCGTGGTTGCACCTCTGGAAAGGACCTTAAGGAAAGGGACACGTCTGTCACCGTGTTCCCCAAAGGCAAGTATGAGGAAGGTGCAGAACGCTGCAACGGGCGAATAGAACGAGCCGTTGGCTTTATGTCAGAAAACGGTGCGAAGCAGGAGAGAAGGAACTGGCAGGTGCAGCGGGACGGTTGCAAGACAAGTGTCACCAGTTCCCTGTCAGAGCCATGGAGGCCAGGCTGCTAAGGAGACACGAGAGGAAGACTAGAACAGGCACGCGTGCTCCACGCTAAGGGAGGAGTCTGGGCAGAAGGCAGGCCTGTCCTGTGTCTCTGGTCCCAAGGGGACAGCGTCTCCTTGAACACCTGTGCCTAGGGCAGACTTGGGCTTGCCACCAGGCCCCATAGCCGCAACTCGCAGCAACAGCTCCCTGGAGGACCGGGCAGTCCGATGCCGTCTTCCTCCAAGATGTGACAACGTTGGTGGTGGCAGGGCGTGTGCCGGGGAAGGAATGGGGACAGTGTGCAGGGTTCATGTCCACTCCCTCTCCTGTGGGGAAGGCACTGGCCTAGTCCCCGATTCCGCCTGAGCGCCAGTAGAAAAGGCCTAGCCTGCCTATGCCAGGACATGGAAGTGAGCATAGAGTGCCATCCTAAGCCACGCACGCTGCTGTTGCTTTGTGACTGTGCCTGCTTAGTTCGGCTTGGCAGGGTGAACGCAGGGCGCGAACAGGGAGCCCGGGAAAGCAAGGCCCAAGAGGCACTAGCTCTCCCGCAGCTCTTCATCTTTGAAGTGACAGAGCGAACGCCCAAAGCCTTGCTGTGAAGCAGCAGCGAAGGGCAGTTCGTGCCAGCTGAAAACCTCTACAAACCTGTAGCAGTAGTTGCTAAATCAGAGTCGGATCTGTAGGCTGCTGTGGCTGCCTGCCTTAGCCTACTCTTCCCAGGACAGAGGGAGAGCCCCGCATAGAGCGAAAGCCTCTTTGCCCGGGCATCCCTTCTGGGAAGGCCCAGCTTTCTTTGGGAAATCAAAGTCAGGTCTGAGGGACTCTGTTGCTGCTTGCTTGAGCTGGTCTCCCCTGCACGTTGTAATAAACCCACATGGAGCGAAATACTCTATGCGCAGGCATCCTCTCTGGGAAAGCAGAGCATTTGTTGGGAAATCAGAATCGGGTTTGTGGGAAGCTGCTGCTTCTTGCCGGAGCTAGTCTGCTCAGGACAGTGGAAGATACCCGCATGGAGCGAAATTCTCTTTCACCTAGCATCCCCTCTGCCTGAGAGAGAAGCGTGGTTGCACCTCTGGAAAGGACCTTAAGGAAAGGGACACGTCTGTCACCGTGTTCCCCAAAGGCAAGTATGAGGAAGGTGCAGAACGCTGCAACGGGCGAATAGAACGAGCCGTTGGCTTTATGTCAGAAAACGGTGCGAAGCAGGAGAGAAGGCACTGGCAGGTGCAGCGGGACGGTTGCAAGACAAGTGTCACCAGTTCCCTGTCAGAGCCATGGAGGCCAGGCTGCTAAGGAGACAGGAGAGGAAGACTAGAACAGGCACGCGTGCTCCACGCTAAGGGAGGAGTCTGGGCAGAAGGCAGGCCTGTCCTGTGTCTCTGGTCCCAAGGGGACAGCGTCTCCTTGAACACCTGTGCCTAGGGCAGACTTGGGCTTGCCACCAGGCCCCATAGCCGCAACTCGCAGCAACAGCTCCCTGGAGGACCGGGCAGTCCGATGCCGTCTTCCTCCAAGATGTGACAACGTTGGTGGTGGCAGGGCGTGTGCCGGGGAAGGAACGGGGACAGTGTGCAGGGTTCATGTCCACTCCCTCTCCTGTGGGGAAGGCACTGGCCTAGTCCCCGATTCCGCCTGAGCGCCAGTAGAAAAGGCCTAGCCTGCCTATGCCAGGACATGGAAGTGAGCATAGAGTGCCATCCTAAGCCACGCACGCTGCTGTTGCTTTGTGACTGTGCCTGCTTAGTTCGGCTTGGCAGGGTGAACGCAGGGCGCGAACAGGGAGCCCGGGAAAGCAAGGCCCAAGAGGCACTAGCTCTCCCGCAGCTCTTCATCTTTGAAGTGACAGAGCGAACGCCCAAAGCCTTGCTGTGAAGCAGCAGCGAAGGGCAGTTCGTGCCAGCTGAAAACCTCTACAAACGTGTAGCAGTAGTTGCTAAATCAGAGTCGGATCTGTAGGCTGCTGTGGCTGCCTGCCTTAGCCTACTCTTCCCAGGACAGAGGGAGAGCCCCGCATAGAGCGAAAGCCTCTTTGCCCGGGCATCCCTTCTGGGAAGGCCCAGCTTTCTTTGGGAAATCAAAGTCAGGTCTGAGGGACGCTGCTGCTGCTTGCTTGAGCTGGTCTCCCCTGCACGTTGTAATAAACCCGCATGGAGCGAAATCCTCTATGCGCAGGCATCCTCTCTGGGAAAGCATAGCATTTGTTGGGAAATCAGAATCGGGTTTGTGGGAAGCTGCTGCTTCTTGCCGGAGCTAGTCTGCTCAGGACAGTGGAAGATACCCGCATGGAGCGAAATTCTCTTTCACCTAGCATCCCCTCTGCCTGAGAGAGAAGCGTGGTTGCACCTCTGGAAAGGACCTTAAGGAAAGGGACACGTCTGTCACCGTGTTCCCCAAAGGCAAGTATGAGGAAGGTGCAGAACGCTGCAACGGGCGAATAGAACGAGCCGTTGGCTTTATGTCAGAAAACGGTGCGAAGCAGGAGAGAAGGCACTGGCAGGTGCAGCGGGACGGTTGCAAGACAAGTGTCACCAGTTCCCTGTCAGAGCCATGGAGGCCAGGCTGCTAAGGAGACACGAGAGGAAGACTAGGGCAGGCACGCGTGCTCCACTCTAAGGGAGGAGTCTGGGCAGAAGGCAGGCCTGTCCTGTGTCTCTGGTCCCAAGGGGACAGCGTCTCCTTGAACACCTGTGCCTAGGGCAGACTTGGGCTTGCCACCAGGCCCCATAGCCGCAACTCGCAGCAACAGTCTTCCTGGAGGACCGGGCAGTCCGATGCCGTCTTCCTCCAAGATGTGACAACGTTGGTGGTGGCAGGGCGTGTGCCGGGGAAGGAACGGGGACAGTGTGCAGGGTTCATGTCCACTCCCTCTCCTGTGGGGAAGGCACTGGCCTAGTCCCCGATTCCGCCTGAGCGCCAGTAGAAAAGGCCTAGCCTGCCTATGCCAGGACATGGAAGTGAGCATAGAGTGCCATCCTAAGCCACGCACGCTGCTGTTGCTTTGTGACTGTGCCTGCTTAGTTCGGCTTGGCAGGGTGAACGCAGGGCGCGAACAGGGAGCCCGGGAAAGCGAGGCCCAAGAGGCACTAGTTCTCCCGCAGCTCTTCATCTTTGAAGTGACAGAGCGAACGCCCAAAGCCTTGCTGTGAAGCAGCAGCGAAGGGCAGTTCGTGCCAGCTGAAAACCTCTACAAACGTGTAGCAGTAGTTGCTAAATCAGAGTCGGATCTGTAGGCTGCTGTGGCTGCCTGCCTTAGCCTACTCTTCCCAGGACAGAGGGAGAGCCCCGCATAGAGCGAAAGCCTCTTTGCCCGGGCATCCCTTCTGGGAAGGCCCAGCTTTCTTTGGGAAATCAAAGTCAGGTCTGAGGGACGCTGCTGCTGCTTGCTTGAGCTGGTCTCCCCTGCACGTTGTAATAAACCCGCATGGAGCGAAATCCTCTATGCGCAGGCATCCTCTCTGGGAAAGCGTAGCATTTGTTGGGAAATCTGAATCGGGTTTGTGGGAAGCTGCTGCTTCTTGCCGGAGCTAGTCTGCTCAGGACAGTGGAAGATACCCGCATGGAGCGAAATTCTCTTTCACCTAGCATCCCCTCTGCCTGAGAGAGAAGCGTGGTTGCACCTCTGGAAAGGACCTTAAGGAAAGGGACACGTCTGTCACCGTGTTCCCCAAAGGCAAGTATGAGGAAGGTGCAGAACGCTGCAACGGGCGAATAGAACGAGCCGTTGGCTTTATGTCAGAAAACGGTGCGAAGCAGGAGAGAAGGCACTGGCAGGTGCAGCGGGACGGTTGCAAGACAAGTGTCACCAGTTCCCTGTCAGAGCCATGGAGGCCAGGCTGCTAAGGAGACACGAGAGGAAGACTAGGGCAGGCACGCGTGCTCCACTCTATGGGAGGAGTCTGGGCAGAAGGCAGGCCTGTCCTGTGTCTCTGGTCCCAAGGGGACAGCGTCTCCTTGAACACCTGTGCCTAGGGCAGACTTGGGCTTGCCACCAGGCCCCATAGCCGCAACTCGCAGCAACAGCTCCCTGGAGGACCGGGCAGTCCGAAGCCGTCTTCCTCCAAGATTTGACAACGTTGGTGGTGGCAGGGCGTGTGCCGGGGAAGGAATGGGGACAGTGTGCAGGGTTCATGTCCACTCCCTCTCCTGTGGGGAAGGCACTGGCCTAGTCCCCGATTCCGCCTGAGCGCCAGTAGAAAAGGCCTAGCCTGCCTATGCCAGGACATGGAAGTGAGCATAGAGTGCCATCCTAAGCCAAGCACGCTGCTGTTGCTTTGTGACTGTGCCTGCTTAGTTCGGCTTGGCAGGGTGAACGCAGGGCGCGAACAGGGAGCCCGGGAAAGCGAGGCCCAAGAGGCACTAGCTCTCCCGCAGCTCTTCATCTTTGAAGTGACAGAGCGAACGCCCAAAGCCTTGCTGTGAAGCAGCAGCGAAGGGCAGTTCGTGCCAGCTGAAAACCTCTACAAACCTGTAGCAGTAGTTGCTAAATCAGAGTCGGATCTGTAGGCTGCTGTGGCTGCCTGCCTTAGCCTACTCTTCCCAGGACAGAGGGAGAGCCCCGCATAGAGCGAAAGCCTCTTTGCCCGGGCATCCCTTCTGGGAAGGCCCAGCTTTCTTTGGGAAATCAAAGTCAGGTCTGAGGGACGCTGCTGCTGCTTGCTTGAGCTGGTCTCCCCTGCACGTTGTAATAAACCCGCATGGAGCGAAATCCTCTATGCGCAGGCATCCTCTCTGGGAAAGCATAGCATTTGTTGGGAAATCAGAATCGGGTTTGTGGGAAGCTGCTGCTTCTTGCCGGAGCTAGTCTGCTCAGGACAGTGGAAGATACCCGCATGGAGCGAAATTCTCTTTCACCTAGCATCCCCTCTGCCTGAGAGAGAAGCGTGGTTGCACCTCTGGAAAGGACCTTAAGGAAAGGGACACGTCTGTCACCGTGTTCCCCAAAGGCAAGTATGAGGAAGGTGCAGAACGCTGCAACGGGCGAATAGAACGAGCCGTTGGCTTTATGTCAGAAAACGGTGCGAAGCAGGAGAGAAGGCACTGGCAGGTGCAGCGGGACGGTTGCAAGACAAGTGTCACCAGTTCCCTGTCAGAGCCATGGAGGCCAGGCTGCTAAGGAGACACGAGAGGAAGACTAGGGCAGGCACGCGTGCTCCACTCTAAGGGAGGAGTCTGGGCAGAAGGCAGGCCTGTCCTGTGTCTCTGGTCCCAAGGGGACAGCGTTTCCTTGAACACCTGTGCCTAGGGCAGACTTGGGCTTGCCACCAGGCCCCATAGCCGCAACTCGCAGCAACAGCTCCCTGGAGGACCGGGCAGTCCGATGCCGTCTTCCTCCAAGATGTGACAACGTTGGTGGTGGCAGGGCGTGTGCCGGGGAAGGAATGGGGACAGTGTGCAGGGTTCATGTCCACTCCCTCTCCTGTGGGGAAGGCACTGGCCTAGTCCCCGATTCCGCCTGAGCGCCAGTAGAAAAGGCCTAGCCTGCCTATGCCAGGACATGGAAGTGAGCATAGAGTGCCATCCTAAGCCACGCACGCTGCTGTTGCTTTGTGACTGTGCCTGCTTAGTTCGGCTTGGCAGGGTGAACGCAGGGCGCGAACAGGGAGCCCGGGAAAGCGAGGCCCAAGAGGTACTAGCTCTCCCGCAGCTCTTCATCTTTGAAGTGACAGAGCGAACGCCCAAAGCCTTGCTGTGAAGCAGCAGCGAAGGGCAGTTCGTGCCAGCTGAAAACCTCTACAAACCTGTAGCGGTAGTTGCTAAATCAGAGTCGGATCTGTAGGCTGCTGTGGCTGCCTGCCTTAGCCTACTCTTCCCAGGACAGAGGGAGAGCCCCGCATAGAGCGAAAGCCTCTTTGCCCGGGCATCCCTTCTGGGAAGGCCCAGCTTTCTTTGGGAAATCAAAGTCAGGTCTGAGGGACGCTGCTGCTGCTTGC
The DNA here is from genome assembly GCF_020171115.1 of Neogale vison. Taxonomy (NCBI): domain Eukaryota; kingdom Metazoa; phylum Chordata; class Mammalia; order Carnivora; family Mustelidae; genus Neogale; species Neogale vison. Next base: position 110,881,482 of record NC_058102.1, on the reverse strand, counting down.
TTGAGCTGGTCTCCCCTGCACGTTGTAATAAACCCGCATGGAGCGAAATCCTCTATGCGCAGGCATCCTCTCTGGGAAAGCGTAGCATTTGTTGGGAAATCAGAATCGGGTTTGTGGGAAGCTGCTGCTTCTTGCCGGAGCTAGTCTGCTCAGGACAGTGGAAGATACCCGCATGGAGCGAAATTCTCTTTCACCTAGCATCCCCTCTGCCTGAGAGAGAAGCGTGGTTGCACCTCTGGAAAGGACCTTAAGGAAAGGGACACGTCTGTCACCGTGTTCCCCAAAGGCAAGTATGAGGAAGGTGCAGAACGCTGCAACGGGCGAATAGAACGAGCCGTTGGCTTTATGTCAGAAAACGGTGCGAAGCAGGAGAGAAGGCACTGGCAGGTGCAGCGGGACGGTTGCAAGACAAGTGTCACCAGTTCCCTGTCAGAGCCATGGAGGCCAGGCTGCTAAGGAGACACGAGAGGAAGACTAGGGCAGGCACGCATGCTCCACTCTAAGGGAGGAGTCTGGGCAGAAGGCAGGCCTGTCCTGTGTCTCTGGTCCCAAGGGGACAGCGTCTCCTTGAACACCTGTGCCTAGGGCAGACTTGGGCTTGCCACCAGGCCCCATAGCCGCAACTCGCAGCAACAGCTCCCTGCAGGACCGGGCAGTCCGATGCCGTCTTCCTCCAAGATGTGACAACGTTGGTGGTGGCAGGGCGTGTGCCGGGGAAGGAATGGGGACAGTGTGCAGGGTTCATGTCCACTCCCTCTCCTGTGGGGAAGGCACTGGCCTAGTCCCCGATTCCGCCTGAGCGCCAGTAGAAAAGGCCTAGCCTGCCTATGCCAGGACATGGAAGTGAGCATGGAGTGCCATCCTAAGCCACGCACGCTGCTATTGCTTTGTGACTGTGCCTGCTTAGTTCGGCTTGGCAGGGTGAACGCAGGGCGCGAACAGGGAGCCCGGGAAAGCGAGGCCCAAGAGGCACTAGCTCTCCCGCAGCTCTTCATCTTTGAAGTGACAGAGCGAACGCCCAAAGCCTTTCTGTGAAGCAGCAGCGAAGGGCAGTTCGTGCCAGCTGAAAACCTCTACAAACGTGTAGCAGTAGTTGCTAAATCAGAGTCGGATCTGTAGGCTGCTGTGGCTGCCTGCCTTAGCCTACTCTTCCCAGGACAGAGGGAGAGCCCCGCATAGAGCGAAAGCCTCTTTGCCCGGGCATCCCTTCTGGGAAGGCCCAGCTTTCTTTGGGAAATCAAAGTCAGGTCTGAGGGACGCTGCTGCTGCTTGCTTGAGCTGGTCTCCCCTGCACGTTGTAATAAACCCGCATGGAGCGAAATCCTCTATGCGCAGGCATCCTCTCTGGGAAAGCATAGCAATTGTTGGGAAATCAGAATCGGGTTTGTGGGAAGCTGCTGCTTCTTGCCGGAGCTAGTCTGCTCAGGACAGTGGAAGATACCCGCATGGAGCGAAATTCTCTTTCACCTAGCATCCCCTCTGCCTGAGAGAGAAGCGTGGTTGCACCTCTGGAAAGGACCTTAAGGAAAGGGACACGTCTGTCACCGTGTTCCCCAAAGGCAAGTATGAGGAAGGTGCAGAACGCTGCAACAGGCGAATAGAACGAGCCGTTGGCTTTATGTCAGAAAACGGTGCGAAGCAGGAGAGAAGGCACTGGCAGGTGCAGCGGGACGGTTGCAAGACAAGTGTCACCAGTTCCCTGTCAGAGCCATGGAGGCCAGGCTGCTAAGGAGACACGAGAGGAAGACTAGGGCAGGCACGCGTGCTCCACTCTAAGGGAGGAGTCTGGGCAGAAGGCAGGCCTGTCCTGTGTCTCTGGTCCCAAGGGGACAGCGTCTCCTTGAACACCTGTGCCTAGGGCAGACTTGGGCTTGCCACCAGGCCCCATAGCCGCAACTCGCAGCAACAGCTCCCTGGAGGACCGGGCAGTCCGATGCCGTCTTCCTCCAAGATGTGACAACGTTGGTGGTGGCAGGGCGTGTGCCGGGGAAGGAATGGGGACAGTGTGCAGGGTTCATGTCCACTCCCTCTCCTGTGGGGAAGGCACTGGCCTAGTCCCCGATTCCGCCTGAGCGCCAGTAGAAAAGGCCTAGCCTGCCTATGCCAGGACATGGAAGTGAGCATGGAGTGCCATCCTAAGCCACGCACGCTGCTGTTGCTTTGTGACTGTGCCTGCTTAGTTCGGCTTGGCAGGGTGAACGCAGGGCGCGAACAGGGAGCCCGGGAAAGCGAGGCCCAAGAGGCACTAGCTCTCCCGCAGCTCTTCATCTTTGAAGTGACAGAGCGAACGCCCAAAGCCTTGCTGTGAAGCAGCAGCGAAGGGCAGTTCGTGCCAGGTGAAAACCTCTACAAACGTGTAGCAGTAGTTGCTAAATCAGAGTCGGATCTGTAGGCTGCTGTGGCTGCCTGCCTTAGCCTACTCTTCCCAGGACAGAGGGAGAGCCCCGCATAGAGCGAAAGCCTCTTTGCCCGGGCATCCCTTCTGGGAAGGCCCAGCTTTCTTTGGGAAATCAAAGTCAGGTCTGAGGGACGCTGCTGCTGCTTGCTTGAGCTGGTCTCCCCTGCACGTTTTAATAAACCCGCATGGAGCGAAATCCTCTATGCGCAGGCATCCTCTCTGGGAAAGCATAGCATTTGTTGGGAAATCAGAATCGGGTTTGTGGGAAGCTGCTGCTTCTTGCCGGAGCTAGTCTGCTCAGGACAGTGGAAGATACCCGCATGGAGCGAAATTCTCTTTCACCGGGCATCCCCTCTGCCTGAGAGAGAAGCGTGGTTGCACCTCTGGAAAGGACCTTAAGGAAAGGGACACGTCTGTCACCGTGTTCCCCAAAGGCAAGTATGAGGAAGGTGCAGAACGCTGCAACGGGCGAATAGAACGAGCCGTTGGCTTTATGTCAGAAAACGGTGCGAAGCAGAAGAGAAGGCACTGGCAGGTGCAGCGGGACGGTTGCAAGACAAGTGTCACCAGTTCCCTGTCAGAGCCATGGAGGCCAGGCTGCTAAGGAGACACGAGAGGAAGACTAGGGCAGGCACGCGTGCTCCACTCAAAGGGAGGAGTCTGGGCAGAAGGCAGGCCTGTCCTGTGTCTCTGGTCCCAAGGGGACAGCGTCTCCTTGAACACCTGTGCCTAGGGCAGACTTGGGCTTGCCACCAGGCCCCATAGCCGCAACTCGCAGCAACAGCTCCCTGGAGGACCGGGCAGTCCGATGCCGTCTTCCTCCAAGATGTGACAACGTTGGTGGTGGCAGGGCGTGTGCCGGGGAAGGAATGGGGACAGTGTGCAGGGTTCATGTCCACTCCCTCTCCTGTGGGGAAGGCACTGGCCTAGTCCCCGATTCCGCCTGAGCGCCAGTAGAAAAGGCCTAGCCTGCCTATGCCAGGACATGGAAGTGAGCATGGAGTGCCATCCTAAGCCACGCACGCTGCTGTTGCTTTGTGACTATGCCTGCTTAGTTCGGCTTGGCAGGGTGAACGCAGGGCGCGAACAGGGAGCCCGGGAAAGCGAGGCCCAAGAGGCACTAGCTCTCCCGCAGCTCTTCATCTTTGAAGTGACAGAGCGAACGCCCAAAGCCTTGCTGTGAAGCAGCAGCGAAGGGCAGTTCGTGCCAGCTGAAAACCTCTACAAACGTGTAGCAGTAGTTGCTAAATCAGAGTCGGATCTGTAGGCTGCTGTGGCTGCCTGCCTTAGCCTACTCTTCCCAGGACAGAGGGAGAGCCCCGCATAGAGCGAAAGCCTCTTTGCCCGGGCATCCCTTCTGGGAAGGCCCAGCTTTCTTTGGGAAATCAAAGTCAGGTCTGAGGGACGCTGCTGCTGCTTGCTTGAGCTGGTCTCCCCTGCACGTTGTAATAAACCCGCATGGAGCGAAATCCTCTATGCGCAGGCATCCTCTCTGGGAAAGCGTAGCATTTGTTGGGAAATCAGAATCGGGTTTGTGGGAAGCTGCTGCTTCTTGCCGGAGCTAGTCTGCTCAGGACAGTGGAAGATACCCGCATGGAGCGAAATTCTCTTTCACCTAGCATCCCCTCTGCCTGAGAGAGAAGCGTGGTTGCACCTCTGGAAAGGACCTTAAGGAAAGGGACACGTCTGTCACCGTGTTCCCCAAAGGCAAGTATGAGGAAGGTGCAGAACGCTGCAACGGGCGAATAGAACGAGCCGTTGGCTTTATGTCAGAAAACGGTGCGAAGCAGGAGAGAAGGCACTGGCAGGTGCAGCGGGACGGTTGCAAGACAAGTGTCACCAGTTCCCTGTCAGAGCCATGGAGGCCAGGCTGCTAAGGAGACACGAGAGGAAGACTAGGGCAGGCACGCATGCTCCACTCTAAGGGAGGAGTCTGGGCAGAAGGCAGGCCTGTCCTGTGTCTCTGGTCCCAAGGGGACAGCGTCTCCTTGAACACCTGTGCCTAGGGCAGACTTGGGCTTGCCACCAGGCCCCATAGCCGCAACTCGCAGCAACAGCTCCCTGCAGGACCGGGCAGTCCGATGCCGTCTTCCTCCAAGATGTGACAACGTTGGTGGTGGCAGGGCGTGTGCCGGGGAAGGAATGGGGACAGTGTGCAGGGTTCATGTCCACTCCCTCTCCTGTGGGGAAGGCACTGGCCTAGTCCCCGATTCCGCCTGAGCGCCAGTAGAAAAGGCCTAGCCTGCCTATGCCAGGACATGGAAGTGAGCATGGAGTGCCATCCTAAGCCACGCACGCTGCTATTGCTTTGTGACTGTGCCTGCTTAGTTCGGCTTGGCAGGGTGAACGCAGGGCGCGAACAGGGAGCCCGGGAAAGCGAGGCCCAAGAGGCACTAGCTCTCCCGCAGCTCTTCATCTTTGAAGTGACAGAGCGAACGCCCAAAGCCTTTCTGTGAAGCAGCAGCGAAGGGCAGTTCGTGCCAGCTGAAAACCTCTACAAACGTGTAGCAGTAGTTGCTAAATCAGAGTCGGATCTGTAGGCTGCTGTGGCTGCCTGCCTTAGCCTACTCTTCCCAGGACAGAGGGAGAGCCCCGCATAGAGCGAAAGCCTCTTTGCCCGGGCATCCCTTCTGGGAAGGCCCAGCTTTCTTTGGGAAATCAAAGTCAGGTCTGAGGGACGCTGCTGCTGCTTGCTTGAGCTGGTCTCCCCTGCACGTTGTAATAAACCCGCATGGAGCGAAATCCTCTATGCGCAGGCATCCTCTCTGGGAAAGCATAGCAATTGTTGGGAAATCAGAATCGGGTTTGTGGGAAGCTGCTGCTTCTTGCCGGAGCTAGTCTGCTCAGGACAGTGGAAGATACCCGCATGGAGCGAAATTCTCTTTCACCTAGCATCCCCTCTGCCTGAGAGAGAAGCGTGGTTGCACCTCTGGAAAGGACCTTAAGGAAAGGGACACGTCTGTCACCGTGTTCCCCAAAGGCAAGTATGAGGAAGGTGCAGAACGCTGCAACGGGCGAATAGAACGAGCCGTTGGCTTTATGTCAGAAAACGGTGCGAAGCAGGAGAGAAGGCACTGGCAGGTGCAGCGGGACGGTTGCAAGACAAGTGTCACCAGTTCCCTGTCAGAGCCATGGAGGCCAGGCTGCTAAGGAGACACGAGAGGAAGACTAGGGCAGGCACGCGTGCTCCACTCTAAGGGAGGAGTCTGGGCAGAAGGCAGGCCTGTCCTGTGTCTCTGGTCCCAAGGGGACAGCGTCTCCTTGAACACCTGTGCCTAGGGCAGACTTGGGCTTGCCACCAGGCCCCATAGCCGCAACTCGCAGCAACAGCTCCCTGGAGGACCGGGCAGTCCGATGCCGTCTTCCTCCAAGATGTGACAACGTTGGTGGTGGCAGGGCGTGTGCCGGGGAAGGAATGGGGACAGTGTGCAGGGTTCATGTCCACTCCCTCTCCTGTGGGGAAGGCACTGGCCTAGTCCCCGATTCCGCCTGAGCGCCAGTAGAAAAGGCCTAGCCTGCCTATGCCAGGACATGGAAGTGAGCATAGAGTGCCATCCTAAGCCACGCACGCTGCTGTTGCTTTGTGACTGTGCCTGCTTAGTTCGGCTTGGCAGGGTGAACGCAGGGCGCGAACAGGGAGCCCGGGAAAGCAAGGCCCAAGAGGCACTAGCTCTCCCGCAGCTCTTCATCTTTGAAGTGACAGAGCGAACGCCCAAAGCCTTGCTGTGAAGCAGCAGCGAAGGGCAGTTCGTGCCAGGTGAAAACCTCTACAAACGTGTAGCAGTAGTTGCTAAATCAGAGTCGGATCTGTAGGCTGCTGTGGCTGCCTGCCTTAGCCTACTCTTCCCAGGACAGAGGGAGAGCCCCGCATAGAGCGAAAGCCTCTTTGCCCGGGCATCCCTTCTGGGAAGGCCCAGCTTTCTTTGGGAAATCAAAGTCAGGTCTGAGGGACGCTGCTGCTGCTTGCTTGAGCTGGTCTCCCCTGCACGTTTTAATAAACCCGCATGGAGCGAAATCCTCTATGCGCAGGCATCCTCTCTGGGAAAGCATAGCATTTGTTGGGAAATCAGAATCGGGTTTGTGGGAAGCTGCTGCTTCTTGCCGGAGCTAGTCTGCTCAGGACAGTGGAAGATACCCGCATGGAGCGAAATTCTCTTTCACCGGGCATCCCCTCTGCCTGAGAGAGAAGCGTGGTTGCACCTCTGGAAAGGACCTTAAGGAAAGGGACACGTCTGTCACCGTGTTCCCCAAAGGCAAGTATGAGGAAGGTGCAGAACGCTGCAACGGGCGAATAGAACGAGCCGTTGGCTTTATGTCAGAAAACGGTGCGAAGCAGAAGAGAAGGCACTGGCAGGTGCAGCGGGACGGTTGCAAGACAAGTGTCACCAGTTCCCTGTCAGAGCCATGGAGGCCAGGCTGCTAAGGAGACACGAGAGGAAGACTAGGGCAGGCACGCGTGCTCCACTCAAAGGGAGGAGTCTGGGCAGAAGGCAGGCCTGTCCTGTGTCTCTGGTCCCAAGGGGACAGCGTCTCCTTGAACACCTGTGCCTAGGGCAGACTTGGGCTTGCCACCAGGCCCCATAGCCGCAACTCGCAGCAACAGCTCCCTGGAGGACCGGGCAGTCCGATGCCGTCTTCCTCCAAGATGTGACAACGTTGGTGGTGGCAGGGCGTGTGCCGGGGAAGGAATGGGGACAGTGTGCAGGGTTCATGTCCACTCCCTCTCCTGTGGGGAAGGCACTGGCCTAGTCCCCGATTCCGCCTGAGCGCCAGTAGAAAAGGCCTAGCCTGCCTATGCCAGGACATGGAAGTGAGCATGGAGTGCCATCCTAAGCCACGCACGCTGCTGTTGCTTTGTGACTGTGCCTGCTTAGTTCGGCTTGGCAGGGTGAACGCAGGGCGCGAACAGGGAGCCCGGGAAAGCGAGGCCCAAGAGGCACTAGCTCTCCCGCAGCTCTTCATCTTTGAAGTGACAGAGCGAACGCCCAAAGCCTTGCTGTGAAGCAGCAGCGAAGGGCAGTTCGTGCCAGCTGAAAACCTCTACAAACGTGTAGCAGTAGTTGCTAAATCAGAGTCGGATCTGTAGGCTGCTGTGGCTGCCTGCCTTAGCCTACTCTTCCCAGGACAGAGGGAGAGCCCCGCATAGAGCGAAAGCCTCTTTGCCCGGGCATCCCTTCTGGGAAGGCCCAGCTTTCTTTGGGAAATCAAAGTCAGGTCTGAGGGACGCTGCTGCTGCTTGCTTGAGCTGGTCTCCCCTGCACGTTGTAATAAACCCGCATGGAGCGAAATCCTCTATGCGCAGGCATCCTCTCTGGGAAAGCGTAGCATTTGTTGGGAAATCAGAATCGGGTTTGTGGGAAGCTGCTGCTTCTTGCCGGAGCTAGTCTGCTCAGGACAGTGGAAGATACCCGCATGGAGCGAAATTCTCTTTCACCTAGCATCCCCTCTGCCTGAGAGAGAAGCGTGGTTGCACCTCTGGAAAGGACCTTAAGGAAAGGGACACGTCTGTCACCGTGTTCCCCAAAGGCAAGTATGAGGAAGGTGCAGAACGCTGCAACGGGCGAATAGAACGAGCCGTTGGCTTTATGTCAGAAAACGGTGCGAAGCAGGAGAGAAGGCACTGGCAGGTGCAGCGGGACGGTTGCAAGACAAGTGTCACCAGTTCCCTGTCAGAGCCATGGAGGCCAGGCTGCTAAGGAGACACGAGAGGAAGACTAGGGCAGGCACGCGTGCTCCACTCTAAGGGAGGAGTCTGGGCAGAAGGCAGGCCTGTCCTGTGTCTCTGGTCCCAAGGGGACAGCGTCTCCTTGAACACCTGTGCCTAGGGCAGACTTGGGCTTGCCACCAGGCCCCATAGCCGCAACTCGCAGCAACAGCTCCCTGGAGGACCGGGCAGTCCGATGCCGTCTTCCTCCAAGATGTGACAACGTTGGTGGTGGCAGGGCGTGTGCCGGGGAAGGAATGGGGACAGTGTGCAGGGTTCATGTCCACTCCCTCTCCTGTGGGGAAGGCACTGGCCTAGTCCCCGATTCCGCCTGAGCGCCAGTAGAAAAGGCCTAGCCTGCCTATCCCAGGACATGGAAGTGAGCATGGAGTGCCATCCTAAGCCACGCACGCTGCTGTTGCTTTGTGACTGTGCCTGTTTAGTTCGGCTTGGCAGGGTGAACGCAGGGCGCGAACAGGGAGCCCGGGAAAGCGAGGCCCATGAGGCACTAGCTCTCCCGCAGCTCTTCATCTTTGAAGTGACAGAGCGAACGCCCAAAGCCTTGCTGTGAAGCACCAGCAAAGGGCAGTTCGTGATAGCTGAAAACTTCTACAAACGTGTAGCAGTAGTTGCTAAATCAGAGTCGGATCTGTAGGCTGCTGTGGCTGCCTGCCTTAGCCTACTCTTCCCAGGACAGAGGGAGAGCCCCGCATAGAGCGAAAGCCTCTTTGCCCGGGCATCCCTTCTGGGAAGGCCCAGCTTTCTTTGGGAAATCAAAGTCAGGTCTGAGGGACGCTGCTGCTGCTTGCTTGAGCTGGTCTCCCCTGCACGTTGTAATAAACCCGCATGGAGCGAAATCCTCTATGCGCAGGCATCCTCTCTGGGAAAGCATATCATTTGTTGGGAAATCAGAATCGGGTTTGTGGGAAGCTGCTGCTTCTTGCCGGAGCTAGTCTGCTCAGGACAGTGGAAGATACCCGCATGGAGCGAAATTCTCTTTCACCTAGCATCCCCTCTGCCTGAGAGAGAAGCGTGGTTGCACCTCTGGAAAGGACCTTAAGGAAAGGGACACGTCTGTCACCGTGTTCCACAAAGGCAAGTATGAGGAAGGTGCAGAACGCTGCAACGGGCGAATAGAACGAGCCATTGGCTTTATGTCAGAAAACGGTGCGAAGCAGGAGAGAAGGCACTGGCAGGTGCAGCGGGACGGTTGCAAGACAAGTGTCACCAGTTCCCTGTCAGAGCCATGGAGGCCAGGCTGCTAAGGAGACACGAGAGGAAGACTAGGGCAGGCACGCGTGCTCCACTCTAAGGGAGGAGTCTGGGCAGAAGGCAGGCCTGTCCTGTGTCTCTGGTCCCAAGGGGACAGCGTCTCCTTGAACACCTGTGCCTAGGGCAGACTTGGGCTTGCCACCAGGCCCCATAGCCGCAACTCGCAGCAACAGCTCCCTGGAGGACCGGGCAGTCCGATGCCGTCTTCCTCCAAAATGTGACAACGTTGGTGGTGGCAGGGCGTGTGCCGGGGAAGGAATGGGGACAGTGTGCAGGGTTCATGTCCACTCCCTCTCCTGTGGGGAAGGCACTGGCCTAGTCCCCGATTCCGCCTGAGCGCCAGTAGAAAAGGCCTAGCCTGCCTATGCCAGGACATGGAAGTGAGCATAGAGTGCCATCCTAAGCCACGCACGCTGCTGTTGCTTTGTGACTGTGCCTGCTTAGTTCGGCTTGGCAGGGTGAACGCAGGGCGCGAACAGGGAGCCCGGGAAAGCGAGGCCCAAGAGGCACTAGCTCTCCCGCAGCTCTTCATCTTTGAAGTGACAGAGCGAACGCCCAAAGCCTTGCTGTGAAGCAGCAGCGAAGGGCAGTTCGTGCCAGCTGAAAACCTCTACAAACCTGTAGCAGTAGTTGCTAAATCAGAGTCGGATCTGTAGGCTGCTGTGGCTGCCTGCCTTAGCCTACTCTTCCCAGGACAGAGGGAGAGCCCCGCATAGAGCGAAAGCCTCTTTGCCCGGGCATCCCTTCTGGGAAGGCCCAGCTTTCTTTGGGAAATCAAAGTCAGGTCTGAGGGACGCTGCTGCTGCTTGCTTGAGCTGGTCTCCCCTGCACGTTGTAATAAACCCGCATGGAGCGAAATCCTCTATGCGCAGGCATCCTCTCTGGGAAAGCGTAGCATTTGTTGGGAAATCAGAATCGGGTTTGTGGGAAGCTGCTGCTTCTTGCCGGAGCTAGTCTGCTCAGGACAGTGGAAGATACCCGCATGGAGCGAAATTCTCTTTCACCTAGCATCCCCTCTGCCTGAGAGAGAAGCGTGGTTGCACCTCTGGAAAGGACCTTAAGGAAAGGGACACGTCTGTCACCGTGTTCCACAAAGGCAAGTATGAGGAAGGTGCAGAACGCTGCAACGGGCGAATAGAACGAGCCGTTGGCTTTATGTCAGAAAACGGTGCGAAGCAGGAGAGAAGGCACTGGCAGGTGCAGCGGGACGGTTGCAAGACAAGTGTCACCAGTTCCCTGTCAGAGCCATGGAGGCCAGGCTGCTAAGGAGACACGAGAGGAAGACTAGGGCAGGCACGCGTGCTCCACTCTAAGGGAGGAGTCTGGGCAGAAGGCAGGCCTGTCCTGTGTCTCTGGTCCCAAGGGGACAGCGTCTCCTTGAACACCTGTGCCTAGGGCAGACTTGGGCTTGCCACCAGGCCCCATAGCCGCAACTCGCAGCAACAGCTCCCTGGAGGACCGGGCAGTCCGATGCCGTCTTCCTCCAAGATGTGACAACGTTGGTGGTGGCAGGGCGTGTGCCGGGGAAGGAATGGGGACAGTGTGCAGGGTTCATGTCCACTCCCTCTCCTGTGGGGAAGGCACTGGCCTAGTCCCCGATTCCGCCTGAGCGCCAGTAGAAAAGGCCTAGCCTGCCTATGCCAGGACATGGAAGTGAGCATAGAGTGCCATCCTAAGCCACGCACGCTGCTGTTGCTTTGTGACTGTGCCTGCTTAGTTCGGCTTGGCAGGGTGAACGCAGGGCGCGAACAGGGAGCCCGGGAAAGCAAGGCCCAAGAGGCACTAGCTCTCCCGCAGCTCTTCATCTTTGAAGTGACAGAGCGAACGCCCAAAGCCTTGCTGTGAAGCAGCAGCGAAGGGCAGTTCGTGCCAGCTGAAAACCTCTACAAACGTGTAGCAGTAGTTGCTAAATCAGAGTCGGATCTGTAGGCTGCTGTGGCTGCCTGCCTTAGCCTACTCTTCCCAGGACAGAGGGAGAGCCCCGCATAGAGCGAAAGCCTCTTTGCCCGGGCATCCCTTCTGGGAAGGCCCAGCTTTCTTTGGGAAATCAAAGTCAGGTCTGAGGGACGCTGCTGCTGCTTGCTTGAGCTGGTCTCCCCTGCACGTTGTAATAAACCCGCATGGAGCGAAATCCTCTATGCGCAGGCATCCTCTCTGGGAAAGCGTAGCATTTGTTGGGAAATCAGAATCGGGTTTGTGGGAAGCTGCTGCTTCTTGCCGGAGCTAGTCTGCTCAGGACAGTGGAAGATACCCGCATGGAGCGAAATTCTCTTTCACCGGGCATCCCCTCTGCCTGAGAGAGAAGCGTGGTTGCACCTCTGGAAAGGACCTTAAGGAAAGGGACACGTCTGTCACCGTGTTCCCCAAAGGCAAGTATGAGGAAGGTGCAGAACGCTGCAACGGGCGAATAGAACGAGCCGTTGGCTTTATGTCAGAAAACGGTGCGAAGCAGGAGAGAAGGCACTGGCAGGTGCAGCGGGACGGTTGCAAGACAAGTGTCACCAGTTCCCTGTCAGAGCCATGGAGGCCAGGCTGCTAAGGAGACACGAGAGGAAGACTAGGGCAGGCACGCGTGCTCCACTCTAAGGGAGGAGTCTGGGCAGAAGGCAGGCCTGTCCTGTGTCTCTGGTCCCAAGGGGACAGCGTCTCCTTGAACACCTGTGCCTAGGGCAGACTTGGGCTTGCCACCAGGCCCCATAGCCGCAACTCGCAGCAACAGCTCCCTGGAGGACCGGGCAGTCCGATGCCGTCTTCCTCCAAGATGTGACAACGTTGGTGGTGGCAGGGCGTGTGCCGGGGAAGGAATGGGGACAGTGTGCAGGGTTTATGTCCACTCCCTCTCCTGTGGGGAAGGCACTGGCCTAGTCCCCGATTCCGCCTGAGCGCCAGTAGAAAAGGCCTAGCCTGCCTATGCCAGGACATGGAAGTTAGCATGGAGTGCCATCCTAAGCCACGCACGCTGCTGTTGCTTTGTGACTGTGCCTGTTTAGTTCGGCTTGGCAGGGTGAACGCAGGGCGCGAACAGGGAGCTCGGGAAAGCGAGGCCCAAGAGGCACTAGCTCTCCCGCAGCTCTTCATCTTTGAAGTGACAGAGCGAACGCCCAAAGCCTTGCTGTGAAGCAGCAGCAAAGGGCAGTTCGTGCCAGCTGAAAACTTCTACAAACGTGTAGCAGTAGTTGCTAAATCAGAGTCGGATCTGTAGGCTGCTGTGGCTGCCTGCCTTAGCCTACTCTTCCCAGGACAGAGGGAGAGCCCCGCATAGAGCGAAAGCCTCTTTGCCCGGGCATCCCTTCTGGGAAGGCCCAGCTTTCTTTGGGAAATCAAAGTCAGGTCTGAGGGACGCTGCTGCTGCTTGCTTGAGCTGGTCTCCCCTGCACGTTGTAATAAACCCGCATGGAGCGAAATCCTCTATGCGCAGGCATCCTCTCTGGGAAAGCATAGCATTTGTTGGGAAATCAGAATCGGGTTTGTGGGAAGCTGCTGCTTCTTGCCGGAGCTAGTCTGCTCAGGACAGTGGAAGATACCGCATGGAGCGAAATTCTCTTTCACCTAGCATCCCCTCTGCCTGAGAGAGAATCGTGGTTGCACCTCTGGAAAGGACCTTAAGGAAAGGGACACGTCTGTCACCGTGTTCCCCAAAGGCAAGTATGAGGAAGGTGCAGAACGCTGCAACGGGCGAATAGAACGAGCCGTTGGCTTTATGTCAGAAAACGGTGCGAAGCAGGAGAGAAGGCTCTGGCAGGTGCAGCAGGCCGGTGGCAAGACAAGTGTCACCAGTTCCCTGTGCAGAGACATGGAGGCCAGGCTGCTAACAGACACGAGAGGACGACTAGGGCAGGCACGCGTGCTCCATACTGAGGGAGGAGTCTGGGCAGAAGGCAGGCCTGTCCTGTGTCTCTGGTCCCAAGGGGACAGCGTCTCCTTGAACACCTGTGCCTAGGGCAGACTTGGGCTTTCCACCAGGCCCCATAGCCGCAACACACAACAACAGCTCCCTGGAGGAACGGGGAGTCCGATGTCGTCTTCCTCCAAGATGTGACAACGTTGGTGGTGGCAGGGCGTGTGCCCGGGAAAGAATGAGGACAGTGTGCAGGGTTCATGTCCACTCCCTCTCCAGTGGGGAAGGCACTGGCCTAGTCCCCGATTCCGCCTGAGCGCCAGTAGAAAAGGCCTAGCCTGCCTATGCCAGGACATGGAAGTGAGCATAGAGTGCCATCCTAAGCCATGCACGCTGCTGTTGCTTTGTGACTGTGCCTGCTTAGTTCGGCTTGGCAGGGTGAACGCAGGGCGCGAACAGGGAGCCCGGGAAAGCAAGGCCCAAGAGGCACTAGCTCTCCCGCAGCTCTTCATCTTTGAAGTGACAGAGCGAACGCCCAAAGCCTTGCTTTGAAGCAGCAGCGAAGGGCAGTTCGTGCCAGCTGAAAACCTCTACAAACGTGTAGCAGTAGTTGCTAAATCAGAGTCGGATCTGTAGGCTGCTGTGGCTGCCTGCCTTAGCCTACTCTTCCCAGGACAGAGGGAGAGCCCCGCATAGAGCGAAAGCCTCTTTGCCCGGGCATCCCTTCTGGGAAGGCCCAGCTTTCTTTGGGAAATCAAAGTCAGGTCTGAGGGACGCTGCTGCTGCTTGCTTGAGCTGGTCTCCCCTGCACGTTTTAATAAACCCGCATGGAGCGAAATCCTCTATGCGCAGGCATCCTCTCTGGGAAAGCGTAGCATTTGTTGGGAAATCAGAATCGGGTTTGTGGGAAGCTGCTGCTTCTTGCCGGAGCTAGTCTGCTCAGGACAGTGGAAGATACCCGCATGGAGCGAAATTCTCTTTCACCTAGCATCCCCTCTGCCTGAGAGAGAAGCGTGGTTGCACCTCTGGAAAGGACCTTAAGGAAAGGGACACGTCTGTCACCGTGTTCCCCAAAGGCAAGTATGAGGAAGGTGCAGAACGCTGCAACGGGCGAATAGAACGAGCCGTTGGCTTTATGTCAGAAAACGGTGCGAAGCAGGAGAGAAGGCACTGGCAGGTGCAGCGGGACGGTTGCAAGACAAGTGTCACCAGTTCCCTGTCAGAGCCATGGAGGCCAGGCTGCTAAGGAGACATGAGAGGAAGACTAGGGCAGGCACGCGTGCTCCACTCTAAGGGAGGAGTCTGGGCAGAAGGCAGGCCTGTCCTGTGTCTCTGGTCCCAAGGGGACAGCGTCTCCTTGAACACCTGTGCCTAGGGCAGACTTGGGCTTGCCACCAGGCCCCATAGCCGCAACTCGCAGCAACAGCTCCCTGGAGGACCGGGCAGTCCGATGCCGTCTTCCTCCAAGATGTGACAACGTTGGTGGTGGCAGGGCGTGTGCCGGGGAAGGAATGGGGACAGTGTGCAGGGTTCATGTCCACTCCCTCTCCTGTGGGGAAGGCACTGGCCTAGTCCCCGATTCCGCCTGAGCGCCAGTAGAAAAGGCCTAGCCTGCCTATGCCAGGACATGGAAGTGAGCATGGAGTGCCATCCTAAGCCACGCACGGTGCTATTGCTTTGTGACTGTGCCTGCTTAGTTCGGCTTGGCAGGGTGAACGCAGGGCGCGAACAGGGAGCCCGGGAAAGCGAGGCCCAAGAGGCACTAGCTCTCCCGCAGCTCTTCATCTTTGAAGTGACAGAGCGAACGCCCAAAGCCTTGCTGTGAAGCAGCAGCGAAGGGCAGTTCGTGCCAGCTGAAAACCTCTACAAACGTGTAGCAGTAGTTGCTAAATCAGAGTCGGATCTGTAGGCTGCTGTGGCTGCCTGCCTTAGCCTACTCTTCCCAGGACAGAGGGAGAGCCCCGCATAGAGCGAAAGCCTCTTTGCCCGGGCATCCCTTCTGGGAAGGCCCAGCTTTCTTTGGGAAATCAAAGTCAGGTCTGAGGGACGCTGCTGCTGCTTGCTTGAGCTGGTCTCCCCTGCACGTTGTAATAAACCCGCATGGAGCGAAATCCTCTATGCGCAGGCATCCTCTCTGGGAAAGCGTAGCATTTGTTGGGAAATCAGAATCGGGTTTGTGGGAAGCTGCTGCTTCTTGCCGGAGCTAGTCTGCTCAGGACAGTGGAAGATACCCGCATGGAGCGAAATTCTCTTTCACCTAGCATCCCCTCTGCCTGAGAGAGAAGCGTGGTTGCACCTCTGGAAAGGACCTTAAGGAAAGGGACACGTCTGTCACCGTGTTCCCCAAAGGCAAGTATGAGGAAGGTGCAGAACGCTGCAACGGGCGAATAGAACGAGCCATTGGCTTTATGTCAGAAAACGGTGCGAAGCAGGAGAGAAGGCACTGGCAGGTGCAGCGGGACGGTTGCAAGACAAGTGTCACCAGTTCCCTGTCAGAGCCATGGAGGCCAGGCTGCTAAGGAGACACGAGAGGAAGACTAGGGCAGGCACGCGTGCTCCACTCTAAGGGAGGAGTCTGGGCAGAAGGCAGGCCTGTCCTGTGTCTCTGGTCCCAAGGGGACAGCGTCTCCTTGAAAACCTGTGCCTAGGGCAGACTTGGGCTTGCCACCAGGCCCCATAGCCGCAACTCGCAGCAACAGCTCCCTGGAGGACCGGGCAGTCCGATGCCGTCTTCCTCCAAGATGTGACAACGTTGGTGGTGGCAGGGCGTGTGCCGGGGAAGGAATGGGGACAGTGTGCAGGGTTCATGTCCACTCCCTCTCCTGTGGGGAAGGCACTGGCCTAGTCCCCGATTCCGCCTGAGCGCCAGTAGAAAAGGCCTAGCCTGCCTATCCCAGGACATGGAAGTGAGCATGGAGTGCCATCCTAAGCCACGCACGCTGCTGTTGCTTTGTGACTGTGCCTGTTTAGTTCGGCTTGGCAGGGTGAACGCAGGGCGCGAACAGGGAGCCCGGGAAAGCGAGGCCCATGAGGCACTAGCTCTCCCGCAGCTCTTCATCTTTGAAGTGACAGAGCGAACGCCCAAAAACTTGCTGTGAAGCACCAGCAAAGGGCAGTTCGTGCCAGCTGAAAACTTCTACAAACGTGTAGCAGTAGTTGCTAAATCAGAGTCGGATCTGTAGGCTGCTGTGGCTGCCTGCCTTAGCCTACTCTTCCCAGGACAGAGGGAGAGCCCCGCATAGAGTGAAAGCCTCTTTGCCCGGGCATCCCTTCTGGGAAGGCCCAGCTTTCTTTGGGAAATCAAAGTCAGGTCTGAGGGACGCTGCTGCTGCTTGCTTGAGCTGGTCTCCCCTGCACGTTGTAATAAACCCGCATGGAGCGAAATCCTCTATGCGCAGGCATCCTCTCTGGGAAAGCATAGCAATTGTTGGGAAATCAGAATCGGGTTTGTGGGAAGCTGCTGCTTCTTGCCGGAGCTAGTCTGCTCAGGACAGTGGAAGATACCCGCATGGAGCGAAATTCTCTTTCACCTAGCATCCCCTCTGCCTGAGAGAGAAGCGTGGTTGCACCTCTGGAAAGGACCTTAAGGAAAGGGACACGTCTGTCACCGTGTTCCCCAAAGGCAAGTATGAGGAAGGTGCAGAACGCTGCAACGGGCGAATAGAACGAGCCGTTGGCTTTATGTCAGAAAACGGTGCGAAGCAGGAGAGAAGGCACTGGCAGGTGCAGCGGGACGGTTGCAAGACAAGTGTCACCAGTTCCCTGTCAGAGCCATGGAGGCCAGGCTGCTAAGGAGACACGAGAGGAAGACTAGGGCAGGCACGCGTGCTCCACTCTAAGGGAGGAGTCTGGGCAGAAGGCAGGCCTGTCCTGTGTCTCTGGTCCCAAGGGGACAGCGTCTCCTTGAACACCTGTGCCTAGGGCAGACTTGGGCTTGCCACCAGGCCCCATAGCCGCAACTCGCAGCAACAGCTCCCTGGAGGACCGGGCAGTCCGATGCCGTCTTCCTCCAAGATGTGACAACGTTGTTGGTGGCAGGGCGTGTGCCGGGGAAGGAATGGGGACAGTGTGCAGGGTTCATGTCCACTCCCTCTCCTGTGGGGAAGGCACTGGCCTAGTCCCCGATTCCGCCTGAGCGCCAGTAGAAAAGGCCTAGCCTGCCTATGCCAGGACATGGAAGTGAGCATAGAGTGCCATCCTAAGCCACGCACGCTGCTGTTGCTTTGTGACTGTGCCTGCTTAGTTCGGCTTGGCAGGGTGAACGCAGGGCGCGAACAGGGAGCCCGGGAAAGCAAGGCCCAAGAGGCACTAGCTCTCCCGCAGCTCTTCATCTTTGAAGTGACAGAGCGAACGCCCAAAGCCTTGCTGTGAAGCAGCAGCGAAGGGCAGTTCGTGCCAGCTGAAAACCTCTACAAACGTGTAGCAGTAGTTGCTAAATCAGAGTCGGATCTGTAGGCTGCTGTGGCTGCCTGCCTTAGCCTACTCTTCCCAGGACAGAGGGAGAGCCCCGCATAGAGCGAAAGCCTCTTTGCCCGGGCATCCCTTCTGGGAAGGCCCAGCTTTCTTTGGGAAATCAAAGTCAGGTCTGAGGGACGCTGCTGCTGCTTGCTTGAGCTGGTCTCCCCTGCACGTTTTAATAAACCCGCATGGAGCGAAATCCTCTATGCGCAGGCATCCTCTCTGGGAAAGCATAGCATTTGTTGGGAAATCAGAATCGGGTTTGTGGGAAGCTGCTGCTTCTTGCCGGAGCTAGTCTGCTCAGGACAGTGGAAGATACCCGCATGGAGCGAAATTCTCTTTCACCGGGCATCCCCTCTGCCTGAGAGAGAAGCGTGGTTGCACCTCTGGAAAGGACCTTAAGGAAAGGGACACGTCTGTCACCGTGTTCCCCAAAGGCAAGTATGAGGAAGGTGCAGAACGCTGCAACGGGCGAATAGAACGAGCCGTTGGCTTTATGTCAGAAAACGGTGCGAAGCAGAAGAGAAGGCACTGGCAGGTGCAGCGGGACGGTTGCAAGACAAGTGTCACCAGTTCCCTGTCAGAGCCATGGAGGCCAGGCTGCTAAGGAGACACGAGAGGAAGACTAGGGCAGGCACGCGTGCTCCACTCAAAGGGAGGAGTCTGGGCAGAAGGCAGGCCTGTCCTGTGTCTCTGGTCCCAAGGGGACAGCGTCTCCTTGAACACCTGTGCCTAGGGCAGACTTGGGCTTGCCACCAGGCCCCATAGCCGCAACTCGCAGCAACAGCTCCCTGGAGGACCGGGCAGTCCGATGCCGTCTTCCTCCAAGATGTGACAACGTTGGTGGTGGCAGGGCGTGTGCCGGGGAAGGAATGGGGACAGTGTGCAGGGTTCATGTCCACTCCCTCTCCTGTGGGGAAGGCACTGGCCTAGTCCCCGATTCCGCCTGAGCGCCAGTAGAAAAGGCCTAGCCTGCCTATGCCAGGACATGGAAGTGAGCATGGAGTGCCATCCTAAGCCACGCACGCTGCTGTTGCTTTGTGACTGTGCCTGCTTAGTTCGGCTTGGCAGGGTGAACGCAGGGCGCGAACAGGGAGCCCGGGAAAGCGAGGCCCAAGAGGCACTAGCTCTCCCGCAGCTCTTCATCTTTGAAGTGACAGAGCGAACGCCCAAAGCCTTGCTGTGAAGCAGCAGCGAAGGGCAGTTCGTGCCAGCTGAAAACCTCTACAAACGTGTAGCAGTAGTTGCTAAATCAGAGTCGGATCTGTAGGCTGCTGTGGCTGCCTGCCTTAGCCTACTCTTCCCAGGACAGAGGGAGAGCCCCGCATAGAGCGAAAGCCTCTTTGCCCGGGCATCCCTTCTGGGAAGGCCCAGCTTTCTTTGGGAAATCAAAGTCAGGTCTGAGGGACGCTGCTGCTGCTTGCTTGAGCTGGTCTCCCCTGCACGTTGTAATAAACCCGCATGGAGCGAAATCCTCTATGCGCAGGCATCCTCTCTGGGAAAGCGTAGCATTTGTTGGGAAATCAGAATCGGGTTTGTGGGAAGCTGCTGCTTCTTGCCGGAGCTAGTCTGCTCAGGACAGTGGAAGATACCCGCATGGAGCGAAATTCTCTTTCACCTAGCATCCCCTCTGCCTGAGAGAGAAGCGTGGTTGCACCTCTGGAAAGGACCTTAAGGAAAGGGACACGTCTGTCACCGTGTTCCCCAAAGGCAAGTATGAGGAAGGTGCAGAACGCTGCAACGGGCGAATAGAACGAGCCGTTGGCTTTATGTCAGAAAACGGTGCGAAGCAGGAGAGAAGGCACTGGCAGGTGCAGCGGGACGGTTGCAAGACAAGTGTCACCAGTTCCCTGTCAGAGCCATGGAGGACAGGCTGCTAAGGAGACACGAGAGGAAGACTAGGGCAGGCACGCGTGCTCCACTCTAAGGGAGGAGTCTGGGCAGAAGGCAGGCCTGTCCTGTGTCTCTGGTCCCAAGGGGACAGCGTCTCCTTGAACACCTGTGCCTAGGGCAGACTTGGGCTTGCCACCAGGCCCCATAGCCGCAACTCGCAGCAACAGCTCCCTGGAGGACCGGGCAGTCCGATGCCGTCTTCCTCCAAGATGTGACAACGTTGGTGGTGGCAGGGCGTGTGCCGGGGAAGGAATGGGGACAGTGTGCAGGGTTCATGTCCACTCCCTCTCCTGTGGGGAAGGCACTGGCCTAGTCCCCGATTCCGCCTGAGCGCCAGTAGAAAAGGCCTAGCCTGCCTATCCCAGGACATGGAAGTGAGCATGGAGTGCCATCCTAAGCCACGCACGCTGCTGTTGCTTTGTGACTGTGCCTGTTTAGTTCGGCTTGGCAGGGTGAACGCAGGGCGCGAACAGGGAGCCCGGGAAAGCGAGGCCCATGAGGCACTAGCTCTCCCGCAGCTCTTCATCTTTGAAGTGACAGAGCGAACGCCCAAAGCCTTGCTGTGAAGCACCAGCAAAGGGCAGTTCGTGATAGCTGAAAACTTCTACAAACGTGTAGCAGTAGTTGCTAAATCAGAGTCGGATCTGTAGGCTGCTGTGGCTGCCTGCCTTAGCCTACTCTTCCCAGGACAGAGGGAGAGCCCCGCATAGAGCGAAAGCCTCTTTGCCCGGGCATCCCTTCTGGGAAGGCCCAGCTTTCTTTGGGAAATCAAAGTCAGGTCTGAGGGACGCTGCTGCTGCTTGCTTGAGCTGGTCTCCCCTGCACGTTGTAATAAACCCGCATGGAGCGAAATCCTCTATGCGCAGGCATCCTCTCTGGGAAAGCATAGCATTTGTTGGGAAATCAGAATCGGGTTTGTGGGAAGCTGCTGCTTCTTGCCGGAGCTAGTCTGCTCAGGACAGTGGAAGATACCCGCATGGAGCGAAATTCTCTTTCACCTAGCATCCCCTCTGCCTGAGAGAGAAGCGTGGTTGCACCTCTGGAAAGGACCTTAAGGAAAGGGACACGTCTGTCACCGTGTTCCACAAAGGCAAGTATGAGGAAGGTGCAGAACGCTGCAACGGGCGAATAGAACGAGCCATTGGCTTTATGTCAGAAAACGGTGCGAAGCAGGAGAGAAGGCACTGGCAGGTGCAGCGGGACGGTTGCAAGACAAGTGTCACCAGTTCCCTGTCAGAGCCATGGAGGCCAGGCTGCTAAGGAGACACGAGAGGAAGACTAGGGCAGGCACGCGTGCTCCACTCTAAGGGAGGAGTCTGGGCAGAAGGCAGGCCTGTCCTGTGTCTCTGGTCCCAAGGGGACAGCGTCTCCTTGAACACCTGTGCCTAGGGCAGACTTGGGCTTGCCACCAGGCCCCATAGCCGCAACTCGCAGCAACAGCTCCCTGGAGGACCGGGCAGTCCGATGCCGTCTTCCTCCAAAATGTGACAACGTTGGTGGTGGCAGGGCGTGTGCCGGGGAAGGAATGGGGACAGTGTGCAGGGTTCATGTCCACTCCCTCTCCTGTGGGGAAGGCACTGGCCTAGTCCCCGATTCCGCCTGAGCGCCAGTAGAAAAGGCCTAGCCTGCCTATGCCAGGACATGGAAGTGAGCATGGAGTGCCATCCTAAGCCACGCACGCTGCTGTTGCTTTGTGACTGTGCCTGCTTAGTTCGGCTTGGCAGGGTGAACGCAGGGCGCGAACAGGGAGCCCGGGAAAGCGAGGCCCAAGAGGCACTAGCTCTCCCGCAGCTCTTCATCTTTGAAGTGACAGAGCGAACGCCCAAAGCCTTGCTGTGAAGCAGCAGCGAAGGGCAGTTCGTGCCAGCTGAAAACCTCTACAAACGTGTAGCAGTAGTTGCTAAATCAGAGTCGGATCTGTAGGCTGCTGTGGCTGCCTGCCTTAGCCTACTCTTCCCAGGACAGAGGGAGAGCCCCGCATAGAGCGAAAGCCTCTTTGCCCGGGCATCCCTTCTGGGAAGGCCCAGCTTTCTTTGGGAAATCAAAGTCAGGTCTGAGGGACGCTGCTGCTGCTTGCTTGAGCTGGTCTCCCCTGCACGTTGTAATAAACCCGCATGGAGCGAAATCCTCTATGCGCAGGCATCCTCTCTGGGAAAGCGTAGCATTTGTTGGGAAATCAGAATCGGGTTTGTGGGAAGCTGCTGCTTCTTGCCGGAGCTAGTCTGCTCAGGACAGTGGAAGATACCCGCATGGAGCGAAATTCTCTTTCACCTAGCATCCCCTCTGCCTGAGAGAGAAGCGTGGTTGCACCTCTGGAAAGGACCTTAAGGAAAGGGACACGTCTGTCACCGTGTTCCACAAAGGCAAGTATGAGGAAGGTGCAGAACGCTGCAACGGGCGAATAGAACGAGCCGTTGGCTTTATGTCAGAAAACGGTCGAAGCAGGAGAGAAGGCACTGGCAGGTGCAGCGGGACGGTTGCAAGACAAGTGTCACCAGTTCCCTGTCAGAGCCATGGAGGCCAGGCTGCTAAGGAGACACGAGAGGAAGACTAGGGCAGGCACGCGTGCTCCACTCTAAGGGAGGAGTCTGGGCAGAAGGCAGGCCTGTCCTGTGTCTCTGGTCCCAAGGGGACAGCGTCTCCTTGAACACCTGTGCCTAGGGCAGACTTGGGCTTGCCACCAGGCCCCATAGCCGCAACTCGCAGCAACAGCTCCCTGGAGGACCGGGCAGTCCGATGCCGTCTTCCTCCAAGATGTGACAACGTTGGTGGTGGCAGGGCGTGTGCCCGGGGAAGGAATGGGGACAGTGTGAAGGGTTCATGTCCACTCCCTCTCCTGTGGGGAAGGCACTGGCCTAGTCCCCGATTCCGCCTGAGCGCCAGTAGAAAAGGCCTAGCCTGCCTATGCCAGGACATGGAAGTGAGCATAGAGTGCCATCCTAAGCCACGCACGCTGCTGTTGCTTTGTGACTGTGCCTGCTTAGTTCGGCTTGGCAGGGTGAACGCAGGGCGCGAACAGGGAGCCCGGGAAAGCAAGGCCCAAGAGGCACTAGCTCTCCCGCAGCTCTTCATCTTTGAAGTGACAGAGCGAACGCCCAAAGCCTTGCTGTGAAGCAGCAGCGAAGGGCAGTTCGTGCCAGCTGAAAACCTCTACAAACGTGTAGCAGTAGTTGCTAAATCAGAGTCGGATCTGTAGGCTGCTGTGGCTGCCTGCCTTAGCCTACTCTTCCCAGGACAGAGGGAGAGCCCCGCATAGAGCGAAAGCCTCTTTGCCCGGGCATCCCTTCTGGGAAGGCCCAGCTTTCTTTGGGAAATCAAAGTCAGGTCTGAGGGACGCTGCTGCTGCTTGCTTGAGCTGGTCTCCCCTGCACGTTGTAATAAACCCGCATGGAGCGAAATCCTCTATGCGCAGGCATCCTCTCTGGGAAAGCGTAGCATTTGTTGGGAAATCAGAATCGGGTTTGTGGGAAGCTGCTGCTTCTTGCCGGAGCTAGTCTGCTCAGGACAGTGAAAGATACCCGCATGGAGCGAAATTCTCTTTCACCTAGCATCCCCTCTGCCTGAGAGAGAAGCGTGGTTGCACCTCTGGAAAGGACCTTAAGGAAAGGGACACGTCTGTCACCGTGTTCCCCAAAGGCAAGTATGAGGAAGGTGCAGAACGCTGCAACGGGCGAATAGAACGAGCCGTTGGCTTTATGTCAGAAAACGGTGCGAAGCAGGAGAGAAGGCTCTGGCAGGTGCAGCAGGCCGGTGGCAAGACAAGTGTCACCAGTTCCCTGTGCAGAGACATGGAGGCCAGGCTGCTAACAGACACGAGAGGACGACTAGGGCAGGCACGCGTGCTCCATACTGAGGGAGCAGTCTGGGTAGAAGGCAGTCCTGTCCTGTGTCTCTGGTCCCAAGGGGACAGCGTCTCCTTGAACACCTGTGCCTAGGGCAGACTTGGGCTTGCCTCCAGGCCCCATAGCCGCAACTCGCAGCAACAGCTCCCTGGAGGACCGGGCAGTCCGATGCCGTCTTCCTCCAAGATGTGACAACGTTGGTGGTGGCAGGGCGTGTGCCGGGGAAGGAATGGGGACAGTGTGCAGGGTTCATGTCCACTCCCTCTCCTGTGGGGAAGGCACTGGCCTAGTCCCCGATTCCGCCTGAGCGCCAGTAGAAAAGGCCTAGCCTGCCTATGCCAGGACATGGAAGTGAGCATAGAGTGCCATCCTAAGCCACGCACGCTGCTGTTGCTTTGTGACTGTGCCTGCTTAGTTCGGCTTGGCAGGGTGAACGCAGGGCGCGAACAGGGAGCCCGGGAAAGCAAGGCCCAAGAGGCACTAGCTCTCCCGCAGCTCTTCATCTTTGAAGTGACAGAGCGAACGCCCAAAGCCTTGCTGTGAAGCAGCAGCGAAGGGCAGTTCGTGCCAGCTGAAAACGTCTACAAACGTGTAGCAGTAGTTGCTAAATCAGAGTCGGATCTGTAGGCTGCTGTGGCTGCCTGCCTTAGCCTACTCTTCCCAGGACAGAGGGAGAGCCCCGCATAGAGCGAAAGCCTCTTTGCCCGGGCATCCCTTCTGGGAAGGCCCAGCTTTCTTTGGGAAATCAAAGTCAGGTCTGAGGGACGCTGCTGCTGCTTGCTTGAGCTGGTCTCCCCTGCACGTTGTAATAAACCCGCATGGAGCGAAATCCTCTATGCGCAGGCATCCTCTCTGGGAAAGCGTAGCATTTGTTGGGAAATCAGAATCGGGTTTGTGGGAAGCTGCTGCTTCTTGCCGGAGCTAGTCTGCTCAGGACAGTGGAAGATACCCGCATGGAGCGAAATTCTCTTTCACCTAGCATCCCCTCTGCCTGAGAGAGAAGCGTGGTTGCACCTCTGGAAAGGACCTTAAGGAAAGGGACACGTCTGTCACCGTGTTCCCCAAAGGCAAGTATGAGGAAGGTGCAGAACGCTGCAACGGGCGAATAGAACGAGCCGTTGGCTTTATGTCAGAAAACGGTGCGAAGCAGGAGAGAAGGCACTGGCAGGTGCAGCGGGACGGTTGCAAGACAAGTGTCACCAGTTCCCTGTCAGAGCCATGGAGGCCAGGCTGCTAAGGAGACACGAGAGGAAGACTAGGGCAGGCACGCGTGCTCCACTCTAAGGGAGGAGTCTGGGCAGAAGGCAGGCCTGTCCTGTGTCTCTGGTCCCAAGGGGACAGCGTCTCCTTGAACACCTGTGCCTAGGGCAGACTTGGGCTTGCCACCAGGCCCCATAGCCGCAACTCGCAGCAACAGCTCCCTGGAGGACCGGGCAGTCCGATGCCGTCTTCCTCCAAGATGTGACAACGTTGGTGGTGGCAGGGCGTGTGCCGGGGAAGGAATGGGGACAGTGTGCAGGGTTCATGTCCACTCCCTCTCCTGTGGGGAAGGCACTGGCCTAGTCCCCGATTCCGCCTGAGCGCCAGTAGAAAAGGCCTAGCCTGCCTATGCCAGGACATGGAAGTTAGCATGGAGTGCCATCCTAAGCCACGCACGCTGCTGTTGCTTTGTGACTGTGCCTGTTTAGTTCGGCTTGGCAGGGTGAACGCAGGGCGCGAACAGGGAGCCCGGGAAAGCGAGGCCCAAGAGGCACTAGCTCTCCCGCAGCTCTTCATCTTTGAAGTGACAGAGCGAACGCCCAAAGCCTTGCTGTGAAGCAGCAGCAAAGGGCAGTTCGTGCCAGCTGAAAACTTCTACAAACGTGTAGCAGTAGTTGCTAAATCAGAGTCGGATCTGTAGGCTGCTGTGGCTGCCTGCCTTAGCCTACTCTTCCCAGGACAGAGGGAGAGCCCCGCATAGAGCGAAAGCCTCTTTGCCCGGGCATCCCTTCTGGGAAGGCCCAGCTTTCTTTGGGAAATCAAAGTCAGGTCTGAGGGACGCTGCTGCTGCTTGCTTGAGCTGGTCTCCCCTGCACGTTGTAATAAACCCGCATGGAGCGAAATCCTCTATGCGCAGGCATCCTCTCTGGGAAAGCATAGCATTTGTTGGGAAATCAGAATCGGGTTTGTGGGAAGCTGCTGCTTCTTGCCGGAGCTAGTCTGCTCAGGACAGTGGAAGATACCGCATGGAGCGAAATTCTCTTTCACCTAGCATCCCCTCTGCCTGAGAGAGAATCGTGGTTGCACCTCTGGAAAGGACCTTAAGGAAAGGGACACGTCTGTCACCGTGTTCCCCAAAGGCAAGTATGAGGAAGGTGCAGAACGCTGCAACGGGCGAATAGAACGAGCCGTTGGCTTTATGTCAGAAAACGGTGCGAAGCAGGAGAGAAGGCTCTGGCAGGTGCAGCAGGCCGGTGGCAAGACAAGTGTCACCAGTTCCCTGTGCAGAGACATGGAGGCCAGGCTGCTAACAGACACGAGAGGACGACTAGGGCAGGCACGCGTGCTCCATACTGAGGGAGGAGTCTGGGCAGAAGGCAGGCCTGTCCTGTGTCTCTGGTCCCAAGGGGACAGCGTCTCCTTGAACACCTGTGCCTAGGGCAGACTTGGGCTTTCCACCAGGCCCCATAGCCGCAACACACAACAACAGCTCCCTGGAGGAACGGGGAGTCCGATGTCGTCTTCCTCCAAGATGTGACAACGTTGGTGGTGGCAGGGCGTGTGCCCGGGAAAGAATGAGGACAGTGTGCAGGGTTCATGTCCACTCCCTCTCCAGTGGGGAAGGCACTGGCCTAGTCCCCGATTCCGCCTGAGCGCCAGTAGAAAAGGCCTAGCCTGCCTATGCCAGGACATGGAAGTGAGCATAGAGTGCCATCCTAAGCCATGCACGCTGCTGTTGCTTTGTGACTGTGCCTGCTTAGTTCGGCTTGGCAGGGTGAACGCAGGGCGCGAACAGGGAGCCCGGGAAAGCAAGGCCCAAGAGGCACTAGCTCTCCCGCAGCTCTTCATCTTTGAAGTGACAGAGCGAACGCCCAAAGCCTTGCTTTGAAGCAGCAGCGAAGGGCAGTTCGTGCCAGCTGAAAACCTCTACAAACGTGTAGCAGTAGTTGCTAAATCAGAGTCGGATCTGTAGGCTGCTGTGGCTGCCTGCCTTAGCCTACTCTTCCCAGGACAGAGGGAGAGCCCCGCATAGAGCGAAAGCCTCTTTGCCCGGGCATCCCTTCTGGGAAGGCCCAGCTTTCTTTGGGAAATCAAAGTCAGGTCTGAGGGACGCTGCTGCTGCTTGCTTGAGCTGGTCTCCCCTGCACGTTTTAATAAACCCGCATGGAGCGAAATCCTCTATGCGCAGGCATCCTCTCTGGGAAAGCATAGCATTTGTTGGGAAATCAGAATCGGGTTTGTGGGAAGCTGCTGCTTCTTGCCGGAGCTAGTCTGCTCAGGACAGTGGAAGATACCCGCATGGAGCGAAATTCTCTTTCACCTAGCATCCCCTCTGCCTGAGAGAGAAGCGTGGTTGCACCTCTGGAAAGGACCTTAAGGAAAGGGACACGTCTGTCACCGTGTTCCCCAAAAGCAAGTATGAGGAAGGTGCAGAACGCTGCAACGGGCGAATAGAACGAGCCGTTGGCTTTATGTCAGAAAACGGTGCGAAGCAGGAGAGAAGGCTCTGGCAGGTGCAGCAGGCCGGTGGCAAGACAAGTGTCACCAGTTCCCTGTGCAGAGACATGGAGGCCAGGCTGCTAACAGACACGAGAGGACGACTAGCGCAGGCACGCGTGCTCCATACTGAGGGAGCAGTCTGGGCAGAAGGCAGGCCTGTCCTGTGTCTCTGGTCCCAAGGGGACAGCGTCTCCTTGAACACCTGTGCCTAGGGCAGACTTGGGCTTGCCTCCAGGCCCCATAGCGCAACTCGCAGCAACAGCTCCCTGGAGGACCGGGCAGTCCGATGCCGTCTTCCTCCAAGATGTGACAACGTTGGTGGTGGCAGGGCGTGTGCCGGGGAAGGAATGGGGACAGTGTGCAGGGTTCATGTCCACTCCCTCTCCTGTGGGGAAGGCACTGGCCTAGTCCCCGATTCCGCCTGAGCGCCAGTAGAAAAGGCCTAGCCTGCCTATGCCAGGACATGGAAGTGAGCATAGAGTGCCATCCTAAGCCACGCACGCTGCTGTTGCTTTGTGACTGTGCCTGCTTAGTTCGGCTTGGCAGGGTGAACGCAGGGCGTGAACAGGGAGCCCGGGAAAGCAAGGCCCAAGAGGCACTAGCTCTCCCGCAGCTCTTCATCTTTGAAGTGACAGAGCGAACGCCCAAAGCCTTGCTGTGAAGCAGCAGCGAAGGGCAGTTCGTGCCAGCTGAAAACCTCTACAAACCTGTAGCAGTATTTGCTAAATCAGAGTCGGATCTGTAGGCTGCTGTGGCTGCCTGCCTTAGCCTACTCTTCCCAGGACAGAGGGAGAGCCCCGCATAGAGCGAAAGCCTCTTTGCCCGGGCATCCCTTCTGGGAAGGCCCAGCTTTCTTTGGGAAATCAAAGTCAGGTCTGAGGGACGCTGCTGCTGCTTGCTTGAGCTGGTCTCCCCTGCACGTTGTAATAAACCCGCATGGAGCCAAATCCTCTATGCGCAGGCATCCTCTCTGGGAAAGCATAGCATTTGTTGGGAAATCAGAATCGGGATTGTGGGAAGCTGCTGCTTCTTGCCGGAGCTAGACTGCTCAGGACAGTGGAAGATACCCGCATGGAGCGAAATTCTCTTTCACCTAGCATCCCCTCTGCCTGAGAGAGAAGCGTGGTTGCACCTCTGGACAGGACCTTAAGGAAAGGGACACGTCTGTCACCGTGTTCCCCAAAGGCAAGTATGAGGAAGGTGCAGAACGCTGCAACGGGCGAATAGAACGAGCCGTTGGCTTTATGTCAGAAAACGGTGCGAAGCAGGAGAGAAGGCACTGGCAGGTGCAGCGGGACGGGGGCAAGACAAGTGTCACCAGTTCCCTGTCAGAGCCATGGAGGCCAGGCTGCTAAGGAGACACGAGAGGAAGACTAGGGCAGGCACGCGTGCTCCACTCTAAGGGAGGAGTCTGGGCAGAAGGCAGGCCTGTCCTGTGTCTCTGGTCCCAAGGGGACAGCGTCTCCTTGAACACCTGTGCCTAGGGCCGACTTGGGCTTGCCACCAGGCCCCATAGCCCAAACTCACAGCAACAGCACCCTGGAGGAACGGGCAGTCCGATGCCGTCTTCCTCCAAGATGTGAGAACGTTGGTGGTGGCAGGGCGTGTGCCCGGGAAAGAATGGGGACAGTGTGCAGGGTTCATGTTCACTCCCTCTCCTGTGGGGAAGGCACTGGCCTAGTCCCCGATTCCGCCTGAGCGCCAGTAGAAAAGGCCTAGCCTGCCT
Organism: Neogale vison; assembly: GCF_020171115.1. Taxonomy (NCBI): domain Eukaryota; kingdom Metazoa; phylum Chordata; class Mammalia; order Carnivora; family Mustelidae; genus Neogale; species Neogale vison. The sequence goes on along the minus strand of NC_058102.1, from coordinate 110,852,652 downwards.
ATGCCAGGACATGGAAGTGAGCATAGAGTGCCATCCTAAGCCACGCACGCTGCTGTTGCTTTGTGACTGTGCCTGCTTAGTTCGGCTTGGCAGGGTGAACGCAGGGCGCGAACAGGGAGCCCGGGAAAGCAAGGCCCAAGAGGCACTAGCTCTCCCGCAGCTCTTCATCTTTGAAGTGACAGAGCGAACGCCCAAAGCCTTGCTGTGAAGCAGCAGCGAAGGGCAGTTCGTGCCAGCTGAAAACCTCTACAAACGTGTAGCAGTAGTTGCTAAATCAGAGTCGGATCTGTAGGCTGCTGTGGCTGCCTGCCTTAGCCTACTCTTCCCAGGACAGAGGGAGAGCCCGCATAGAGCGAAAGCCTCTTTGCCCGGGCATCCCTTCTGGGAAGGCCCAGCTTTCTTTGGGAAATCAAAGTCAGGTCTGAGGGACGCTGCTCCTGCTTGCTTGAGCTGGTCTCCCCTGCACGTTGTAATAAACCCGCATGGAGCGAAATCCTCTATGTGCAGGCATCCTCTCTGGGAAAGCATAGCATTTGTTGGGAAATCAAAATCGGGTTTGTGGGAAGCTGCTGCTTCTTGCCGGAGCTAGTCTGCTCAGGACAGTGGAAGATACCCGCATGGAGCGAAATTCTCTTTCACCTAGCATCCCCTCTGCCTGAGAGAGAAGCGTGGTTGCACCTCTGGAAAGGACCTTAAGGAAAGGGACACGTCTGTCACCGTGTTCCCCAAAGGCAAGTATGAGGAAGGTGCAGAACGCTGCAACGGGCGAATAGAACGAGCCGTTGGCTTTATGTCAGAAAACGGTGCGAAGCAGGAGAGAAGGCTCTGGCAGGTGCAGCAGGCCGGTGGCAAGACAAGTGTCACCAGTTCCCTGTGCAGAGACATGGAGGCCAGGCTGCTAACAGACACGAGAGGACGACTAGGGCAGGCACGCGTGCTCCATACTGAGGGAGCAGTCCGGGCAGAAGGCAGGCCTGTCCTGTGTCTCTGGTCCCAAGGGGACAGCGTCTCCTTGAACACCTGTGCCTAGGGCAGACTTGGGCTTGCCACCAGGCCCCATAGCCGCAACTCGCAGCAACAGCTCCCTGGAGGACCGGGCAGTCCGATGCCGTCTTCCTCCAAGATGTGACAACGTTGGTGGTGGCAGGGCGTGTGCCGGGGAAGGAATGGGGACAGTGTGCAGGGTTCATGTCCACTCCCTCTCCTGTGGGGAAGGCACTGGCCTAGTCCCCGATTCCGCCTGAGCGCCAGTAGAAAAGGCCTAGCCTGCCTATGCCAGGACATGGAAGTGAGCATAGAGTGCCATCCTAAGCCACGCACCGCTGCTGTTGCTTTGTGACTGTGCCTGCTTAGTTCGGCTTGGCAGGGTGAACGCAGGGCGCGAACAGGGAGCCCGGGAAAGCAAGGCCCAAGAGGCACTAGCTCTCCCGCAGCTCTTCATCTTTGAAGTGACAGAGCGAACGCCCAAAGCCTTGCTGTGAAGCAGCAGCGAAGGGAAGTTCGTGCCAGCTGAAAACCTCTACAAACGTGTAGCAGTAGTTGCTAAATCAGAGTCGGATCTGTAGGCTGCTGTGGCTGCCTGCCTTAGCCTACTCTTCCCAGGACAGAGGGAGAGCCCCGCATAGAGCGAAAGCCTCTTTGCCCGGGCATCCCTTCTGGGAAGGCCCAGCTTTCTTTGGGAAATCAAAGTCAGGTCTGAGGGACGCTGCTGCTGCTTGCTTGAGCTGGTCTCCCCTGCACGTTGTAATAAACCAGCATGGAGCGAAATCCTCTATGCGCAGGCATCCTCTCTGGGAAAGCATAGCATTTGTTGGGAAATCAGAATCGGGTTTGTGGGAAGCTGCTGCTTCTTGCCGGAGCTAGTCTGCTCAGGACAGTGGAAGATACCCGCATGGAGCGAAATTCTCTTTCACCTTGCATCCCCTCTGCCTGAGAGAGAAGCGTGGTTGCACCTCTGGACAGGATCTTAAGGAAAGGGACACGTCTGTCACCGTGTTCCCCAAAGGCAAGTATGAGGAAGGTGCAGAACGCTGCAACGGGCGAATAGAACGAGCCGTTGGCTTTATGTCAGAAAACGGTGCGAAGCAGGAGAGAAGGCACTGGCAGGTGCAGCGGGACGGTTGCAAGACAAGTGTCACCAGTTCCCTGTCAGAGCCATGGAGGCCAGGCTGCGAAGGAGACACGAGAGGAAGACTAGGGCAGGCACGCGTGCTCCACTCTAAGGGAGGAGTCTGGGCAGAAGGCAGGCCTGTCCTGTGTATCTGGTCCCAAGGGGACAGCGTCTCCTTGAACACCTGTGCCTAGGGCAGACTTGGGCTTGCCACCAGGCCCCATAGCCGCAACTCGCAGCAACAGCTCCCTGGAGGACCGGGCAGTCCGATGCCGTCTTCCTCCAAGATGTGACAACGTTGGTGGTGGCAGGGCGTGTGCCGGGGAAGGAATGGGGACAGTGTGCAGGGTTCATGTCCACTCCCTCTCCTGTGGGGAAGGCACTGGCCTAGTCCCCGATTCCGCCTGAGCGCCAGTAGAAAAGGCCTAGCCTGCCTATGCCAGGACATGGAAGTGAGCATAGAGTGCCATCCTAAGCCACGCACGCTGCTGTTGCTTTGTGACTGTGCCTGCTTAGTTCGGCTTGGCAGGGTGAACGCAGGGCGCGAACAGGGAGCCCGGGAAAGCAAGGCCCAAGAGGCACTAGCTCTCCCGCAGCTCTTCATCTTTGAAGTGACAGAGCGAACGCCCAAAGCCTTGCTGTGAAGCAGCAGCGAAGGGCAGTTCGTGCCAGCTGAAAACCTCTACAAACGTGTAGCAGTAGTTGCTAAATCAGAGTCGGATCTGTAGGCTGCTGTGGCTGCCTGCCTTAGCCTACTCTTCCCAGGACAGAGGGAGAGCCCCGCATAGAGCGAAAGCCTCTTTGCCCGGGCATCCCTTCTGGGAAGGCCCAGCTTTCTTTGGGAAATCAAAGTCAGGTCTGAGGGACGCTGCTGCTGCTTGCTTGAGCTGGTCTCCCCTGCACTTTGTAATAAACCCGCATGGAGCGAAATCCTCTATGCGCAGGCATCCTCTCTGGGAAAGCATAGCATTTGTTGGGAAATCAGAATCGGGTTTGTGGGAAGCTGCTGCTTCTTGCCGGAGCTAGTCTGCTCAGGACAGTGGAAGATACCCGCATGGAGCGAAATTCTCTTTCACCTAGCATCCCCTCACCTGAGGGAGAAGCGTGGTTGCACCTCTGGAAAGGACCTTAAGGAAAGGGACACGACTGTCACCGTGTTCCCCAAAGGCAAGTATGAGGAAGGTGCAGAACGCTGCAACGGGCGAATAGAAGGAGCCGTTGGCTTTATGTCAGAAAACGGTGCGAAGCAGGAGAGAAGGCTCTGGCAGGTGCAGAAGGCCCGTGGCAAGACAAGTGTCACCAGTTCCCTGTGCAGAGACATGGAGGCCAGGCTGCTAACAGACACGAGAGGACGACTAGGGCAGTCATGCGTGCTCCATACTGAGGGAGCAGTCAGGGCAGAAGGCATGCCTGTCCTGTGTCTCTGGTCCCAAGGGGACACCGTCTCCTTGAACACCTGTGCCAAGGGCAGACTTGGGCTTTCCACCAGGCCCCATAGCCGCAACACACAACAACAGCTCCCTGGAGGAACGGGCAGTCCGATGTCGTCTTCCTCCAAGATGTGACAACGTTGGTGGTGGCAGGGCGTGTGCCCAGGAAAGAATGAGGAGAGTGTGCAGGGTTCATGTCCACTCCCTCTCCAGTGGGGAAGGCACTGGCCTAGTCCCCGATTCCGCCTGAGCGCCAGTAGAAAAGGCCTAGCCTGCCTATGCCAGGACATGGAAGTGAGCATAGAGTGCCATCCTAAGCCATGCACGCTGCTGTTGCTTTGTGACTGTGCCTGCTTAGTTCGGCTTGGCAGGGTGAACGCAGGGCGCGAACAGGGAGCCCGGGAAAGCAAGGCCCAAGAGGCACTAGCTCTCCCGCAGCTCTTCATCTTTGAAGTGACAGAGCGAACGCCCAAAGCCTTGCTTTGAAGCAGCAGCGAAGGGCAGTTCGTGCCAGCTGAAAACCTCTACAAACGTGTAGCAGTAGTTGCTAAATCAGAGTCGGATCTGTAGGCTGCTGTGGCTGCCTGCCTTAGCCTACTCTTCCCAGGACAGAGGGAGAGCCCCGCATAGAGCGAAAGCCTCTTTGCCCGGGCATCCCTTCTGGGAAGGCCCAGCTTTCTTTGGGAAATCAAAGTCAGGTCTGAGGGACGCTGCTCCTGCTTGCTTGAGCTGGTCTCCCCTGCACGTTGTAATAAACCCGCATGGAGCGAAATCCTCTATGTGCAGGCATCCTCTCTGGGAAAGCATAGCATTTGTTGGGAAATCAAAATCGGGTTTGTGGGAAGCTGCTGCTTCTTGCCGGAGCTAGTCTGCTCAGGACAGTGGAAGATACCCGCATGGAGCGAAATTCTCTTTCACCTAGCATCCCCTCTGCCTGAGAGAGAAGCGTGGTTGCACCTCTGGAAAGGACCTTAAGGAAAGGGACACGTCTGTCACCGTGTTCCCCAAAGGCAAGTATGAGGAAGGTGCAGAACGCTGCAACGGGCGAATAGAACGAGCCGTTGGCTTTATGTCAGAAAACGGTGCGAAGCAGGAGAGAAGGCTCTGGCAGGTGCAGCAGGCCGGTGGCAAGACAAGTGTCACCAGTTCCCTGTGCAGAGACATGGAGGCCAGGCTGCTAACAGACACGAGAGGACGACTAGGGCAGGCACGCGTGCTCCATACTGAGGGAGCAGTCCGGGCAGAAGGCAGGCCTGTCCTGTGTCTCTGGTCCCAAGGGGACAGCGTCTCCTTGAACACCTGTGCCTAGGGCAGACTTGGGCTTGCCACCAGGCCCCATAGCCGCAACTCGCAGCAACAGCTCCCTGGAGGACCGGGCAGTCCGATGCCGTCTTCCTCCAAGATGTGACAACGTTGGTGGTGGCAGGGCGTGTGCCGGGGAAGGAATGGGGACAGTGTGCAGGGTTCATGTCCACTCCCTCTCCTGTGGGGAAGGCACTGGCCTAGTCCCCGATTCCGCCTGAGCGCCAGTAGAAAAGGCCTAGCCTGCCTATGCCAGGACATGGAAGTGAGCATAGAGTGCCATCCTAAGCCACGCACGCTGCTGTTGCTTTGTGACTGTGCCTGCTTAGTTCGGCTTGGCAGGGTGAACGCAGGGCGCGAACAGGGAGCCCGGGAAAGCGAGGCCCAAGAGGCACTAGCTCTCCCGCAGCTCTTCATCTTTGAAGTGACAGAGCGAACGCCCAAAGCCTTGCTGTGAAGCAGCAGCGAAGGGAAGTTCGTGCCAGCTGAAAACCTCTACAAACGTGTAGCAGTAGTTGCTAAATCAGAGTCGGATCTGTAGGCTGCTGTGGCTGCCTGCCTTAGCCTACTCTTCCCAGGACAGAGGGAGAGCCCCGCATAGAGCGAAAGCCTCTTTGCCCGGGCATCCCTTCTGGGAAGGCCCAGCTTTCTTTGGGAAATCAAAGTCAGGTCTGAGGGACGCTGCTGCTGCTTGCTTGAGCTGGTCTCCCCTGCACGTTGTAATAAACCAGCATGGAGCGAAATCCTCTATGCGCAGGCATCCTCTCTGGGAAAGCATAGCATTTGTTGGGAAATCAGAATCGGGTTTGTGGGAAGCTGCTGCTTCTTGCCGGAGCTAGTCTGCTCAGGACAGTGGAAGATACCCGCATGGAGCGAAATTCTCTTTCACCTTGCATCCCCTCTGCCTGAGAGAGAAGCGTGGTTGCACCTCTGGACAGGATCTTAAGGAAAGGGACACGTCTGTCACCGTGTTCCCCAAAGGCAAGTATGAGGAAGGTGCAGAACGCTGCAACGGGCGAATAGAACGAGCCGTTGGCTTTATGTCAGAAAACGGTGCGAAGCAGGAGAGAAGGCACTGGCAGGTGCAGCGGGACGGTTGCAAGACAAGTGTCACCAGTTCCCTGTCAGAGCCATGGAGGCCAGGCTGCGAAGGAGACACGAGAGGAAGACTAGGGCAGGCACGCGTGCTCCACTCTAAGGGAGGAGTCTGGGCAGAAGGCAGGCCTGTCCTGTGTCTCTGGTCCCAAGGGGACAGCGTCTCCTTGAACACCTGTGCCTAGGGCAGACTTGGGCTTGCCACCAGGCCCCATAGCCGCAACTCGCAGCAACAGCTCCCTGGAGGACCGGGCAGTCCGATGCCGTCTTCCTCCAAGATGTGACAACGTTGGTGGTGGCAGGGCGTGTGCCGGGGAAGGAATGGGGACAGTGTGCAGGGTTCATGTCCACTCCCTCTCCTGTGGGGAAGGCACTGGCCTAGTCCCCGATTCCGCCTGAGCGCCAGTAGAAAAGGCCTAGCCTGCCTATGCCAGGACATGGAAGTGAGCATAGAGTGCCATCCTAAGCCACGCACGCTGCTGTTGCTTTGTGACTGTGCCTGCTTAGTTCGGCTTGGCAGGGTGAACGCAGGTCGCGAACAGGGAGCCCGGGAAAGCAAGGCCCAAGAGGCACTAGCTCTCCCGCAGCTCTTCATCTTTGAAGTGACAGAGCGAACGCCCAAAGCCTTGCTGTGAAGCAGCAGCGAAGGGCAGTTCGTGCCAGCTGAAAACCTCTACAAACGTGTAGCAGTAGTTGCTAAATCAGAGTCGGATCTGTAGGCTGCTGTGGCTGCCTGCCTTAGCCTACTCTTCCCAGGACAGAGGGAGAGCCCCGCATAGAGCGAAAGCCTCTTTGCCCGGGCATCCCTTCTGGGAAGGCCCAGCTTTCTTTGGGAAATCAAAGTCAGGTCTGAGGGACGCTGCTGCTGCTTGCTTGAGCTGGTCTCCCCTGCACTTTGTAATAAACCCGCATGGAGCGAAATCCTCTATGCGCAGGCATCCTCTCTGGGAAAGCATAGCATTTGTTGGGAAATCAGAATCGGGTTTGTGGGAAGCTGCTGCTTCTTGCCGGAGCTAGTCTGCTCAGGACAGTGGAAGATACCCGCATGGAGCGAAATTCTCTTTCACCTAGCATCCCCTCACCTGAGGGAGAAGCGTGGTTGCACCTCTGGAAAGGACCTTAAGGAAAGGGACACGACTGTCACCGTGTTCCCCAAAGGCAAGTATGAGGAAGGTGCAGAACGCTGCAACGGGCGAATAGAAGGAGCCGTTGGCTTTATGTCAGAAAACGGTGCGAAGCAGGAGAGAAGGCTCTGGCAGGTGCAGAAGGCCCGTGGCAAGACAAGTGTCACCAGTTCCCTGTGCAGAGACATGGAGGCCAGGCTGCTAACAGACACGAGAGGACGACTAGGGCAGTCATGCGTGCTCCATACTGAGGGAGCAGTCAGGGCAGAAGGCATGCCTGTCCTGTGTCTCTGGTCCCAAGGGGACACCGTCTCCTTGAACACCTGTGCCAAGGGCAGACTTGGGCTTTCCACCAGGCCCCATAGCCGCAACACACAACAACAGCTCCCTGGAGGAACGGGCAGTCCGATGTCGTCTTCCTCCAAGATGTGACAACGTTGGTGGTGGCAGGGCGTGTGCCCAGGAAAGAATGAGGACAGTGTGCAGGGTTCATGTCCACTCCCTCTCCAGTGGGGAAGGCACTGGCCTAGTCCCCGATTCCGCCTGAGCGCCAGTAGAAAAGGCCTAGCCTGCCTATGCCAGGACATGGAAGTGAGCATAGAGTGCCATCCTAAGCCATGCACGCTGCTGTTGCTTTGTGACTGTGCCTGCTTAGTTCGGCTTGGCAGGGTGAACGCAGGGCGCGAACAGGGAGCCCGGGAAAGCAAGGCCCAAGAGGCACTAGCTCTCCCGCAGCTCTTCATCTTTGAAGTGACAGAGCGAACGCCCAAAGCCTTGCTTTGAAGCAGCAGCGAAGGGCAGTTCGTGCCAGCTGAAAACCTCTACAAACGTGTAGCAGTAGTTGCTAAATCAGAGTCGGATCTGTAGGCTGCTGTGGCTGCCTGCCTTAGCCTACTCTTCCCAGGACAGAGGGAGAGCCCCGCATAGAGCGAAAGCCTCTTTGCCCGGGCATCCCTTCTGGGAAGGCCCAGCTTTCTTTGGGAAATCAAAGTCAGGTCTGAGGGACGCTGCTGCTGCTTGCTTGAGCTGGTCTCCCCTGCACGTTTTAATAAACCCGCATGGAGCGAAATCCTCTATGCGCAGGCATCCTCTCTGGGAAAGCATAGCATTTGTTGGGAAATCAGAATCGGGTTTGTGGGAAGCTGCTGCTTCTTGCCGGAGCTAGTCTGCTCAGGACAGTGGAAGATACCCGCATGGAGCGAAATTCTCTTTCACCTAGCATCCCCTCTGCCTGAGAGAGAAGCGTGGTTGCACCTCTGGAAAGGACCTTAAGGAAAGGGACACGTCTGTCACCGTGTTCCCCAAAAGCAAGTATGAGGAAGGTGCAGAACGCTGCAACGGGCGAATAGAACGAGCCGTTGGCTTTATGTCAGAAAACGGTGCGAAGCAGGAGAGAAGGCTCTGGCAGGTGCAGCAGGCCAGTGGCAAGACAAGTGTCACCAGTTCCCTGTGCAGAGACATGGAGTCCAGGCTGCTAACAGACACGAGAGGACGACTAGGGCAGGCACGCGTGCTCCATACTGAGGGAGCAGTCTGGGCAGAAGGCAGGCCTGTCCTGTGTCTCTGGTCCCAAGGGGACAGCGTCTCCTTGAACACCTGTGCCTAGGGCAGACTTGGGCTTGCCTCCAGGCCCCATAGCGCAACTCGCAGCAACAGCTCCCTGGAGGACCGGGCAGTCCGATGCCGTCTTCCTCCAAGATGTGACAACGTTGGTGGTGGCAGGGCGTGTGCCGGGGAAGGAATGGGGACAGTGTGCAGGGTTCATGTCCACTCCCTCTCCTGTGGGGAAGGCACTGGCCTAGTCCCCGATTCCGCCTGAGCGCCAGTAGAAAAGGCCTAGCCTGCCTATGCCAGGACATGGAAGTGAGCATAGAGTGCCATCCTAAGCCACGCACGCTGCTGTTGCTTTGTGACTGTGCCTGCTTAGTTCGGCTTGGCAGGGTGAACGCAGGGCGCGAACAGGGAGCCCGGGAAAGCAAGGCCCAAGAGGCACTAGCTCTCCCGCAGCTCTTCATCTTTGAAGTGACAGAGCGAACGCCCAAAGCCTTGCTGTGAAGCAGCAGTGAAGGGCAGTTCGTGCCAGCTGAAAACCTCTACAAACCTGTAGCAGTAGTTGCTAAATCAGAGTCGGATCTGTAGGCTGCTGTGGCTGCCTGCCTTAGCCTACTCTTCCCAGGACAGAGGGAGAGCCCCGCATAGAGCGAAAGCCTCTTTGCCCGGGCATCCCTTCTGGGAAGGCCCAGCTTTCTTTGGGAAATCAAAGTCAGGTCTGAGGGACGCTGCTGCTGCTTGCTTGAGCTGGTCTCCCCTGCACGTTGTAATAAACCCGCATGGAGCGAAATCCTCTATGCGCAGGCCTCCTCTCTGGGAAAGCATAGCATTTGTTGGGAAATCAGAATCGGGTTTGTGGGAAGCTGCTGCTTCTTGCCGGAGCTAGTCTGCTCAGGACAGTGGAAGATACCCGCATGGAGCGAAATTCTCTTTCACCTTGCATCCCCTCTGCCTGAGAGAGAAGCGTGGTTGCACCTCTGGACAGGATCTTAAGGAAAGGGACACGTCTGTCACCGTGTTCCCCAAAGGCAAGTATGAGGAAGGTGCAGAACGCTGCAACGGGCGAATAGAACGAGCCGTTGGCTTTATGTCAGAAAACGGTGCGAAGCAGGAGAGAAGGCACTGGCAGGTGCAGCGGGACGGTTGCAAGACAAGTGTCACCAGTTCCCTGTCAGAGCCATGGAGGCCAGGCTGCTAAGGAGACACGAGAGGAAGACTAGGGCAGGCACGCGTGCTCCACTCTAAGGGAGGAGTCTGGGCAGAAGGCAGGCCTGTCCTGTGTCTCTGGTCCCAAGGGGACAGCGTCTCCTTGAACACCTGTGCCTAGGGCCGACTTGGGCTTGCCACCAGGCCCCATAGCCGCAACTCGAGCAACAGCTCCCTGGAGGACCGGGCAGTCCGATGCCGTCTTCCTCCAAGATGTGACAACGTTGGTGGTGGCAGGGCGTGTGCCGGGGAAGGAATGGGGACAGTGTGCAGGGTTCATGTCCACTCCCTCTCCTGTGGGGAAGGCACTGGCCTAGTCCCCGATTCCGCCTGAGCGCCAGTAGAAAAGGCCTAGCCTGCCTATGCCAGGACATGGAAGTGAGCATAGAGTGCCATCCTAAGCCACGCACGCTGCTGTTGCTTTGTGACTGTGCCTGCTTAGTTCGGCTTGGCAGGGTGAACGCAGGGCGCGAACAGGGAGCCCGGGAAAGCGAGGCCCAAGAGGCACTAGCTCTCCCGCAGCTCTTCATCTTTGAAGTGACAGAGCGAACGCCCAAATCCTTGCTGTGAAGCAGCAGCGAAGGGCAGTTCGTGCCAGCTGAAAACCTCTACAAACCTGTAGCAGTAGTTGCTAAATCAGAGTCGGATCTGTAGGCTGCTGTGGCTGCCTGCCTTAGCCTACTCTTCCCAGGACAGAGGGAGATCCCCGCATAGAGCGAAAGCCTCTTTGCCCGGGCATCCCTTCTGGGAAGGCCCAGCTTTCTTTGGGAAATCAAAGTCAGTTCTGAGGGACGCTGCTGCTGCTTGCTTGAGCTGGTCTCCCCTGCACGTTGTAATAAACCCGCATGGAGCGAAATCCTCTATGCGCAGGCATCCTCTCTGGGAAAGCGTAGCATTTGTTGGGAAATCAGAATCGGGTTTGTGGGAAGCTGCTGCTTCTTGCCGGAGCTAGTCTGCTCAGGACAGTGGAAGATACCCGCATGGAGCGAAATTCTCTTTCACCGGGCATCCCCTCTGCCTGAGAGAGAAGCGTGGTTGCACCTCTGGAAAGGACCTTAAGGAAAGGGACACGTCTGTCACCGTGTTCCCCAAAAGCAAGTATGAGGAAGGTGCAGAACGCTTCAATGGGCGAATAGAACGAGCCGTTGTCTTTATGTCAGAAAACGGTGCGAAGCAGGAGAGAAGGCACTGGCAGGTGCAGCGGGACGGTTGCAAGACAAGTGTCACCAGTTCCCTGTCAGAGCCATGGAGGCCAGGCTGCTAAGGAGACACGAGAGGAAGACTAGGGCAGGCACGCGTGCTCCACTCTAAGGGAGGAGTCTGGGCAGAAGGCAGGCCTGTCCTGTGTCTCTGGTCCCAAGGGGACAGCGTCTCCTTGAACACCTGTGCCTAGGGCAGACTTGGGCTTGCCACCAGGCCCCATAGCCGCAACTCGCAGCAACAGCTCCCTGGAGGACCGGGCAGTCCGATGCCGTCTTCCTCCAAGATGTGACAACGTTGGTGGTGGCAGGGCGTGTGCCGGGGAAGGAATGGGGACAGTGTGCAGGGTTCATGTCCACTCCCTCTCCTGTGGGGAAGGCACTGGCCTAGTCCCCGATTCCGCCTGAGCGCCAGTAGAAAAGGCCTAGCCTGCCTATGCCAGGACATGGAAGTGAGCATAGAGTGCCATCCTAAGCCACGCACGCTGCTGTTGCTTTGTGACTGTGCCTGCTTAGTTCGGCTTGGCAGGGTGAACGCAGGGCGCGAACAGGGAGCCCGGGAATGCAAGGCCCAAGAGGCACTAGCTCTCCCGCAGCTCTTCATCTTTGAAGTGACAGAGCAAACGCCCAAAGCCTTGCTGTGAAGCAGCAGCGAAGGGCAGTTCGTGCGAGCTGAAAACCTCTACAAACCTGTAGCAGTAGTTGCTAAATCAGAGTCGGATCTGTAGGCTGCTGTGGCTGCCTGCCTTAGCCTACTATTCCCAGGATAGAGGGAGAGCCCCGCATAGAGCGAAAGCCTCTTTGCCCGGGCATCCCTCCTGGGAAGGCCCAGCTTTCTTTGGGAAATCAAAGTCAGGTCTGAGGGACGCTGCTGCTGCTTGCTTGAGCTGGTCTCCCCTGCACGTTGTAATAAACCCGCATGGAGCGAAATCCTCTATGCGCAGGCATCCTCTCTGGGAAAGCATAGCATTTGTTGGGAAATCAGAATCGGGTTTGTGGGAAGCTGCTGCTTCTTGCCGGAGCTAGTCTGCTCAGGACAGTGGAAGATACCCGCATGGAGCGAAATTCTCTTTCACCTAGCATCCCCTCTGCCTGAGAGAGAAGCGTGGTTGCACCTCTGGAAAGGACCTTAAGGAAAGGGACACGTCTGTCACCGTGTTCCCCAAAGGCAAGTATGAGGAAGGTGCAGAACGCTGCAACGGGCGAATAGAACGAGCCGTTGGCTTTATGTCAGAAAACGGTGCGAAGCAGGAGAGAAGGCACTGGCAGGTGCAGCGGGACGGTTGCAAGACAAGTGTCACCAGTTCCCTGTCAGAGCCATGGAGGCCAGGCTGCTAAGGAGACACGAGAGGAAGACTAGGGCAGGCACGCGTGCTCCACTCTAAGGGAGGAGTCTGGGCAGAAGGCAGGCCTGTCCTGTGTCTCTGGTCCCAAGGGGACAGCGTCTCCTTGAACACCTGTGCCTAGGGCAGACTTGGGCTTGCCACCAGGCCCCATAGCCGCAACTCGCAGCAACAGCTCCCTGGAGGACCGGGCAGTCCGATGCCGTCTTCCTCCAAGATTTGACAACGTTGGTGGTGGCAGGGCGTGTGCCGTGGAAGGAATGGGGACAGTGTGCAGGGTTCATGTCCACTCCCTCTACTGTGGGGAAGGCACTGGCCTAGTCCCCGATTCCGCCTGAGCGCCAGTAGAAAAGGCCTAGCCTGCCTATGCCAGGACATGGAAGGGAGCATAGAGTGCCATCCTAAGCCACGCACGCTGCTGTTGCTTTGTGACTGTGCCTGCTTAGTTCGGCTTAGCAGGGTGAACGCAGGGCGTGAACAGGGAGCCCGGGAAAGCAAGGCCCAAGAGGCACTAGCTCTCCCGCAGCTCTTCATCTTTGAAGTGACAGAGCGAACGCCCAAAGCCTTGCTGTGAAGCAGCAGCGAAGGGCAGTTCGTGCCAGCTGAAAACCTCTACAAACGTGTAGCAGTAGTTGCTAAATCAGAGTCGGATCTGTAGGCTGCTGTGGCTGCCTGCCTTAGCCTACTCTTCCCAGGACAGAGGGAGAGCCCCGCATAGAGCGAAAGCCTCTTTGCCCGGGCATCCCTTATGGGAAGGCCCAGCTTTCTTTGGGAAATCAAAGTCAGGTCTGAGGGACGCTGCTGCTGCTTGCTTGAGCTGGTCTCCCCTGCACGTTGTAATAAACCCGCATGGAGCGAAATCCTCTATGCGCAGGCATCCTCTCTGGGAAAGCGTAGCATTTGTTGGGAAATCAGAATCGGGTTTGTGGGAAGCTGCTGCTTCTTGCCGGAGCTAGTCTGCTCAGGACAGTGGAAGATACCCGCATGGAGCGAAATTCTCTTTCACCTAGCATCCCCTCTGCCTGAGAGAGAAGCGTGGTTGCACCTCTGGAAAGGACCTTAAGGAAAGGGACACGTCTGTCACCGTGTTCCCCAAAGGCAAGTATGAGGATGGTGCAGAACGCTTCAACGGGCGAATAGAACGAGCCGTTGGCTTTATGTCAGAAAACGGTGCGAAGCAGGAGAGAAGGCACTCCAGGTGCAGCGGGACGGTTGCAAGACAAGTGTCACCAGTTCCCTGTCAGAGCCATGGAGGCCAGGCTGCTAAGGAGACACGAGAGGAAGACTAGAGCAGGCACGCGTGCTCCACTCTAAGGGAGGAGTCTGGGCAGAAGGCAGGCCTGTCCTGTGTATCTGGTCCCAAGGGGACAGCGTCTCCTTGAACACCTGTGCCTAGGGCAGACTTGGGCTTGCCACCAGGCCCCATAGCCGCAACTCGCAGCAACAGCTCCCTGGAGGACCGGGCAGTCCGATGCCGTCTTCCTCCAAGATGTGACAACGTTGGTGGTGGCCGGGCGTGTGCCGGGTAGGAATGGGGACAGTGTGCAGGGTTCATGTCCACTCCCTCTCCTGTGGGGAAGGCACTGGCCTAGTCCCCGATTCCGCCTGAGCGCCAGTAGAAAAGGCCTAGCCTGCCTATGCCAGGACATGGAAGTGAGCATAGAGTGCCATCCTAAGCCACGCACGCTGCTGTTGCTTTGTGACTGTGCCTGCTTAGTTCGGCTTGGCAGGGTGAACGCAGGGCGTGAACAGGGAGCCCGGGAAAGCAAGGCCGAAGAGGCACTAGCTCTCCCGCAGCTCTTCATCTTTGAAGTGACAGAGCGAACGCCCAAAGCCTTGCTGTGAAGCAGCAGCGAAGGGCAGTTCGTGCCAGCTGAAAACCTCTACAAACCTGTAGCAGTAGTTGCTAAATCAGAGTCGGATCTGTAGGCTGCTGTGGCTGCCTGCCTTAGCCTACTCTTCCCAGGACAGAGGGAGAGCCCCGCATAGAGCGAAAGCCTCTTTGCCCGGGCATCCCATCTGGGAAGGCCCACCTTTCTTTGGGAAATCAAAGTCAGGTCTGAGGGACGCTGCTGCTGCTTGCTTGAGCTGGTCTCCCCTGCACGTTGTAATAAACCCGCATGGAGCGAAATCCTCTATACGCAGGCATCCTCTCTGGGAAAGCATAGCATTTGTTGGGAAATCAGAATCGTGTTTGTGGGAAGCTGCTGCTTCTTGCCGGAGCTAGTCTGCTCAGGACAGTGGAAGATACCCGCATGGAGCGAAATTCTCTTTCACCTTGCATCCCCTCTGCCTGAGAGAGAAGCGTGGTTGCACCTCTGGACAGGATCTTAAGGAAAGGGACACGTCTGACACCGTGTTCCCCAAAGGCAAGTATGAGGAAGGTGCAGAACGCTGCAACGGGCGAATAGAACGAGCCGTTGGCTTTATGACAGAAAACGGTGCGAAGCAGGAGAGAAGGCACTGGCAGGTGCAGCGGGACGGTTGCAAGACAAGTGTCACCAGTTCCCTGTCAGAGCCATGGAGGCCAGGCTGCTAAGGAGACACGAGAGGAAGACTAGGGCAGGCACGCGTGCTCCACTCTAAGGGAGGAGTCTGGGCAGAAGGCAGGCCTGTCCTGTGTCTCTGGTCCCAAGGGGACAGCGTCTCCTTGAACACCTGTGCCTAGGGCAGACTTGGGCTTGCCACCAGGCCCCATAGCCGCAACTCGCAGCAACAGCTCCCTGGAGGACCGGGCAGTCCGATGCCGTCTTCCTCCAAGATGTGACAACGTTGGTGGTGGCAGGGCGTGTGCCGGGGAAGGAATGGGGACAGTGTGCAGGGTTCATGTCCACTCCCTCTCCAGTGGGGAAGGCACTGGCCTAGTCCCCGATTCCGCCTGAGCGCCAGTAGAAAAGGCCTAGCCTGCCTATGCCAGGACATGGAAGTGAGCATAGAGTGCCATCCTAAGCCACGCACGCTGCTGTTGCTTTGTGACTGTGCCTGCTTAGTTCGGCTTGGCAGGGTGAACACAGGGCACGAACAGGGAGCCCGGGAAAGCAAGGCCCAAGAGGCACTAGCTCTCCCGCAGCTCTTCATCTTTGAAGTGACAGAGCGAACGCCCAAAGCCTTGCTGTGAAGCAGCAGCGAAGGGCAGTTCGTGCGAGCTGAAAACCTCTACAAACCTGTAGCAGTAGTTGCTAAATCAGAGTCGGATCTGTAGGCTGCTGTGGCTGCCTGCCTTAGCCTACTCTTCCCAGGACAGAGGGAGAGCCCCGCATAGAGCGAAAGCCTCTTTGCCCGGGCATCCCTTCTGGGAAGGCCCAGCTTTCTTTGGGAAATCAAAGTCAGGTCTGAGGGACGCTGCTGCTGCTTGCTTGAGCTGGTCTCCCCTGCACGTTGTAATAAACCCGCATGGAGCGAAATCCTCTATGCGCAGGCATCCTCTCTGGGAAAGCGTAGCATTTGTTGGGAAATCAGAATCGGGTTTGTGGGAAGCTGCTGCTTCTTGCCGGAGCTAGTCTGCTCAGGACAGTGGAAGATACCCGCATGGAGCGAAATTCTCTTTCACCTAGCATCCCCTCTGCCTGAGAGAGAAGCGTGGTTGCACCTCTGGAAAGGACCTTAAGGAAAGGGACACGTCTGTCACTGTGTTCCCCAAAGGCAAGTATGAGGAAGGTGCAGAACGCTGCAACGGGCGAATAGAACGAGCCGTTGGCTTTATGTCAGAAAACGGTGCGAAGCAGGAGAGAAGGCTCTGGCAGGTGCAGCAGGCCGGTGCCAAGACAAGTGTCACCAGTTCCCTGTGCAGAGACATGGAGGCCAGGCTGCTAACAGACACGAGAGGACGACTAGGGCAGGCACGCGTGCTCCATACTGAGGGAGCAGTCTGGGCAGAAGGCAGGCCTGTCCTGTGTCTCTGGTCCCAAGGGGACAGCGTCTCCTTGAACACCTGTGCCTAGGGCAGACTTGGGCTTGCCACCAGGCCCCATAGCCGCAACTCGCAGCAACAGCTCCCTGGAGGACCGGGCAGTCCGATGCCGTCTTCCTCCAAGATGTGACAACGTTGGTGGTGGCAGGGCGTGTGCCGGGGAAGGAATGGGGACAGTGTGCAGGGTTCATGTCCACTCCCTCTCCTGTGGGGAAGGCACTGGCCTAGTCCCCGATTCCGCCTGAGCGCCAGTAGAAAAGGCCTAGCCTGCCTATGCCAGGACATGGAAGTGAGCATAGAGTGCCATCCTAAGCCACGCACGCTGCTGTTGCTTTGTGACTGTGCCTGCTTAGTTCGGCTTGGCAGGGTGAACGCAGGGCGCGAACAGGGAGCCCGGGAAAGCAAGGCCCAAGAGGCACTAGCTCTCCCGCAGCTCTTCATCTTTGAAGTGACAGAGCGAACGCCCAAAGCCTTGCTGTGAAGCAGCAGCGAAGGGCAGTTCGTGCCAGCTGAAAACCTCTACAAACGTGTATCAGTAGTTGCTAAATCAGAGTCGGATCTGTAGGCTGCTGTGGCTGCCTGCCTTAGCCTACTATTCCCAGGACAGAGGGAGAGCCCCGCATAGAGCGAAAGCCTCTTTGCCCGGGCATCCCTTCTGGGAAGGCCCAGCTTTCTTTGGGAAATCAAAGTCAGGTCTGAGGGACGCTGCTGCTGCTTGCTTGAGCTGGTCTCCCCTGCACGTTGTAATAAACCCGCATGGAGCGAAATCCTCTATGCGCAGGCATCCTCTCTGGGAAAGCATAGCATTTGTTGGGAAATCAGAATCGGGTTTGTGGGAAGCTGCTGCTTCTTGCCGGAGCTAGTCTGCTCAGGACAGTGGAAGATACCCGCATGGAGCGAAATTCTCTTTCACCTTGAATCCCCTCTGCCTGAGAGAGAAGCGTGGTTGCACCTCTGGACAGGATCTTAAGGAAAGGGACACGTCTGTCACCGTGTTCCCCAAAGGCAAGTATGAGGAAGGTGCAGAACGCTGCAACGGGCGAATAGAACGAGCCGTTGGCTTTATGTCAGAAAACGGTGCGAAGCAGGAGAGAAGGCACTGGCAGGTGCAGCGGGACGGTTGCAAGACAAGTGTCACCAGTTCCCTGTCAGAGCCATGGAGGCCAGGCTGCTAAGGAGACACGAGAGGAAGACTAGGGCAGGCACGCGTGCTCCACTCTAAGGGAGGAGTCTGGGCAGAAGGCAGGCCTGTCCTGTGTCTCTGGTCCCAAGGGGACAGCGTCTCCTTGAACACCTGTGCCTAGGGCAGACTTGGGCTTGCCACCAGGCCCCATAGCCGCAACTCGCAGCAACAGCTCCCTGGAGGACCGGGCAGTCCGATGCCGTCTTCCTCCAAGATGTGACAACGTTGGTGGTGGCAGGGCGTGTGCCGGGGAAGGAATGGGGACAGTGTGCAGGGTTCATGTCCACTCCCTCTCCTGTGGGGAAGGCACTGGCCTAGTCCCCGATTCCGCCTGAGCGCCAGTAGAAAAGGCCTAGCCTGCCTATGCCAGGACATGGAAGTGAGCATAGAGTGCCATCCTAAGCCACGCACGCTGCTGTTGCTTTGTGACTGTGCCTGCTTAGTTCGGCTTGGCAGGGTGAACGCAGGGCGCGAACAGGGAGCCCGGGAAAGCAAGGCCCAAGAGGCACTAGCTCTCCCGCAGCTCTTCATCTTTGAAGTGACAGAGCGAACGCCCAAAGCCTTGCTGTGAAGCAGCAGCGAAGGGCAGTTCGTGCCAGCTGAAAACCTCTACAAACGTGTATCAGTAGTTGCTAAATCAGAGTCGGATCTGTAGGCTGCTGTGGCTGCCTGCCTTAGCCTACTATTCCCAGGACAGAGGGAGAGCCCCGCATAGAGCGAAAGCCTCTTTGCCCGGGCATCCCTTCTGGGAAGGCCCAGCTTTCTTTGGGAAATCAAAGTCAGGTCTGAGGGACGCTGCTGCTGCTTGCTTGAGCTGGTCTCCCCTGCACGTTGTAATAAACCCGCATGGAGCGAAATCCTCTATGCGCAGGCATCCTCTCTGGGAAAGCATAGCATTTGTTGGGAAATCAGAATCGGGTTTGTGGGAAGCTGCTGCTTCTTGCCGGAGCTAGTCTGCTCAGGACAGTGGAAGATACCCGCATGGAGCGAAATTCTCTTTCACCTTGCATCCCCTCTGCCTGAGAGAGAAGTGTGGTTGCACCTCTGGACAGGATCTTAAGGAAAGGGACACGTCTGTCACCGTGTTCCCCAAAGGCAAGTATGAGGAAGGTGCAGAACGCTGCAACGGGCGAATAGAACGAGCCGTTGGCTTTATGTCAGAAAACGGTGCGAAGCAGGAGAGAAGGCACTGGCAGGTGCAGCGGGACGGTTGCAAGACAAGTGTCACCAGTTCCCTGTCAGAGCCATGGAGGCCAGGCTGCTAAGGAGACACGAGAGGAAGACTAGGGCAGGCACGCGTGCTCCACTCTAAGGGAGGAGTCTGGGCAGAAGGCAGGCCTGTCCTGTGTCTCTGGTCCCAAGGGGACAGCGTCTCCTTGAACACCTGTGCCTAGGGCAGACTTGGGCTTGCCACCAGGCCCCATAGCCGCAACTCGCAGCAACAGCTCCCTGGAGGACCGGGCAGTCCGATGCCGTCTTCCTCCAAGATGTGACAACGTTGGTGGTGGCAGGGCGTGTGCCGGGGAAGGAATGGGGACAGTGTGCAGGGTTCATGTCCACTCCCTCTCCTGTGGGGAAGGCACTGGCCTAGTCCCCGATTCCGCCTGAGCGCCAGTAGAAAAGGCCTAGCCTGCCTATGCCAGGACATGGAAGTGAGCATAGAGTGCCATCCTAAGCCACGCACGCTGCTGTTGCTTTGTGACTGTGCCTGCTTAGTTCGGCTTGGCAGGGTGAACGCAGGGCGCGAACAGGGAGCCCGGGAAAGCAAGGCCCAAGAGGCACTAGCTCTCCCGCAGCTCTTCATCTTTGAAGTGAAAGAGCGAACGCCCAAAGCCTTGCTGTGAAGCAGCAGCGAAGGGCAGTTCGTGCCAGCTGAAAACCTCTACAAACGTGTATCAGTAGTTGCTAAATCAGAGTCGGATCTGTAGGCTGCTGTGGCTGCCTGCCTTAGCCTACTATTCCCAGGACAGAGGGAGAGCCCCGCATAGAGCGAAAGCCTCTTTGCCCGGGCATCCCTTCTGGGAAGGCCCAGCTTTCTTTGGGAAATCAAAGTCAGGTCTGAGGGACGCTGCTGCTGCTTGCTTGAGCTGGTCTCCCCTGCACGTTGTAATAAACCCGCATGGAGCGAAATCCTCTATGCGCAGGCATCCTCTCTGGGAAAGCATAGCATTTGTTGGGAAATCAGAATCGGGTTTGTGGGAAGCTGCTGCTTCTTGCCGGAGCTAGTCTGCTCAGGACAGTGGAAGATACCCGCATGGAGCGAAATTCTCTTTCACCTTGCATCCCCTCTGCCTGAGAGAGAAGCGTGGTTGCACCTCTGGACAGGATCTTAAGGAAAGGGACACGTCTGTCACCGTGTTCCCCAAAGGCAAGTATGAGGAAGGTGCAGAACGCTGCAACGGGCGAATAGAACGAGCCGTTGGCTTTATGTCAGAAAACGGTGCGAAGCAGGAGAGAAGGCACTGGCAGGTGCAGCGGGACGGTTGCAAGACAAGTGTCACCAGTTCCCTGTCAGAGCCATGGAGGCCAGGCTGCTAAGGAGACACGAGAGGAAGACTAGGGCAGGCACGCGTGCTCCACTCTAAGGGAGGAGTCTGGGCAGAAGGCAGGCCTGTCCTGTGTCTCTGGTCCCAAGGGGACAGCGTCTCCTTGAACACCTGTGCCTAGGGCAGACTTGGGCTTGCCACCAGGCCCCATAGCCGCAACTCGCAGCAACAGCTCCCTGGAGGACCGGGCAGTCCGATGCCGTCTTCCTCCAAGATGTGACAACGTTGGTGGTGGCAGGGCGTGTGCCGGGGAAGGAATGGGGACAGTGTGCAGGGTTCATGTCCACTCCCTCTCCAGTGGGGAAGGCACTGGCCTAGTCCCCGATTCCGCCTGAGCGCCAGTAGAAAAGGCCTAGCCTGCCTATGCCAGGACATGGAAGTGAGCATAGAGTGCCATCCTAAGCCACGCACGCTGCTGTTGCTTTGTGACTGTGCCTGCTTAGTTCGGCTTGGCAGGGTGAACGCAGGGCGCGAACAGGGAGCCCGGGAAAGCAAGGCCCAAGAGGCACTAGCTCTCCCGCAGCTCTTCATCTTTGAAGTGACAGAGCGAACGCCCAAAGCCTTGCTGTGAAGCAGCAGCGAAGGGCAGTTCGTGCGAGCTGAAAACCTCTACAAACGTGTAGCAGTAGTTGCTAAATCAGAGTCGGATCTGTAGGCTGCTGTGGCTGCCTGCCTTAGCCTACTCTTCCCAGGACAGAGGGAGAGCCCCGCATAGAGCGAAAGCCTCTTTGCCCGGGCATCCCTTCTGGGAAGGCCCAGCTTTCTTTGGGAAATCAAAGTCAGGTCTGAGGGACGCTGCTGCTGCTTGCTTGAGCTGGTCTCCCCTGCACGTTGTAATAAACCCGCATGGAGCGAAATCCTCTATGCGCAGGCATCCTCTCTGGGAAAGCGTAGCATTTGTTGGGAAATCAGAATCGGGTTTGTGGGAAGCTGCTGCTTCTTGCCGGAGCTAGTCTGCTCAGGACAGTGGAAGATACCCGCATGGAGCGAAATTCTCTTTCACCTAGCATCCCCTCTGCCTGAGAGAGAAGCGTGGTTGCACCTCTGGAAAGGACCTTAAGGAAAGGGACACGTCTGTCACCGTGTTCCCCAAAGGCAAGTATGAGGAAGGTGCAGAACGCTTCAACGGGCGAATAGAACGAGCCGTTGGCTTTATGTCAGAAAACGGTGCGAAGCAGGAGAGAAGGCACTCCAGGTGCAGCGGGACGGTTGCAAGACAAGTGTCACCAGTTCCCTGTCAGAGCCATGGAGGCCAGGCTGCTAAGGAGACACGAGAGGAAGACTAGGGCAGGCACGCGTGCTCCACTCTAAGGGAGGAGTCTGGGCAGAAGGCAGGCCTGTCCTGTGTATCTGGTCCCAAGGGGACAGCGTCTCCTTGAACACCTGTGCCTAGGGCAGACTTGGGCTTGCCACCAGGCCCCATAGCCGCAACTCGCAGCAACAGCTCCCTGGAGGACCGGGCAGTCCGATGCCGTCTTCCTCCAAGATGTGACAACGTTGGTGGTGGCAGGGCGTGTGCCGGGGAAGGAATGGGGACAGTGTGCAGGGTTCATGTCCACTCCCTCTCCTGTGGGGAAGGCACTGGCCTAGTCCCCGATTCCGCCTGAGCGCCAGTAGAAAAGGCCTAGCCTGCCTATGCCAGGACATGGAAGTGAGCATAGAGTGCCATCCTAAGCCACGCACGCTGCTGTTGCTTTGTGACTGTGCCTGCTTAGTTCGGCTTGGCAGGGTGAACGCAGGGCGTGAACAGGGAGCCCGGGAAAGCAAGGCCGAAGAGGCACTAGCTCTCCCGCAGCTCTTCATCTTTGAAGTGACAGAGCGAATGCCCAAAGCCTTGCTGTGAAGCAGCAGCGAAGGGCAGTTCGTGCGAGCTGAAAACCTCTACAAACGTGTAGCAGTAGTTGCTAAATCAGAGTCGGATCTGTAGGCTGCTGTGGCTGCCTGCCTTAGCCTACTCTTCCCAGGACAGAGGGAGAGCCCCGCATAGAGCGAAAGCCTCTTTGCCCGGGCATCCCATCTGGGAAGGCCCAGCTTTCTTTGGGAAATCAAAGTCAGGTCTGAGGGACGCTGCTGCTGCTTGCTTGAGCTGGTCTCCCCTGCACGTTGTAATAAACCCGCATGGAGCGAAATCCTCTATGCGCAGGCATCCTCTCTGGGAAAGCATAGCATTTGTTGGGAAATCAGAATCGGGTTTGTGGGAAGCTGCTGCTTCTTGCCGGAGCTAGTCTGCTCAGGACAGTGGAAGATACCCGCATGGAGCGAAATTCTCTTTCACCTTGCATCCCCTCTGCCTGAGAGAGAAGCGTGGTTGCACCTCTGGACAGGATCTTAAGGAAAGGGACACGTCTGTCACCGTGTTCCCCAAAGGCAAGTATGAGGAAGGTGCAGAACGCTGCAACGGGCGAATAGAACGAGCCGTTGGCTTTATGTCAGAAAACGGTGCGAAGCAGGAGAGAAGGCACTGGCAGGTGCAGCGGGACGGTTGCAAGACAAGTGTCACCAGTTCCCTGTCAGAGCCATGGAGGCCAGGCTGCTAAGGAGACACGAGAGGAAGACTAGGGCAGGCACGCGTGCTCCACTCTAAGGGAGGAGTCTGGGCAGAAGGCAGGCCTGTCCTGTGTCTCTGGTCCCAAGGGGACAGCGTCTCCTTGAACACCTGTGCCTAGGGCAGACTTGGGCTTGCCACCAGGCCCCATAGCGGCAACTCGAGCAACAGCTCCCTGGAGGACCGGGCAGTCCGATGCCGTCTTCCTCCAAGATGTGACAACGTTGGTGGTGGCAGGGCGTGTGCCGGGGAAGGAATGGGGACAGTGTGCAGGGTTCATGTCCACTCCCTCTCCTGTGGGGAAGGCACTGGCCTAGTCCCCGATTCCGCCTGAGCGCCAGTAGAAAAGGCCTAGCCTGCCTATGCCAGGACATGGAAATGAGCATAGAGTGCCATCCTAAGCCACGCACGCTGCTGTTGCTTTGTGACTGTGCCTGCTTAGTTCGGCTTGGCAGGGTGAACGCAGGGCGCGAACAGGGAGCCCGGGAAAGCAAGGCCCAAGAGGCACTAGCTCTCCCGCAGCTCTTCATCTTTGAAGTGACAGAGCGAACGCCCAAAGCCTTGCTGTGAAGCAGCAGCGAAGGGCAGTTCGTGCCAGCTGAAAACCTCTACAAACCTGTAGCAGTAGTTGCTAAATCAGAGTCGGATCTGTAGGCTGCTGTGGCTGCCTGCCTTAGCCTACTCTTCCCAGGACAGAGGGAGAGCCCCGCATAGAGCGAAAGCCTCTTTGCCCGGGCATCCCTTCTGGGAAGGCCCAGCTTTCTTTGGGAAATCAAAGTCAGGTCTGAGGGACGCTGCTGCTGCTTGCTTGAGCTGGTCTCCCCTGCACGTTGTAATAAACCCGCATGGAGCGAAATCCTCTATGCGCAGGCATCCTCTCTGGGAAAGCATAGCATTTGTTGGGAAATCAGAATCGGGTTTGTGGGAAGCTGCTGCTTCTTGCCGGAGCTAGTCTGCTCAGGACAGTGGAAGATACCCGCATGGAGCGAAATTCTCTTTCACCTAGCATCCCCTCTGCCTGAGAGAGAAGCGTGGTTGCACCTCTGGAAAGGACCTTAAGGAAAGGGACACGTCTGTCACCGTGTTCCCCAAAGGCAAGTATGAGGAAGGTGCAGAACGCTGCAACGGGCGAATAGAACGAGCCGTTGGCTTTATGTCAGAAAACGGTGCGAAGCAGGAGAGAAGGCACTGGCAGGTGCAGCGGGACGGTTGCAAGACAAGTGTCACCAGTTCCCTGTCAGAGCCATGGAGGCCAGGCTGCTAAGGAGACACGAGAGGAAGACTAGGGCAGGCACGCGTGCTCCACTCTAAGGGAGGAGTCTGGGCAGAAGGCAGGCCTGTCCTGTGTCTCTGGTCCCAAGGGGACAGCGTCTCCTTGAACACCTGTGCCTAGGGCAGACTTGGGCTTGCCACCAGGCCCCATAGCCGCAACTCGCAGCAACAGCTCCCTGGAGGACCGGGCAGTCCGATGCCGTCTTCCTCCAAGATGTGACAACGTTGGTGGTGGCAGGGCGTGTGCCGGGGAAGGAATGGGGACAGTGTGCAGGGTTCATGTCCACTCCCTCTCCAGTGGGGAAGGCACTGGCCTAGTCCCCGATTCCGCCTGAGCGCCAGTAGAAAAGGCCTAGCCTGCCTATGCCAGGACATGGAAGTGAGCATAGAGTGCCATCCTAAGCCACGCACGCTGCTGTTGCTTTGTGACTGTGCCTGCTTAGTTCGGCTTGGCAGGGTGAACGCAGGGCGCGAACAGGGAGCCCGGGAAAGCAAGGCCCAAGAGGCACTAGCTCTCCCGCAGCTCTTCATCTTTGAAGTGACAGAGCGAACGCCCAAAGCCTTGCTGTGAAGCAGCAGCGAAGGGCAGTTCGTGCCAGCTGAAAACCTCTACAAACGTGTAGCAGTAGTTGCTAAATCAGAGTCGGATCTGTAGGCTGCTGTGGCTGCCTGCCTTAGCCTACTATTCCCAGGACAGAGGGAGAGCCCCGCATAGAGCGAAAGCCTCTTTGCCCGGGCATCCCTTCTGGGAAGGCCCAGCTTTCTTTGGGAAATCAAAGTCAGGTCTGAGGGACGCTGCTGCTGCTTGCTTGAGCTGGTCTCCCCTGCACGTTGTAATAAACCCGCATGGAGCGAAATCCTCTATGCGCAGGCATCCTCTCTGGGAAAGCATAGCATTTGTTGGGAAATCAGAATCGGGTTTGTGGGAAGCTGCTGCTTCTTGCCGGAGCTAGTCTGCTCAGGACAGTGGAAGATACCCGCATGGAGCAAAATTCTCTTTCACCTTGCATCCCCTCTGCCTGAGAGAGAAGCGTGGTTGCACCTCTGGACAGGATCTTAAGGAAAGGGACACGTCTGTCACCGTGTTCCCCAAAGGCAAGTATGAGGAAGGTGCAGAACGCTGCAACGGGCGAATAGAACGAGCCGTTGGCTTTATGTCAGAAAACGGTGCGAAGCAGGAGAGAAGGCACTGGCAGGTGCAGCGGGACGGTTGCAAGACAAGTGTCACCAGTTCCCTGTCAGAGCCATGGAGGCCAGGCTGCTAAGGAGACACGAGAGGAAGACTAGGGCAGGCACGCGTGCTCCACTCTAAGGGAGGAGTCTGGGCAGAAGGCAGGCCTGTCCTGTGTCTCTGGTCCCAAGGGGACAGCGTCTCCTTGAACACCTGTGCCTAGGGCAGACTTGGGCTTGCCACCAGGCCCCATAGCCGCAACTCGAGCAACAGCTCCCTGGAGGACCGGGCAGTCCGATGCCGTCTTCCTCCAAGATGTGACAACGTTGGTGGTGGCAGGGCGTGTGCCGGGGAAGGAATGGGGACAGTGTGCAGGGTTCATGTCCACTCCCTCTCCTGTGGGGAAGGCACTGGCCTAGTCCCCGATTCCGCCTGAGCGCCAGTAGAAAAGGCCTAGCCTGCCTATGCCAGGACATGGAAGTGAGCATAGAGTGCCATCCTAAGCCACGCACGCTGCTGTTGCTTTGTGACTGTGCCTGCTTAGTTCGGCTTGGCAGGGTGAACGCAGGGCGCGAACAGGGAGCCCGGGAAAGCAAGGCCCAAGAGGCACTAGCTCTCCCGCAGCTCTTCATCTTTGAAGTGACAGAGCGAACGCCCAAATCCTTGCTGTGAAGCAGCAGCGAAGGGCAGTTCGTGCCAGCTGAAAACCTCTACAACCCTGTAGCAGTAGTTGCTAAATCAGAGTCGGATCTGTAGGCTGCTGTGGCTGCCTGCCTTAGCCTACTCTTCCCAGGACAGAGGGAGAGCCCCGCATAGAGCGAAAGCCTCTTTGCCCGGGCATCCCTTCTGGGAAGGCCCAGCTTTCTTTGGGAAATCAAAGTCAGGTCTGAGGGACGCTGCTGCTGCTTGCTTGAGCTGGTCTCCCCTGCACGTTGTAATAAACCCGCATGGAGCGAAATCCTCTATGCGCAGGCATCCTCTCTGGGAAAGCATAGCATTTGTTGGGAAATCAGAATCGGGTTTGTGGGAAGCTGCTGCTTCTTGCCGGAGCTAGTCTGCTCAGGACAGTGGAAGATACCCGCATGGAGCGAAATTCTCTTTCACCTAGCATCCCCTCTGCCTGAGAGAGAAGCGTGGTTGCACCTCTGGAAAGGACCTTAAGGAAAGGGACACGTCTGTCACCGTGTTCCCCAAAGGCAAGTATGAGGAAGGTGCAGAACGCTTCAACGGGCGAATAGAACGAGCCGTTGGCTTTATGTCAGAAAACGGTGCGAAGCAGGAGAGAAGGCACTGGCAGGTGCAGCGGGACGGTTGCAAGACAAGTGTCACCAGTTCCCTGTCAGAGCCATGGAGGCCAGGCTGCTAAGGAGACACGAGAGGAAGACTAGGGCAGGCACGCGTGCTCCACTCTAAGGGAGGAGTCTGGGCAGAAGGCAGGCCTGTCCTGTGTCTCTGGTCCCAAGGGGACAGCGTCTCCTTGAACACCTGTGCCTAGGGCAGACTTGGGCTTGCCACCAGGCCCCATAGCCGCAACTCGCAGCAACAGCTCCCTGGAGGACCGGGCAGTCCGATGCCGTCTTCCTCCAAGATGTGACAACGTTGGTGGTGGCAGGGCGTGTGCCGGGGAAGGAATGGGGACAGTGTGCAGGGTTCATGTCCACTCCCTCTCTTGTGGGGAAGGCACTGGCCTAGTCCCCGATTCCGCCTGAGCGCCAGTAGAAAAGGCCTAGCCTGCCTATGCCAGGACATGGAAGTGAGCATAGAGTGCCATCCTAAGCCACGCACGCTGCTGTTGCTTTGTGACTGTGCCTGCTTAGTTCGGCTTGGCAGGGTGAACGCAGGGCGCGAACAGGGAGCCCGGGAAAGCAAGGCCCAAGAGGCACTAGCTCTCCCGCAGCTCTTCATCTTTGAAGTGACAGAGCGAACGCCCAAAGCCTTGCTGTGAAGCAGCAGCGAAGGGCAGTTCGTGCGAGCTGAAAACCTCTACAAACGTGTAGCAGTAGTTGCTAAATCAGAGTCGGATCTGTAGGCTGCTGTGGCTGCCTGCCTTAGCCTACTCTTCCCAGGACAGAGGGAGAGCCCCGCATAGAGCGAAAGCCTCTTTGCCCGGGCATCCCATCTGGGAAGGCCCAGCTTTCTTTGGGAAATCAAAGTCAGGTCTGAGGGACGCTGCTGCTGCTTGCTTGAGCTGGTCTCCCCTGCACGTTGTAATAAACCCGCATGGAGCGAAATCCTCTATGCGCAGGCATCCTCTCTGGGAAAGCATAGCATTTGTTGGGAAATCAGAATCGGGTTTGTGGGAAGCTGCTGCTTCTTGCCGGAGCTAGTCTGCTCAGGACAGTGGAAGATACCCGCATGGAGCGAAATTCTCTTTCACCTTGCATCCCCTCTGCCTGAGAGAGAAGCGTGGTTGCACCTCTGGACAGGATCTTAAGGAAAGGGACACGTCTGTCACCGTGTTCCCCAAAGGCAAGTATGAGGAAGGTGCAGAACGCTGCAACGGGCGAATAGAACGAGCCGTTGGCTTTATGTCAGAAAACGGTGCGAAGCAGGAGAGAAGGCACTGGCAGGTGCAGCGGGACGGTTGCAAGACAAGTGTCACCAGTTCCCTGTCAGAGCCATGGAGGCCAGGCTGCTAAGGAGACACGAGAGGAAGACTAGGGCAGGCACGCGTGCTCCACTCTAAGGGAGGAGTCTGGGCAGAAGGCAGGCCTGTCCTGTGTCTCTGGTCCCAAGGGGACAGCGTCTCCTTGAACACCTGTGCCTAGGGCAGACTTGGGCTTGCCACCAGGCCCCATAGCGGCAACTCGAGCAACAGCTCCCTGGAGGACCGGGCAGTCCGATGCCGTCTTCCTCCAAGATGTGACAACGTTGGTGGTGGCAGGGCGTGTGCCGGGGAAGGAATGGGGACAGTGTGCAGGGTTCATGTCCACTCCCTCTCCTGTGGGGAAGGCACTGGCCTAGTCCCCGATTCCGCCTGAGCGCCAGTAGAAAAGGCCTAGCCTGCCTATGCCAGGACATGGAAGTGAGCATAGAGTGCCATCCTAAGCCACGCACGCTGCTGTTGCTTTGTGACTGTGCCTGCTTAGTTCGGCTTGGCAGGGTGAACGCAGGGCGCGAACAGGGAGCCCGGGAAAGCAAGGCCCAAGAGGCACTAGCTCTCCCGCAGCTCTTCATCTTTGAAGTGACAGAGCGAACGCCCAAAGCCTTGCTGTGAAGCAGCAGCGAAGGGCAGTTCGTGCCAGCTGAAAACCTCTACAAACGTGTAGCAGTAGTTGCTAAATCAGAGTCGGATCTGTAGGCTGCTGTGGCTGCCTGCCTTAGCCTACTCTTCCCAGGACAGAGGGAGAGCCCCGCATAGAGCGAAAGCCTCTTTGCCCGGGCATCCCTTCTGGGAAGGCCCAGCTTTCTTTGGGAAATCAAAGTCAGGTCTGAGGGACGCTGCTGCTGCTTGCTTGAGCTGGTCTCCCCTGCACGTTGTAATAAACCCGCATGGAGCGAAATCCTCTATGCGCAGGCATCCTCTCTGGGAAAGCATAGCATTTGTTGGGAAATCAGAATCGGGTTTGTGGGAAGCTGCTGCTTCTTGCCGGAGCTAGTCTGCTCAGGACAGTGGAAGATACCCGCATGGAGCGAAATTCTCTTTCACCTAGCATCCCCTCTGCCTGAGAGAGAAGCGTGGTTGCACCTCTGGAAAGGACCTTAAGGAAAGGGACACGTCTGTCACCGTGTTCCCCAAAGGCAAGTATGAGGAAGGTGCAGAACGCTGCAACGGGCGAATAGAACGAGCCGTTGGCTTTATGTCAGAAAACGGTGCGAAGCAGGAGAGAAGGCACTGGCAGGTGCAGCGGGACGGTTGCAAGACAAGTGTCACCAGTTCCCTGTCAGAGCCATGGAGGCCAGGCTGCTAAGGAGACACGAGAGGAAGACTGGGGCAGGCACGCGTGCTCCACTCTAAGGGAGGAGTCTGGGCAGAAGGCAGGCCTGTCCTGTGTCTCTGGTCCCAAGGGGACAGCGTCTCCTTGAACACCTGTGCCTAGGGCAGACTTGGGCTTGCCACCAGGCCCCATAGCCGCAACTCGCAGCAACAGCTCCCTGGAGGACCGGGCAGTCCGATGCCGTCTTCCTCCAATATTTGACAACGTTGGTGGTGGCAGGGCGTGTGCCGGGGAAGGAATGGGGACAGTGTGCAGGGTTCATGTCCACTCCCTCTCCTGTGGGGAAGGCACTGGCCTAGTCCCCGATTCCGCCTGAGCGCCAGTAGAAAAGGCCTAGCCTGCCTATGCCAGGACATGGAAGTGAGCATAGAGTGCCATCCTAAGCCACGCACGCTTCTGTTGCTTTGTGACTGTGCCTGCTTAGTTCGGCTTGGCAGGGTGAACGCAGGGCGTGAACATGGAGCCCGGGAAAGCAAGGCCCAAGAGGCACTAGCTCTCCCGCAGCTCTTCATCTTTGAAGTGACAGAGCGAACGCCCAAAGCCTTGCTGTGAAGCAGCAGCGAAGGGCAGTTCGTGCCAGCTGAAAACCTCTACAAACGTGTAGCAGTAGTTGCTAAATCAGAGTCGGATCTGTAGGCTGCTGTGGCTGCCTTCCTTAGCCTACTCTTCCCAGGACAGAGGGAGAGCCCCGCATAGAGCGAAAGCCTCTTTGCCCGGGCATCCCTTCTGGGAAGGCCCAGCTTTCTTTGGGAAATCAAAGTCAGGTCTGAGGGACGCTGCTGCTGCTTGCTTGAGCTGGTCTCCCCTGCACGTTGTAATAAACCCGCATGGAGCGAAATCCTCTATGCGCAGGCATCCTCTCTGGGAAAGCGTAGCATTTGTTGGGAAATCAGAATCGGGATTGTGGGAAGCTGCTGCTTCTTGCCGGAGCTAGTCTGCTCAGGACAGTGGAAGATACCCGCATGGAGCGAAATTCTCTTTCACCTAGCATCCCCTCTGCCTGAGAGAGAAGCGTGGTTGTACCTCTGGAAAGGACCTTAAGGAAAGGGACACGTCTGTCACCGTGTTCCCCAAAGGCAAGTATGAGGAAGGTGCAGAACGCTGCAACGGGCGAATAGAACGAGCCGTTCGCTTTATGTCAGAAAACGGTGCGAAGCAGGAGAGAAGGCACTCCAGGTGCAGCGGGACGGTTGCAAGACAAGTGTCACCAGTTCCCTGTCAGAGCCATGGAGGCCAGGCTGCTAAGGAGACACGAGAGGAAGACTAGGGCAGGCACGCGTGCTCCACTCTAAGGGAGGAGTCTGGGCAGAAGGCAGGCCTGTCCTGTGTCTCTGGTCCCAAGGGGACAGCGTCTCCTTGAACACCTGTGCCTAGGGCAGACTTGGGCTTGCCACCAGGCCCCATAGCCGCAACTCGCAGCAACAGCTCCCTGGAGGACCGGGCAGTCCGATGCCGTCTTCCTCCAAGATGTGACAACGTTGGTGGTGGCAGGGCGTGTGCCGGGGAAGGAATGGGGACAGTGTGCAGGGTTCATGTCCACTCCCTCTCCTGTGGGGAAGGCACTGGCCTAGTCCCCGATTCCGCCTGAGCGCCAGTAGAAAAGGCCTAGCCTGCCTATGCCAGGACATGGAAGTGAGCATAGAGTGCCATCCTAAGCCACGCACGCTGCTGTTGCTTTGTGACTGTGCCTGCTTAGTTCGGATTAGCAGGGTGAACGCAGGGCGCGAACAGGGAGCCCGGGAAAGCAAGGCCCAAGAGGCACTAGCTCTCCCGCAGCTCTTCATCTTTGAAGTGACAGAGCGAACGCCCAAAGCCTTGCTGTGAAGCAGCAGCGAAGGGCAGTTCGTGCCAGCTGAAAACCTCTACAAACCTGTAGCAGTAGTTGCTAAATCAGAGTCGGATCTGTAGGCTGCTGTGGCTGCCTGCCTTAGCCTACTCTTCCCAGGACAGAGGGAGAGCCCCGCATAGAGCGAAAGCCTCTTTGCCCGGGCATCCCTTCTGGGAAGGCCCAGCTTTCTTTGGGAAATCAAAGTCAGGTCTGAGGGACGCTGCTGCTGCTTGCTTGAGCTGGTCTCCCCTGCACGTTGTAATAAACCCGCATGGAGCGAAATCCTCTATGCGCAGGCATCCTCTCTGGGAAAGCATAGCATTTGTTGGGAAATCAGAATCGGGTTTGTGGGAAGCTGCTGCTTCTTGCCGGAGCTAGTCTGCTCAGGACAGTGGAAGATACCCGCATGGAGCGAAATTCTCTTTCACCTAGCATCCCCTCTGCCTGAGAGAGAAGCGTGGTTGCACCTCTGGAAAGGACCTTAAGGAAAGGGACACGTCTGTCACCGTGTTCCCCAAAGGCAAGTATGAGGAAGGTGCAGAACGCTTCAACGGGCGAATAGAACGAGCCGTTGGCTTTATGTCAGAAAACGGTGCGAAGCAGGAGAGAAGGCACTGGCAGGTGCAGCGGGACGGTTGCAAGACAAGTGTCACCAGTTCCCTGTCAGAGCCATGGAGGCCAGGCTGCTAAGGAGACACGAGAGGAAGACTAGGGCAGGCACGCGTGCTCCACTCTAAGGGAGGAGTCTGGGCAGAAGGCAGGCCTGTCCTGTGTCTCTGGTCCCAAGGGGACAGCGTCTCCTTGAACACCTGTGCCTAGGGCAGACTTGGGCTTGCCACCAGGCCCCATAGCCGCAACTCGCAGCAACAGCTCCCTGGAGGACCGGGCAGTCCGATGCCGTCTTCCTCCAAGATGTGACAACGTTGGTGGTGGCAGGGCGTGTGCCGGGGAAGGAATGGGGACAGTGTGCAGGGTTCATGTCCACTCCCTCTCTTGTGGGGAAGGCACTGGCCTAGTCCCCGATTCCGCCTGAGCGCCAGTAGAAAAGGCCTAGCCTGCCTATGCCAGGACATGGAAGTGAGCATAGAGTGCCATCCTAAGCCACGCACGCTGCTGTTGCTTTGTGACTGTGCCTGCTTAGTTCGGCTTGGCAGGGTGAACGCAGGGCGCGAACAGGGAGCCCGGGAAAGCAAGGCCCAAGAGGCACTAGCTCTCCCGCAGCTCTTCATCTTTGAAGTGACAGAGCGAACGCCCAAAGCCTTGCTGTGAAGCAGCAGCGAAGGGCAGTTCGTGCGAGCTGAAAACCTCTACAAACGTGTAGCAGTAGTTGCTAAATCAGAGTCGGATCTGTAGGCTGCTGTGGCTGCCTGCCTTAGCCTACTCTTCCCAGGACAGAGGGAGAGCCCCGCATAGAGCGAAAGCCTCTTTGCCCGGGCATCCCATCTGGGAAGGCCCAGCTTTCTTTGGGAAATCAAAGTCAGGTCTGAGGGACGCTGCTGCTGCTTGCTTGAGCTGGTCTCCCCTGCACGTTGTAATAAACCCGCATGGAGCGAAATCCTCTATGCGCAGGCATCCTCTCTGGGAAAGCATAGCATTTGTTGGGAAATCAGAATCGGGTTTGTGGGAAGCTGCTGCTTCTTGCCGGAGCTAGTCTGCTCAGGACAGTGGAAGATACCCGCATGGAGCGAAATTCTCTTTCACCTTGCATCCCCTCTGCCTGAGAGAGAAGCGTGGTTGCACCTCTGGACAGGATCTTAAGGAAAGGGACACGTCTGTCACCGTGTTCCCCAAAGGCAAGTATGAGGAAGGTGCAGAACGCTGCAACGGGCGAATAGAACGAGCCGTTGGCTTTATGTCAGAAAACGGTGCGAAGCAGGAGAGAAGGCACTGGCAGGTGCAGCGGGACGGTTGCAAGACAAGTGTCACCAGTTCCCTGTCAGAGCCATGGAGGCCAGGCTGCTAAGGAGACACGAGAGGAAGACTAGGGCAGGCACGCGTGCTCCACTCTAAGGGAGGAGTCTGGGCAGAAGGCAGGCCTGTCCTGTGTCTCTGGTCCCAAGGGGACAGCGTCTCCTTGAACACCTGTGCCTAGGGCAGACTTGGGCTTGCCACCAGGCCCCATAGCGGCAACTCGAGCAACAGCTCCCTGGAGGACCGGGCAGTCCGATGCCGTCTTCCTCCAAGATGTGACAACGTTGGTGGTGGCAGGGCGTGTGCCGGGGAAGGAATGGGGACAGTGTGCAGGGTTCATGTCCACTCCCTATCCTGTGGGGAAGGCACTGGCCTAGTCCCCGATTCCGCCTGAGCGCCAGTAGAAAAGGCCTAGCCTGCCTATGCCAGGACATGGAAGTGAGCATAGAGTGCCATCCTAAGCCACGCACGCTGCTGTTGCTTTGTGACTGTGCCTGCTTAGTTCGGCTTGGCAGGGTGAACGCAGGGCGCGAACAGGGAGCCCGGGAAAGCAAGGCCCAAGAGGCACTAGCTCTCCCGCAGCTCTTCATCTTTGAAGTGACAGAGCGAACGCCCAAAGCCTTGCTGTGAAGCAGCAGCGAAGGGCAGTTCGTGCCAGCTGAAAACCTCTACAAACGTGTAGCAGTAGTTGCTAAATCAGAGTCGGATCTGTAGGCTGCTGTGGCTGCCTGCCTTAGCCTACTCTTCCCAGGACAGAGGGAGAGCCCCGCATAGAGCGAAAGCCTCTTTGCCCGGGCATCCCTTCTGGGAAGGCCCAGCTTTCTTTGGGAAATCAAAGTCAGGTCTGAGGGACGCTGCTGCTGCTTGCTTGAGCTGGTCTCCCCTGCACGTTGTAATAAACCCGCATGGAGCGAAATCCTCTATGCGCAGGCATCCTCTCTGGGAAAGCATAGCATTTGTTGGGAAATCAGAATCGGGTTTGTGGGAAGCTGCTGCTTCTTGCCGGAGCTAGTCTGCTCAGGACAGTGGAAGATACCCGCATGGAGCGAAATTCTCTTTCACCTAGCATCCCCTCTGCCTGAGAGAGAAGCGTGGTTGCACCTCTGGAAAGGACCTTAAGGAAAGGGACACGTCTGTCACCGTGTTCCCCAAAGGCAAGTATGAGGAAGGTGCAGAACGCTGCAACGGGCGAATAGAACGAGCCGTTGGCTTTATGTCAGAAAACGGTGCGAAGCAGGAGAGAAGGCACTGGCAGGTGCAGCGGGACGGTTGCAAGACAAGTGTCACCAGTTCCCTGTCAGAGCCATGGAGGCCAGGCTGCTAAGGAGACACGAGAGGAAGACTGGGGCAGGCACGCGTGCTCCACTCTAAGGGAGGAGTCTGGGCAGAAGGCAGGCCTGTCCTGTGTCTCTGGTCCCAAGGGGACAGCGTCTCCTTGAACACCTGTGCCTAGCAGACTTGGGCTTGCCACCAGGCCCCATAGCCGCAACTCGCAGCAACAGCTCCCTGGAGGACCGGGCAGTCCGATGCCGTCTTCCTCCAAGATATGACAACGTTGGTGGTGGCAGGGCGTGTGCCGGGGAAGGAATGGGGACAGTGTGCAGGGTTCATGTCCACTCCCTCTCCTGTGGGGAAGGCACTGGCCTAGTCCCCGATTCCGCCTGAGCGCCAGTAGAAAAGGCCTAGCCTGCCTATGCCAGGACATGGAAGTGAGCATAGAGTGCCATCCTAAGCCACGCACGCTGCTGTTGCTTTGTGACTGTGCCTGCTTAGTTCGGCTTGGCAGGGTGAACGCAGGGCGCGAACAGGGAGCCCGGGAAAGCAAGGCCCAAGAGGCACTAGCTCTCCCGCAGCTCTTCATCTTTGAAGTGACAGAGCGAACGCCCAAAGCCTTGCTGTGAAGCAGCAGCGAAGGGCAGTTCGTGCCAGCTGAAAACCTCTACAAACGTGTAGCAGTAGTTGCTAAATCAGAGTCGGATCTGTAGGCTGCTGTGGCTGCCTGCCTTAGCCTACTCTTCCCAGGACAGAGGGAGAGCCCCGCATAAAGCGAAAGCCTCTTTGCCCGGGCATCCCTTCTGGGAAGGCCCAGCTTTCTTTGGGAAATCAAAGTCAGGTCTGAGGGACGCTGCTGCTGCTTGCTTGAGCTGGTCTCCCCTGCACGTTGTAATAAACCCGCATGGAGCGAAATCCTCTATGCGCAGGCATCCTCTCTGGGAAAGCATAGCATTTGTTGGGAAATCAGAATCGGGTTTGTGGGAAGCTGCTGCTTCTTGCCGGAGCTAGTCTGCTCAGGACAGTGGAAGATATCCGCATGGAGCGAAATTCTCTTTCACCGGGCATCCCCTCTGCCTGAGAGAGAAGCGTGGTTGCACCTCTGGAAAGGACCTTAAGGAAAGGGACACGTCTGTCACCGTGTTCCCCAAAGGCAAGTATGAGGAAGGTGCAGAACGCTGCAACGGGCGAATAGAACGAGCCGTTGGCTTTATGTCAGAAAACGGTGCGAAGCAGGAGAGAAGGCACTGGCAGGTGCAGCGGGACGGTTGCAAGACAAGTGTCACCAGTTCCCTGTCAGAGCCATGGAGGCCAGGCTGCTAAGGAGACACGAGAGGAAGACTAGGGCAGGCACGTGTGCTCCACTCTAAGGGAGGAGTCTGGGCAGAAGACAGGCCTGTCCTGTGTCTCTGGTCCCAAGGGGACAGCGTCTCCTTGAACACCTGTGCCTAGGGCAGACTTGGGCTTGCCACCAGGCCCCATAGCCGCAACTCGCAGCAACAGCTCCCTGGAGGACCGGGCAGTCCGATGCCGTCTTCCTCCAAGATGTGACAACGTTGGTGGTGGCAGGGCGTGTGCCGGGGAAGGAATGGGGACAGTGTGCAGGGTTCATGTCCACTCCCTCTCCTGTGGGGAAGGCACTGGCCTAGTCCCCGATTCCGCCTGAGCGCCAGTAGAAAAGGCCTAGCCTGCCTATGCCAGGACATGGAAGTGAGCATAGAGTGCCATCCTAAGCCACGCACGCTGCTGTTGCTTTGTGACTGTGCCTGCTTAGTTCGGCTTGGCAGGGTGAACGCAGGGCGCGAACAGGGAGCCCGGGAAAGCAAGGCCCAAGAGGCACTAGCTCTCCCGCAGCTCTTCATCTTTGAAGTGACAGAGCGAACGCCCAAAGCCTTGCTGTGAAGCAGCAGCGAAGGGCAGTTCGTGCCAGCTGAAAACCTCTACAAACCTGTAGCAGTAGTTGCTAAATCAGAGTCGGATCTGTAGGCTGCTGTGGCTGCCTGCCTTAGCCTACTCTTCCCAGGACAGAGGGAGAGCCCCGCATAGAGCGAAAGCCTCTTTGCCCGGGCATCCCTTCTGGGAAGGCCCAGCTTTCTTTGGGAAATCAAAGTCAGGTCTGAGGGACGCTGCTGCTGCTTGCTTGAGCTGGTCTCCCCTGCACGTTGTAATAAACCCGCATGGAGCGAAATCCTCTATGCGCAGGCATCCTCTCTGGGAAAGCATAGCATTTGTTGGGAAATCAGAATCGGGTTTGTGGGAAGCTGCTGCTTCTTGCCGGAGCTAGTCTGCTCAGGACAGTGGAAGATACCCGCATGGAGCGAAATTCTCTTTCACCTAGCATCCCCTCTGCCTGAGAGAGAAGCGTGGTTGCACCTCTGGAAAGGACCTTAAGGAAAGGGACACGTCTGTCACCGTGTTCCCCAAAGGCAAGTATGAGGAAGGTGCAGAACGCTGCAACGGGCGAATAGAACGAGCCGTTGGCTTTATGTCAGAAAACGGTGCGAAGCAGGAGAGAAGGCACTGGCAGGTGCAGCGGGACGGATGCAAGACAAGTGTCACCAGTTCCCTGTCAGAGCCATGAAGGCCAGACTGCTAAGGAGACACGAGTGGAAGACTAGGGCAGGCACGCGTGCTCCACTCTAAGGGAGGAGTCTGGGCAGAAGGCAGGCCTGTCCTGTGTCTCTGGTCCCAAGAGGACAGCGTCACCTTGAACACCTGTGCCTAGGGCAGACTTGGGCTTGCCACCAGGCCCCATAGCCGCAACTCGCAGCAACAGCTCCCTGGAGGACCGGGCAGTCCGATGCCGTCTTCCTCCAAGATGTGACAACGTTGGTGGTGGCAGGGCGTGTGCCGGGGAAGGAATGGGGACAGTGTGCAGGGTTCATGTCCACTCCCTCTCCTGTGGGGAAGGCACTGGCCTAGTCCCCGATTCCGCCTGAGCGCCAGTAGAAAAGGCCTAGCCTGCCTATGCCAGGACATGGAAGTGAGCATAGAGTGCCATCCTAAGCCACGCACGCTGCTGTTGCTTTGTGACTGTGCCTGCTTAGTTCGGCTTGGCAGGGTGAACGCAGGGCGCGAACAGGGAGCCCGGGAAAGCAAGGCCCAAGAGGCACTAGCTCTCCCGCAGCTCTTCATCTTTGAAGTGACAGAGCGAACGCCCAAAGCCTTGCTGTGAAGCAGCAGCGAAGGGCAGTTCGTGCCAGCTGAAAACCTCTACAAACCTGTAGCAGTAGTTGCTAAATCAGAGTCGGATCTGTAGGCTGCTGTGGCTGCCTGCCTTAGCCTACTCTTCCCAGGACAGAGGGAGAGCCCCGCATAGAGCGAAAGCCTCTTTGCCCGGGCATCCCTTCTGGGAAGGCCCAGCTTTCTTTGGGAAATCAAAGTCAGGTCTGAGGGACGGTGCTGCTTCTTGCTTGAGCTGGTCTCCCCTGCACGTTGTAATAAACCCGCATGGAGCGAAATCCTCTATGCGCAGGCATCCTCTCTGGGAAAGCATAGCATTTGTTGGGAAATCAGAATCGGGTTGTGGGAAGCTGCTGCTTCTTGCCGGAGCTAGTCTGCTCAGGACAGTGGAAGATACCCGCATGGAGCGAAATTCTCTTTCACCTAGCATCCCCTCTGCCTGAGAGAGAAGCGTGGTTGCACCTCTAGAAAGGACCTTAAGGAAAGGGACACGTCTGTCACCGTGTTCCCCAAAGGCAAGTATGAGGAAGGTGCAGAACGCTGCAACGGGCGAATAGAACGAGCCGTTGGCTTTATGTCAGAAAACGGTGCGAAGCAGGAGAGAAGGCACTGGCAGGTGCAGCGGGACGGTTGCAAGACAAGTGTCACCAGTTCCCTGTCAGAGCCATGGAGGCCAGGCTGCTAAGGAGACACGAGAGGAAGACTAGGGCAGGCACGCGTGCTCCACACTGAGGGAGGAGTCTGGGCAGAAGACAGGCCTGTCCTGTGTCTCTGGTCCCAAGGGGACAGCGTCTCCTTGAACACCTGTGCCTAGGGCAGACTTGGGCTTGCCACCAGGCCCCATAGCCGCAACTCGCAGCAACAGCTCCCTGGAGGACCGGGCAGTCCGATGCCGTCTTCCTCCAAGATGTGACAACGTTGGTGGTGGCAGGGCGTGTGCCGGGGAAGGAATGGGGACAGTGTGCAGGGTTCATGTCCACTCCCTCTCCTGTGGGGAAGGCACTGGCCTAGTCCCCGATTCCGCCTGAGCGCCAGTAGAAAAGGCCTAGCCTGCCTATGCCAGGACATGGAAGTGAGCATAGAGTGCCATCCTAAGCCACGCACGCTGCTGTTGCTTTGTGACTGTGCCTGCTTAGTTCGGCTTGGCAGGGTGAACGCAGGGCGCGAACAGGGAGCCCGGGAAAGCAAGGCCCAAGAGGCACTAGCTCTCCCGCAGCTCTTCATCTTTGAAGTGACAGAGCGAACGCCCAAAGCCTTGCTGTGAAGCAGCAGCGAAGGGCAGTTCGTGCCAGCTGAAAACCTCTACAAACCTGTAGCAGTAGTTGCTAAATCAGAGTCGGATCTGTAGGCTGCTGTGGCTGCCTGCCTTAGCCTACTCTTCCCAGGACAGAGGGAGAGCCCCGCACAGAGCGAAAGCCTCTTTGCCCGGGCATCCCTTCTGGGAAGGCCCAGCTTTCTTTGGGAAATCAAAGTCAGGTCTGAGGGACGCTGCTGCTGCTTGCTTGAGCTGGTCTCCCCTGCACGTTGTAATAAACCCGCATGGAGCGAAATCCTCTATGCGCAGGCATCCTCTCTGGGAAAGCATAGCATTTGTTGGGAAATCAGAATCGGGTTTGTGGGAAGCTGCTGCTTCTTGCCGGAGCTAGTCTGCTCAGGACAGTGGAAGATACCCGCATGGAGCGAAATTCTCTTTCACCGGGCATCCCCTCTGCCTGAGAGAGAAGCGTGGTTGCACCTCTGGAAAGGACCTTAAGGAAAGGGACACGTCTGTCACCGTGTTCCCCAAAGGCAAGTATGAGGAAGGTGCAGAACGCTGCAACGGGCGAATAGAACGAGCCGTTGGCTTTATGTCAGAAAACGGTGCGAAGCAGGAGAGAAGGCACTGGCAGGTGCAGCGGGACGGTTGCAAGACAAGTGTCACCAGTTCCCTGTCAGAGCCATGGAGGCCAGGCTGCTAAGGAGACACGAGAGGAAGACTAGGGCAGGCACGCGTGCTCCACTCTAAGGGAGGAGTCTGGGCAGAAGACAGGCCTGTCCTGTGTCTCTGGTCCCAAGGGGACAGCGTCTCCTTGAACACCTGTGCCTAGGGCAGACTTGGGCTTGCCACCAGGCCCCATATCCGCAACTCGCAGCAACAGCTCCCTGGAGGACCGGGCAGTCCGATGCCGTCTTCCTCCAAGATGTGACAACGTTGGTGGTGGCAGGGCGTGTGCCGGGGAAGGAATGGGGACAGTGTGCAGGGTTCATGTCCACTCCCTCTCCTGTGGGGAAGGCACTGGCCTAGTCCCCGATTCCGCCTGAGCGCCAGTAGAAAAGGCCTAGCCTGCCTATGCCAGGACATGGAAGTGAGCATAGAGTGCCATCCTAAGCCACGCACGCTGCTGTTGCTTTGTGACTGTGCCTGCTTAGTTCGGCTTGGCAGGGTGAACGCAGGGCGCGAACAGGGAGCCCGGGAAAGCAAGGCCCAAGAGGCACTAGCTCTCCCGCAGCTCTTCATCTTTGAAGTGACAGAGCGAACGCCCAAAGCCTTGCTGTGAAGCAGCAGCGAAGGGCAGTTCGTGCCAGCTGAAAACCTCTACAAACCTGTAGCAGTAGTTGCTAAATCAGAGTCGGATCTGTAGGCTGCTGTGGCTGCCTGCCTTAGCCTACTCTTCCCAGGACAGAGGGAAATCCCCACATAGAGCGAAAGCCTCTTTGCCCGGGCATCCCTTCTGGGAAGGCCCAGCTTTCTTTGGGAAATCAAAGTCAGGTCTGAGGGACGCTGCTGCTGCTTGCTTGAGCTGGTCTCCCCTGCACGTTGTAATAAACCCGCATGGAGCGAAATCCTCTATGCGCAGGCATCCTCTCTGGGAAAGAGTAGCATTTGTTGGGAAATCAGAATCGGGTTTGTGGGAAGCTGCTGCTTCTTGCCGGAGCTAGTCTGCTCAGGACAGTGGAAGATACCCGCATGGAGCGAAATTCTCTTTCACCTAGCATCCCCTCTGCCTGAGAGAGAAGCGTGGTTGCACCTCTGGAAAGGACCTTAAGGAAAGGGACACGTCTGTCACCGTGTTCCCCAAAGGCAAGTATGAGGAAGGTGCAGAACGCTGCAACGGGCGAATAGAACGAGCCGTTGGCTTTATGTCAGAAAACGGTGCGAAGCAGGAGAGAAGGCACTGGCAGGTGCAGCGGGACGGTTGCAAGACAAGTGTCACCAGTTCCCTGTCAGAGCCATGGAGGCCAGGCTGCTAAGGAGACACGAGAGGAAGACTAGGGCAGGCACGTGTGCTCCACTCTAAGGGAGGAGTCTGTGCAGAAGACAGGCCTGTCCTGTGTCTCTGGTCCCAAGGGGACAGCGTCTCCTTGAACACCTGTGCCTAGGGCAGACTTGGGCTTGCCACCAGGCCCCATATCCGCAACTCGCAGCAACAGCTCCCTGGAGGACCGGGCAGTCCGATGCCGTCTTCCTCCAAGATGTGACAACGTTGTTGGTGGCAGGGGCGTGTGCCGGGGAAGGAATGGGGACAGTGTGCAGGGTTCATGTCCACTCCCTCTCCTGTGGGGAAGGCACTGGCCTAGTCCCCGATTCCGCCTGAGCGCCAGTAGAAAAGGCCTAGCCTGCCTATGCCAGGACATGGAAGTGAGCATAGAGTGCCATCCTAAGCCACGCACGCTGCTGTTGCTTTGTGACTGTGCCTGCTTAGTTCGGCTTGGCAGGGTGAACGCAGGGCGCGAACAGGGAGCCCGGGAAAGCAAGGCCCAAGAGGCACTAGCTCTCCCGCAGCTCTTCATCTTTGAAGTGACAGAGCGAACGCCCAAAGCCTTGCTGTGAAGCAGCAGCGAAGGGCAGTTCGTGCCAGCTGAAAACCTCTACAAACGTGTAGCAGTAGTTGCTAAATCAGAGTCGGATCTGTAGGCTGCTGTGGCTGCCTGCCTTAGCCTACTCTTCCCAGGACAGAGGGAGAGCCCCGCATAGAGCGAAAGCCTCTTTGCCCGGGCATCCCTTCTGGGAAGGCCCAGCTTTCTTTGGGAAATCAAAGTCAGGTCTGAGGGACGCTGCTGCTGCTTGCTTGAGCTGGTCTCCCCTGCACGTTGTAATAAACCCGCATGGAGCGAAATCCTCTATGCGCAGGCATCCTCTCTGGGAAAGCATAGCATTTGTTGGGAAATCAGAATCGGGTTTGTGGGAAGCTGCTGCTTCTTGCCGGAGCTAGTCTGCTCAGGACAGTGGAAGATACCCGCATAGAGCGAAATTCTCTTTCACCTAGCATCCCCTCTGCCTGAGAGAGAAGCGTGGTTGCACCTCTGGAAAGGACCTTAAGGAAAGGGACACGTCTGTCACCGTGTTCCCCAAAGGCAAGTATGAGGAAGGTCAGAACGCTGCAACGGGCGAATAGAACGAGCCGTTGGCTTTATGTCAGAAAACGGTGCGAAGCAGGAGAGAAGGCACTGGCAGGTGCAGCGGGACGGTTGCAAGACAAGTGTCACCAGTTCCCTGTCAGAGCCATGGAGGCCAGGCTGCTAAGGAGACACGAGAGGAAGACTAGGGCAGGAACGCGTGCTCCACACTGAGGGAGGAGTCTGGGCAGAAGACAGGCCTGTCCTGTGTCTCTGGTCCCAAGGGGACAGCGTCTCCTTGAACACCTGTGCCTAGGGCAGACTTGGGCTTGCCACCAGGCCCCATAGCCGCAACTCGCAGCAACAGCTCCCTGGAGGACCGGGCAGTCCGATGCCGTCTTCCTCCAAGATGTGACAACGTTGGTGGTGGCAGGGCGTGTGCCGGGGAAGGAATGGGGACAGTGTGCAGGGTTCATGTCCACTCCCTCTCCTGTGGGGAAGGCACTGGCCTAGTCCCCGATTCCGCCTGAGCGCCAGTAGAAAAGGCCTAGCCTGCCTATGCCAGGACATGGAAGTGAGCATAGAGTGCCATCCTAAGCCACGCACGCTGCTGTTGCTTTGTGACTGTGCCTGCTTAGTTCGGCTTGGCAGGGTGAACGCAGGGCGCGAACAGGGAGCCCGGGAAAGCAAGGCCCAAGAGGCACTAGCTCTCCCGCAGCTCTTCATCTTTGAAGTGACAGAGCGAACGCCCAAAGCCTTGCTGTGAAGCAGCAGCGAAGGGCAGTTCGTGCCAGCTGAAAACCTCTACAAACCTGTAGCAGTAGTTGCTAAATCAGAGTCGGATCTGTAGGCTGCTGTGGCTGCCTGCCTTAGCCTACTCTTCCCAGGACAGAGGGAGAGCCCCGCATAGAGCGAAAGCCTCTTTGCCCGGGCATCCCTTCTGGGAAGGCCCAGCTTTCTTTGGGAAATCAAAGTCAGGTCTGAGGGACGCTGCTGCTGCTTGCTTGAGCTGGTCTCCCCTGCACGTTGTAATAAACCCGCATGGAGCGAAATCCTCTATGCGCAGGCATCCTCTCTGGGAAAGCATAGCATTTGTTGGGAAATCAGAATCGGGTTTGTGGGAAGCTGCTGCTTCTTGCCGGAGCTAGTCTGCTCAGGACAGTGGAAGATACCCGCATGGAGCGAAATTCTCCTTCACCTAGCATCCCCTCTGCCTGAGAGAGAAGTGGTTGCACCTCTGGAAAGGACCTTAAGGAAAGGGACACGTCTGTCACCGTGTTCCCCAAAGGCAAGTATGAGGAAGGTGCAGAACGCTGCAACGGGCGAATAGAACGAGCCGTTGGCTTTATGTCAGAAAACGGTGCGAAGCAGGAGAGAAGGCACTGGCAGGTGCAGCGGGACGGTTGCAAGACAAGTGTCACCAGTTCCCTGTCAGAGCCATGGAGGCCAGGCTGCTAAGGAGACACGAGAGGAAGACTAGGGCAGGCACGCGTGCTCCACACTGAGGGAGGAGTCTGGGCAGAAGACAGGCCTGTCCTGTGTCTCTGGTCCCAAGGGGACAGCGTCTCCTTGAACACCTGTGCCTAGGGCAGACTTGGGCTTGCCACCAGGCCCCATAGCCGCAACTCGCAGCAACAGCTCCCTGGAGGACCGGGCAGTCCGATGCCGTCTTCCTCCAAGATGTGACAACGTTGGTGGTGGCAGGGCGTGTGCCGGGGAAGGAATGGGGACAGTGTGCAGGGTTCATGTCCACTCCCTCTCCTGTGGGGAAGGCACTGGCCTAGTCCCCGATTCCGCCTGAGCGCCAGTAGAAAAGGCCTAGCCTGCCTATGCCAGGACATGGA
Organism: Neogale vison; assembly: GCF_020171115.1. Classification (NCBI taxonomy): domain Eukaryota; kingdom Metazoa; phylum Chordata; class Mammalia; order Carnivora; family Mustelidae; genus Neogale; species Neogale vison. The sequence goes on along the minus strand of NC_058102.1, from coordinate 110,809,372 downwards.
AGTGAGCATAGAGTGCCATCCTAAGCCACGCACGCTGCTGTTGCTTTGTGACTGTGCCTGCTTAGTTCGGCTTGGCAGGGTGAACGCAGGGCGCGAACAGGGAGCCCGGGAAAGCAAGGCCCAAGAGGCACTAGCTCTCCCGCAGCTCTTCATCTTTGAAGTGACAGAGCGAACGCCCAAAGCCTTGCTGTGAAGCAGCAGCGAAGGGCAGTTCGTGCCAGCTGAAAACCTCTACAAACCTGTAGCAGTAGTTGCTAAATCAGAGTCGGATCTGTAGGCTGCTGTGGCTGCCTGCCTTAGCCTACTCTTCCCAGGACAGAGGGAGAGCCCGCATAGAGCGAAAGCCTCTTTGCCCGGGCATCCCTTCTGGGAAGGCCCAGCTTTCTTTGGGAAATCAAAGTCAGGTCTGAGGGACGCTGCTGCTGCTTGCTTGAGCTGGTCTCCCCTGCACGTTGTAATAAACCCGCATGGAGCGAAATCCTCTATGCGCAGGCATCCTCTCTGGGAAAGAGTAGCATTTGTTGGGAAATCAGAATCGGGTTTGTGGGAAGCTGCTGCTTCTTGCCGGAGCTAGTCTGCTCAGGACAGTGGAAGATACCCGCATGGAGCGAAATTCTCTTTCACCTAGCATCCCCTCTGCCTGAGAGAGAAGCGTGGTTGCACCTCTGGAAAGGACCTTAAGGAAAGGGACACGTCTGTCACCGTGTTCCCCAAAGGCAAGTATGAGGAAGGTGCAGAACGCTGCAACGGACGAATAGAACGAGCCGTTGGCTTTATGTCAGAAAACGGTGCGAAGCAGGAGAGAAGGCACTGGCAGGTGCAGCGGGACGGTTGCAAGACAAGTGTCACCAGTTCCCTGTCAGAGCCATGGAGGCCAGGCTGCTAAGGAGACACGAGAGGAAGACTAGGGCAGGCACGCGTGCTCCACTCTAAGGGAGGAGTCTGGGCTGAAGGCAGGCCTGTCCTGTGTCTCTGGTCCCAAGGGGACAGCGTCTCCTTGAACACCTGTGCCTAGGGCAGACTTGGGCTTGCCACCAGGCCCCATAGCCGCAACTCGCAGCAACAGCTCCCTGGAGGACCGGGCAGTCCGATGCCGTCTTCCTCCAAGATGTGACAACGTTGGTGGTGGCAGGGCGTGTGCCGGGGAAGGAATGGGGACAGTGTGCAGGGTTCATGTCCACTCCCTCTCCTGTGGGGAAGGCACTGGCCTAGTCCCCGATTCCGCCTGAGCGCCAGTAGAAAAGGCCTAGCCTGCCTATGCCAGGACATGGAAGTGAGCATAGAGTGCCATCCTAAGCCACGCACGCTGCTGTTGCTTTGTGACTGTGCCTGCTTAGTTCGGCTTGGCAGGGTGAACGCAGGGCGCGAACAGGGAGCCCGGGAAAGCAAGGCCCAAGAGGCACTAGCTCTCCCGCAGCTCTTCATCTTTGAAGTGACAGAGCGAACGCCCAAAGCCTTGCTGTGAAGCAGCAGCGAAGGGCAGTTCGTGCCAGCTGAAAACCTCTACAAACCTGTAGCAGTAGTTGCTAAATCAGAGTCGGATCTGTAGGCTGCTGTGGCTGCCTGCCTTAGCCTACTCTTCCCAGGACAGAGGGAGAGCCCCGCATAGAGCGAAAGCCTCTTTGCCCGGGCATCCCTTCTGGGAAGGCCCAGCTTTCTTTGGGAAATCAAAGTCAGGTCTGAGGGACGCTGCTGCTGCTTGCTTGAGCTGGTCTCCCCTGCACGTTGTAATAAACCCGAATGGAGCGAAATCCTCTATGCGCAGGCATCCTCTCTGGGAAAGAGTAGCATTTGTTGGGAAATCAGAATCGGGTTTGTGGGAAGCTGCTGCTTCTTGCCGGAGCTAGTCTGCTCAGGACAGTGGAAGATACCCGCATGGAGCGAAATTCTCTTTCACCTAGCATCCCCTCTGCCTGAGAGAGAAGCGTGGTTGCACCTCTGGAAAGGACCTTAAGGAAAGGGACACGTCTGTCACCGTGTTCCCCAAAGGCAAGTATGAGGAAGGTGCAGAACGCTGCAACGGGCGAATAGAACGAGCCGTTGGCTTTATGTCAGAAAACGGTGCGAAGCAGGAGAGAAGGCACTGGCAGGTGCAGCGGGACGGTTGCAAGACAAGTGTCACCAGTTCCCTGTCAGAGCCATGGAGGCCAGGCTGCTAAGGAGACACGAGCGGAAGACTAGGGCAGGCACGCGTGCTCCACTCTAAGGGAGGAGTCTGGGCTGAAGGCAGGCCTGTCCTGTGTCTCTGGTCCCAAGGGGACAGCGTCTCCTTGAACACCTGTGCCTAGGGCAGACTTGGGCTTGCCACCAGGCCCCATAGCCGCAACTCGCAGCAACAGCTCCCTGGAGGACCGGGCAGTCCGATGCCGTCTTCCTCCAAGATGTGACAACGTTGGTGGTGGCAGGGCGTGTGCCGGGGAAGGAATGGGGACAATGTGCAGGGTTCATGTCCACTCCCTCTCCTGTGGGGAAGGCACTGGCCTAGTCCCCGATTCCGCCTGAGCGCCAGTAGAAAAGGCCTAGCCTGCCTATGCCAGGACATGGAAGTGAGCATAGAGTGCCATCCTAAGCCACGCACGCTGCTGTTGCTTTGTGACTGTGCCTGCTTAGTTCGGCTTGGCAGGGTGAACGCAGGGCGCGAACAGGGAGCCCGGGAAAGCAAGGCCCAAGAGGCACTAGCTCTCCCGCAGCTCTTCATCTTTGAAGTGACAGAGCGAACGCCCAAAGCCTTGCTGTGAGGCAGCAGCGAAGGGCAGTTCGTGCCAGCTGAAAACCTCTACAAACCTGTAGCAGTAGTTGCTAAATCAGAGTCGGATCTGTAGGCTGCTGTGGCTGCCTGCCTTAGCCTACTCTTCCCAGGACAGAGGGAGAGCCCCGCATAGAGCGAAAGCCTCTTTGCCCGGGCATCCCTTCTGGGAAGGCCCAGCTTTCTTTGGGAAATCAAAGTCAGGTCTATGGGACGCTGCTGCTGCTTGCTTGAGCTGGTCTCCCCTGCACGTTGTAATAAACCCGCATGGAGCGAAATCCTCTATGCGCAGGCATCCTCTCTGGGAAAGAGTAGCATTTGTTGGGAAATCAGAATCGGGTTTGTGGGAAGCTGCTGCTTCTTGCCGGAGCTAGTCTGCTCAGGACAGTGGAAGATACCCGCATGGAGCGAAATTCTCTTTCACCTAGCATCCCCTCTGCTTGAGAGAGAAGCGTGGTTGCACCTCTGGAAAGGACCTTAAGGAAAGGGACACGTCTGTCACCGTGTTCCCCAAAGGCAAGTATGAGGAAGGTGCAGAACGCTGCAACGGGCGAATAGAACGAGCCGTTGGCTTTATGTCAGAAAATGGTGCGAAGCAGGAGAGAAGGCACTGGCAGGTGCAGCGGGACGGTTGCAAGACAAGTGTCACCAGTTCCCTGTCAGAGCCATGGAGGCCAGGCTGCTAAGGAGACACGAGAGGAAGACTAGGGCAGGCACGCGTGCTCCACTCTAAGGGAGGAGTCTGGGCTGAAGGCAGGCCTGTCCTGTGTCTCTTGTCCCAAGGGGACAGCGTCTCCTTGAACACCTGTGCCTAGGGCAGACTTGGGCTTGCCACCAGGCCCCATAGCCGCAACTCGCAGCAACAGCTCCCTGGAGGACCGGGCAGTCCGATGCCGTCTTCCTCCAAGATGTGACAACGTTGGTGGTGGCAGGGCGTGTGCCGGGGAAGGAATGGGGACAGTGTGCAGGGTTCATGTCCACTCCCTCTCCTGTGGGGAAGGCACTGGCCTAGTCCCCGATTCCGCCTGAGCGCCAGTAGAAAAGGCCTAGCCTGCCTATGCCAGGACATGGAAGTGAGCATAGAGTGCCATCCTAAGCCACGCACGCTGCTGTTGCTTTGTGACTGTGCCTGCTTAGTTCGGCTTGGCAGGGTGAACGCAGGGCGCGAACAGGGAGCCCGGGAAAGCAAGGCCCAAGAGGCACTAGCTCTCCCGCAGCTCTTCATCTTTGAAGTGACAGAGCGAACGCCCAAGGCCTTGCTGTGAAGCAGCAGCGAAGGGCAGTTCGTGCCAGCTGAAAACCTCTACAAACCTGTAGCAGTAGTTGCTAAATCAGAGTCGGATCTGTAGGCTGCTGTGGCTGCCTGCCTTAGCCTACTCTTCCCAGGACAGAGGGAGAGCCCCGCATAGAGCGAAAGCCTCTTTGCCCGGGCATCCCTTCTGGGAAGGCCCAGCTTTCTTTGGGAAATCAAAGTCAGGTCTGAGGGACGCTGCTGCTGCTTGCTTGAGCTGGTCTCCCCTGCACGTTGTAATAAACCCGAATGGAGCGAAATCCTCTATGCGCAGGCATCCTCTCTGGGAAAGAGTAGCATTTGTTGGGAAATCAGAATCGGGTTTGTGGGAAGCTGCTGCTTCTTGCCGGAGCTAGTCTGCTCAGGACAGTGGAAGATACCCGCATGGAGCGAAATTCTCTTTCACCTAGCATCCCCTCTGCCTGAGAGAGAAGCGTGGTTGCACCTCTGGAAAGGACCTTAAGGAAAGGGACACGTCTGTCACCGTGTTCCCCAAAGGCAAGTATGAGGAAGGTGCAGAACGCTGCAACGGGCGAATAGAACGAGCCGTTGGCTTTATGTCAGAAAACGGTGCGAAGCAGGAGAGAAGGCACTGGCAGGTGCAGCGGGACGGTTGCAAGACAAGTGTCACCAGTTCCCTGTCAGAGCCATGGAGGCCAGGCTGCTAAGGAGACACGAGAGGAAGACTAGGGCAGGCACGCGTGCTCCACTCTAAGGGAGGAGTCTGGGCTGAAGGCAGGCCTGTCCTGTGACTCTGGTCCCAAGGGGACAGCGTCTCCTTGAACACCTGTGCCTAGGGCAGACTTGGGCTTGCCACCAGGCCCCATAGCCGCAACTCGCAGCAACAGCTCCCTGGAGGACCGGGCAGTCCGATGCCGTCTTCCTCCAAGATGTGACAACGTTGGTGGTGGCAGGGCGTGTGCCGGGGAAGGAACGGGGACAGTGTGCAGGGTTCATGTCCACTCCCTCTCCTGTGGGGAAGGCACTGGCCTAGTCCCCGATTCCGCCTGAGCGCCAGTAGAAAAGGCCTAGCCTGCCTATGCCAGGACATGGAAGTGAGCATAGAGTGCCATCCTAAGCCACGCACGCTGCTGTTGCTTTGTGACTGTGCCTGCTTAGTTCGGCTTGGCAGGGTGAACGCAGGGCGCGAACAGGGAGCCCGGGAAAGCAAGGCCCAAGAGGCACTAGCTCTCCCGCAGCTCTTCATCTTTGAAGTGACAGAGCGAACGCCCAAGGCCTTGCTGTGAAGCAGCAGCGAAGGGCAGTTCGTGCCAGCTGAAAACCTCTACAAACCTGTAGCAGTAGTTGCTAAATCAGAGTCGGATCTGTAGGCTGCTGTGGCTCCCTGCCTTAGCCTACTCTTCCCAGGACAGAGGGAGAGCCCCGCATAGAGCGAAAGCCTCTTTGCCCGGGCATCCCTTCTGGGAAGGCCCAGCTTTCTTTGGGAAATCAAAGTCAGGTCTGAGGGACGCTGCTGCTGCTTGCTTGAGCTGGTCTCCCCTGCACGTTGTAATAAACCCGAATGGAGCGAAATCCTCTATGCGCAGGCATCCTCTCTGGGAAAGAGTAGCATTTGTTGGGAAATCAGAATCGGGTTTGTGGGAAGCTGCTGCTTCTTGCCGGAGCTAGTCTGCTCAGAACAGTGGAAGATACCCGCATGGAGCGAAATTCTCTTTCACCTAGCATCCCCTCTGCCTGAGAGAGAAGCGTGGTTGCACCTCTGGAAAGGACCTTAAGGAAAGGGACACGTCTGTCACCGTGTTCCCCAAAGGCAAGTATGAGGAAGGTGCAGAACGCTGCAACGGGCGAATAGAACGAGCCGTTGGCTTTATGTCAGAAAACGGTGCGAAGCAGGAGAGAAGGCACTGGCAGGTGCAGCGGGACGGTTGCAAGACAAGTGTCACCAGTTCCCTGTCAGAGCCATGGAGGCCAGGCTGCTAAGGAGACACGAGAGGAAGACTAGGGCAGGCACGCGTGCTCCACTCTAAGGGAGGAGTCTGGGCTGAAGGCAGGCCTGTCCTGTGTCTCTGGTCCCAAGGGGACAGCGTCTCCTTGAACACCTGTGCCTAGGGCAGACTTGGGCTTGCCACCAGGCCCCATAGCCGCAACTCGCAGCAACAGCTCCCTGGAGGACCGGGCAGTCCGATGCCGTCTTCCTCCAAGATGTGACAACGTTGGTGGTGGCAGGGCGTGTGCCGGGGAAGGAATGGGGACAGTGTGCAGGGTTCATGTCCACTCCCTCTCCTGTGGGGAAGGCACTGGCCTAGTCCCCGATTCCGCCTGAGCGCCAGTAGAAAAGGCCTAGCCTGCCTATGCCAGGACATGGAAGTGAGCATAGAGTGCCATCCTAAGCCACGCACGCTGCTGTTGCTTTGTGACTGTGCCTGCTTAGTTCGGCTTGGCAGGGTGAACGCAGGGCGCGAACAGGGAGCCCGGGAAAGCAAGGCCCAAGAGGCACTAGCTCTCCCGCAGCTCTTCATCTTTGAAGTGACAGAGCGAACGCCCAAAGCCTTGCTGTGAAGCAGCAGCGAAGGGCAGTTCGTGCCAGCTGAAAACCTCTACAAACCTGTAGCAGTAGTTGCTAAATCAGAGTCGGATCTGTAGGCTGCTGTGGCTGCCTGCCTTAGCCTACTCTTCCCAGGACAGAGGGAGAGCCCCGCATAGAGCGAAAGCCTCTTTGCCCGGGCATCCCTTCTGGGAAGGCCCAGCTTTCTTTGGGAAATCAAAGTCAGGTCTGAGGGACGCTGCTGCTGCTTGCTTGAGCTGGTCTCCCCTGCACGTTGTAATAAACCCGAATGGAGCGAAATCCTCTATGCGCAGGCATCCTCTCTGGGAAAGAGTAGCATTTGTTGGGAAATCAGAATCGGGTTTGTGGGAAGCTGCTGCTTCTTGCCGGAGCTAGTCTGCTCAGAACAGTGGAAGATACCCGCATGGAGCGAAATTCTCTTTCACCTAGCATCCCCTCTGCCTGAGAGAGAAGCGTGGTTGCACCTCTGGAAAGGACCTTAAGGAAAGGGACACGTCTGTCACCGTGTTCCCCAAAGGCAAGTATGAGGAAGGTGCAGAACGCTGCAACGGGCGAATAGAACGAGCCGTTGGCTTTATGTCAGAAAACGGTGCGAAGCAGGAGAGAAGGCACTGGCAGGTGCAGCGGGACGGTTGCAAGACAAGTGTCACCAGTTCCCTGTCAGAGCCATGGAGGCCAGGCTGCTAAGGAGACACGAGAGGAAGACTAGGGCAGGCACGCGTGCTCCACTCTAAGGGAGGAGTCTGGGCTGAAGGCAGGCCTGTCCTGTGTCTCTGGTCCCAAGGGGACAGCGTCTCCTTGAACACCTGTGCCTAGGGCAGACTTGGGCTTGCCACCAGGCCCCATAGCCGCAACTCGCAGCAACAGCTCCCTGGAGGACCGGGCAGTCCGATGCCGTCTTCCTCCAAGATGTGACAACGTTGGTGGTGGCAGGGCGTGTGCCGGGGAAGGAATGGGGACAGTGTGCAGGGTTCATGTCCACTCCCTCTCCTGTGGGGAAGGCACTGGCCTAGTCCCCGATTCCGCCTGAGCGCCAGTAGAAAAGGCCTAGCCTGCCTATGCCAGGACATGGAAGTGAGCATAGAGTGCCATCCTAAGCCACGCACGCTGCTGTTGCTTTGTGACTGTGCCTGCTTAGTTCGGCTTGGCAGGGTGAACGCAGGGCGCGAACAGGGAGCCCGGGAAAGCAAGGCCCAAGAGGCACTAGCTCTCCCGCAGCTCTTCATCTTTGAAGTGACAGAGCGAACGCCCAAAGCCTTGCTGTGAAGCAGCAGCGAAGGGCAGTTCGTGCCAGCTGAAAACCTCTACAAACCTGTAGCAGTAGTTGCTAAATCAGAGTCGGATCTGTAGGCTGCTGTGGCTGCCTGCCTTAGCCTACTCTTCCCAGGACAGAGGGAGAGCCCCGCATAGAGCGAAAGCCTCTTTGCCCGGGCATCCCTTCTGGGAAGGCCCAGCTTTCTTTGGGAAATCAAAGTCAGGTCTGAGGGACGGTGCTGCTTCTTGCTTGAGCTGGTCTCCCCTGCACGTTGTAATAAACCCGCATGGAGCGAAATCCTCTATGCGCAGGCATCCTCTCTGGGAAAGCATAGCATTTGTTGGGAAATCAGAATCGGGTTTGTGGGAAGCTGCTGCTTCTTGCCGGAGCTAGTCTGCTCAGGACAGTGGAAGATACCCGCATGGAGCGAAATTCTCTTTCACCTAGCATCCCCTCTGCCTGAGAGAGAAGCGTGGTTGCACCTCTGGAAAGGACCTTAAGGAAAGGGACACGTCTGTCACCGTGTTCCCCAAAGGCAAGTATGAGGAAGGTGCAGAACGCTGCAACGGGCGAATAGAACGAGCCGTTGGCTTTATGTCAGAAAACGGTGCGAAGCAGGAGAGAAGGCACTGGCAGGTGCAGCGGGACGGTTGCAAGACAAGTGTCACCAGTTCCCTGTCAGAGCCATGGAGGCCAGGCTGCTAAGGAGACACGAGAGGAAGACTAGGGCAGGCACGCGTGCTCCACTCTAAGGGAGGAGTCTGGGCTGAAGGCAGGCCTGTCCTGTGTCTCTGGTCCCAAGGGGACAGCGTCTCCTTGAACACCTGTGCCTAGGGCAGACTTGGGCTTGCCACCAGGCCCCATAGCCGCAACTCGCAGCAACAGCTCCCTGGAGGACCGGGCAGTCCGATGCCGTCTTCCTCCAAGATGTGACAACGTTGGTGGTGGCAGGGCGTGTGCCGGGGAAGGAATGGGGACAGTGTGCAGGGTTCATGTCCACTCCCTCTCCTGTGGGGAAGGCACTGGCCTAGTCCCCGATTCCGCCTGAGCGCCAGTAGAAAAGGCCTAGCCTGCCTATGCCAGGACATGGAAGTGAGCATAGAGTGCCTCCTAAGCCACGCACGCTGCTGTTGCTTTGTGACTGTGCCTGCTTAGTTCGGCTTGGCAGGGTGAACGCAGGGCGCGAACAGGGAGCCCGGGAAAGCAAGGCCCAAGAGGCACTAGCTCTCCCGCAGCTCTTCATCTTTGAAGTGACAGAGCGAACGCCCAAAGCCTTGCTGTGAAGCAGCAGCGAAGGGCAGTTCGTGCCAGCTGAAAACCTCTACAAACCTGTAGCAGTAGTTGCTAAATCAGAGTCGGATCTGTAGGCTGCTGTGGCTGCCTGCCTTAGCCTACTCTTCCCAGGACAGAGGGAGAGCCCCGCATAGAGCGAAAGCCTCTTTGCCCGGGCATCCCTTCTGGGAAGGCCCAGCTTTCTTTGGGAAATCAAAGTCAGGTCTGAGGGACGCTGCTGCTGCTTGCTTGAGCTGGTCTCCCCTGCACGTTGTAATAAACCCGAATGGAGCGAAATCCTCTATGCGCAGGCATCCTCTCTGGGAAAGAGTAGCATTTGTTGGGAAATCAGAATCGGGTTTGTGGGAAGCTGCTGCTTCTTGCCGGAGCTAGTCTGCTCAGAACAGTGGAAGATACCCGCATGGAGCGAAATTCTCTTTCACCTAGCATCCCCTCTGCCTGAGAGAGAAGCGTGGTTGCACCTCTGGAAAGGACCTTAAGGAAAGGGACACGTCTGTCACCGTGTTCCCCAAAGGCAAGTATGAGGAAGGTGCAGAACGCTGCAACGGGCGAATAGAACGAGCCGTTGGCTTTATGTCAGAAAACGATGCGAAGCAGGAGAGAAGGCACTGGCAGGTGCAGCGGGACGGTTGCAAGACAAGTGTCACCAGTTCCCTGTCAGAGCCATGGAGGCCAGGCTGCTAAGGAGACACGAGAGGAAGACTAGGGCAGGCACGCGTGCTCCACTCTAAGGGAGGAGTCTGGGCTGAAGGCAGGCCTGTCCTGTGTCTCTGGTCCCAAGGGGACAGCGTCTCCTTGAACACCTGTGCCTAGGGCAGACTTGGGCTTGCCACCAGGCCCCATAGCCGCAACTCGCAGCAACAGCTCCCTGGAGGACCGGGCAGTCCGATGCCGTCTTCCTCCAAGATGTGACAACGTTGGTGGTGGCAGGGCGTGTGCCGGGGAAGGAATGGGGACAGTGTGCAGGGTTCATGTCCACTCCCTCTCCTGTGGGGAAGGCACTGGCCTAGTCCCCGATTCCGCCTGAGCGCCAGTAGAAAAGGCCTAGCCTGCCTATGCCAGGACATGGAAGTGAGCATAGAGTGCCATCCTAAGCCACGCACGCTGCTGTTGCTTTGTGACTGTGCCTGCTTAGTTCGGCTTGGCAGGGTGAACGCAGGGCGCGAACAGGGAGCCCGGGAAACCAAGGCCCAAGAGGCACTAGCTCTCCCGCAGCTCTTCATCTTTGAAGTGACAGAGCGAACGCCCAAAGCCTTGCTGTGAAGCAGCAGCGAAGGGCAGTTCGTGCCAGCTGAAAACCTCTACAAACCTGTAGCAGTAGTTGCTAAATCAGAGTCGGATCTGTAGGCTGCTGTGGCTGCCTGCCTTAGCCTACTCTTCCCAGGACAGAGGGAGAGCCCCGCATAGAGCGAAAGCCTCTTTGCCCGGGCATCCCTTCTGGGAAGGCCCAGCTTTCTTTGGGAAATCAAAGTCAGGTCTGAGGGACGGTGCTGCTTCTTGCTTGAGCTGGTCTCCCCTGCACGTTGTAATAAACCCGCATGGAGCGAAATCCTCTATGCGCAGGCATCCTCTCTGGGAAAGAGTAGCATTTGTTGGGAAATCAGAATCGGGTTTGTGGGAAGCTGCTGCTTCTTGCCGGAGCTAGTCTGCTCAGGACAGTGGAAGATACCCGCATGGAGCGAAATTCTCTTTCACCTAGCATCCCCTCTGCCTGAGAGAGAAGCGTGGTTGCACCTCTGGAAAGGACCTTAAGGAAAGGGACACGTCTGTCACCGTGTTCCCCAAAGGCAAGTATGAGGAAGGTGCAGAACGCTGCAACGGGCGAATAGAACGAGCCGTTGGCTTTATGTCAGAAAACGGTGCGAAGCAGGAGAGAAGGCACTGGCAGGTGCAGCGGGACGGTTGCAAGACAAGTGTCACCAGTTCCCTGTCAGAGCCATGGAGGCCAGGCTGCTAAGGAGACACGAGAGGAAGACTAGGGCAGGCACGCGTGCTCCACTCTAAGGGAGGAGTCTGGGCTGAAGGCAGGCCTGTCCTGTGTCTCTGGTCCCAAGGGGACAGCGTCTCCTTGAACACCTGTGCCTAGGGCAGACTTGGGCTTGCCACCAGGCCCCATAGCCGCAACTCGCAGCAACAGCTCCCTGGAGGACCGGGCAGTCCGATGCCGTCTTCCTCCAAGATGTGACAACGTTGGTGGTGGCAGGGCGTGTGCCGGGGAAGGAATGGGGACAGTGTGCAGGGTTCATGTCCACTCCCTCTCCTGTGGGGAAGGCACTGGCCTAGTCCCCGATTCCGCCTGAGCGCAGGTAGAAAAGGCCTAGCCTGCCTATGCCAGGACATGGAAGTGAGCATAGAGTGCCATCCTAAGCCACGCACGCTGCTGTTGCTTTGTGACTGTGCCTGCTTAGTTCGGCTTGGCAGGGTGAACGCAGGGCGCGAACAGGGAGCCCGGGAAAGCAAGGCCCAAGAGGCACTAGCTCTCCCGCAGCTCTTCATCTTTGAAGTGACAGAGCGAACGCCCAAAGCCTTGCTGTGAAGCAGCAGCGAAGGGCAGTTCGTGCCAGCTGAAAACCTCTACAAACCTGTAGCAGTAGTTGCTAAATCAGAGTCGGATCTGTAGGCTGCTGTGGCTGCCTGCCTTAGCCTACTCTTCCCAGGACAGAGGGAGAGCCCCGCATAGAGCGAAAGCCTCTTTGCCCGGGCATCCCTTCTGGGAAGGCCCAGCTTTCTTTGGGAAATCAAAGTCAGGTCTGAGGGACGCTGCTGCTGCTTGCTTGAGCTGGTCTCCCCTGCACGTTGTAATAAACCCGAATGGAGCGAAATCCTCTATGCGCAGGCATCCTCTCTGGGAAAGAGTAGCATTTGTTGGGAAATCAGAATCGGGTTTGTGGGAAGCTGCTGCTTCTTGCCGGAGCTAGTCTGCTCAGAACAGTGGAAGATACCCGCATGGAGCGAAATTCTCTTTCACCTAGCATCCCCTCTGCCTGAGAGAGAAGCGTGGTTGCACCTCTGGAAAGGACCTTAAGGAAAGGGACACGTCTGTCACCGTGTTCCCCAAAGGCAAGTATGAGGAAGGTGCAGAACGCTGCAACGGGCGAATAGAACGAGGCGTTGGCTTTATGTCAGAAAACGGTGCGAAGCAGGAGAGAAGGCACTGGCAGGTGCAGCGGGACGGTTGCAAGACAAGTGTCACCAGTTCCCTGTCAGAGCCATGGAGGCCAGGCTGCTAAGGAGACACGAGAGGAAGACTAGGGCAGGCACGCGTGCTCCACTCTAGGGGAGGAGTCTGGGCTGAAGGCAGGCCTGTCCTGTGTCTCTGGTCCCAAGGGGACAGCGTCTCCTTGAACACCTGTGCCTAGGGCAGACTTGGGCTTGCCACCAGGCCCCATAGCCGCAACTCGCAGCAACAGCTCCCTGGAGGACCGGGCAGTCCGATGCCGTCTTCCTCCAAGATGTGACAACGTTGGTGGTGGCAGGGCGTGTGCCGGGGAAGGAATGGGGACAGTGTGCAGGGTTCATGTCCACTCCCTCTCCTGTGGGGAAGGCACTGGCCTAGTCCCCGATTCCGCCTGAGCGCCAGTAGAAAAGGCCTAGCCTGCCTATGCCAGGACATGGAAGTGAGCATAGAGTGCCATCCTAAGCCACGCACGCTGCTGTTGCTTTGTGACTGTGCCTGCTTAGTTCGGCTTGGCAGGGTGAACGCAGGGCGCGAACAGGGAGCCCGGGAAAGCAAGGCCCAAGAGGCACTAGCTCTCCCGCAGCTCTTCATCTTTGAAGTGACAGAGCGAACGCCCAAAGCCTTGCTGTGAAGCAGCAGCGAAGGGCAGTTCGTGCCAGCTGAAAACCTCTACAAACCTGTAGCAGTAGTTGCTAAATCAGAGTCGGATCTGTAGGCTGCTGTGGCTGCCTGCCTTAGCCTACTCTTCCCAGGAAAGAGGGAGAGCCCCGCATAGAGCGAAAGCCTCTTTGCCCGGGCATCCCTTCTGGGAAGGCCCAGCTTTCTTTGGGAAATCAAAGTGAGGTCTGAGGGACGGTGCTGCTGCTTGCTTGAGCTGGTCTCCCCTGCACGTTGTAATAAACCCGAATGGAGCGAAATCCTCTATGCGCAGGCATCCTCTCTGGGAAAGAGTAGCATTTGTTGGGAAATCAGAATCGGGTTTGTGGGAAGCTGCTGCTTCTTGCCGGAGCTAGTCTGCTCAGAACAGTGGAAGATACCCGCATGGAGCGAAATTCTCTTTCACCTAGCATCCCCTCTGCCTGAGAGAGAAGCGTGGTTGCACCTCTGGAAAGGACCTTAAGGAAAGGGACACGTCTGTCACCGTGTTCCCCAAAGGCAAGTATGAGGAAGGTGCAGAACGCTGCAACGGGCGAATAGAACGAGCCGTTGGCTTTATGTCAGAAAACGGTGCGAAGCAGGAGAGAAGGCACTGGCAGGTGCAGCGGGACGGTTGCAAGACAAGTGTCACCAGTTCCCTGTCAGAGCCATGGAGGCCAGGCTGCTAAGGAGACACGAGAGGAAGACTAGGGCAGGCACGCGTGCTCCACTCTAAGGGAGGAGTCTGGGCAGAAGGCAGGCCTGTCCTGTGTCTCTGGTCCCAAGTGGACAGCGTCTCCTTGAACACCTGTGCCTAGGGCAGACTTGGGCTTGCCACCAGGCCCCATAGCCGCAACTCGCAGCAACAGCTCCCTGAAGGACCGGGCAGTCCGATTACGTCTTCCTCCAAGATGTGACAACGTTGGTGGTGGCAGGGCGTGTGCCGGGGAAGGAATAGGGACAGTGTGCAGGGTTCATGTCCACTCCCTCTCCTGTGGGGAAGGCACTGGCCTAGTCCACGATTCCGCCTGAGCGCCAGTAGAAAAGGCCTAGCCTGCCTATGCCAGGACATGGAAGTGAGCATAGAGTGCCATCCTAAGCCACGCACGCTGCTGTTGCTTTGTGACTGTGCCTGCTTAGTTCGGCTTGGCAGGGTGAACGAAGGGCGCGAACAGGGAGCCCGGGAAAGCAAGGCCCAAGAGGCACTAGCTCTCCCGCAGCTCTTCATCTTTGAAGTGACAGAGCGAACGCCCAAAGCCTTGCTGTGAAGCAGCAGCGAAGGGCAGTTCGTGCCAGCTGAAAACCTCTACAAACCTGTAGCAGTAGTTGCTAAATCAGAGTCGGATCTGTAGGCTGCTGTGGCTGCCTGCCTTAGCCTACTCTTCCCAGGACAGAGGGAGAGCCCCGCATAGAGCGAAAGCCTCTTTGCCCGGGCATCCCTTCTGGGAAGGCCCAGCTTTCTTTGGGAAATCAAAGTCAGGTCTGAGGGACGCTGCTGCTGCTTGCTTGAGCTGGTCTCCCCTGCACGTTGTAATAAACCCGCATGGAGCGAAATCCTCTATGCGCAGGCATCCTCTCTGGGAAAGAGTAGCATTTGTTGGGAAATCAGAATCGGGTTTGTGGGAAGCTGCTGCTTCTTGCCGGAGCTAGTCTGCTCAGGACAGTGGAAGATACCCGCATGGAGCGAAATCTCTTTCACCTAGCATCCCCTCTACCTGAGAGACAAGCGTGGTTGCACCTCTGGACAGGAACTTAAGGAAAGGGACACGTCTGTCACCGTGTTCCCCAAAGGCAAGTATGAGGAAGGTGCAGAACGCTGCAACGGGCGAATAGAACGAGCCGTTGGCTTTATGTCAGAAAACGGTGCGAAGCAGGAGAGAAGGCACTGGCAGGTGCAGCGGGACGGTTGCAAGACAAGTGTCACCAGTTCCCTGTCAGAGCCATGGAGGCCAGGCTGCTAAGGAGACACGAGAGGAAGACTAGGGCAGGCACGCGTGCTCCACTCTAAGGGAGGAGTCTGGGCAGAAGACAGGCCTGTCCTGTGTCTCTGGTCCCAAGGGGACAGCGTCTCCTTGAACACCTGTGCCTAGGGCAGACTTGGGCTTGCCACCAGGCCCCATAGCCGCAACTCGCAGCAACAGCTCCCTGGAGGACCGGGCAGTCCGATGCCGTCTTCCTCCAAGATGTGACAACGTTGGTGGTGGCAGGGCGTGTGCCGGGGAAGGAATGGGGACAGTGTGCAGGGTTCATGTCCACTCCCTCTCCTGTGGGGAAGGCACTGGCCTAGTCCCCGATTCCGCCTGAGCGCCAGTAGAAAAGGCCTAGCCTGCCTATGCCAGGACATGGAAGTGAGCATAGAGTGCCATCCTAAGCCACGCACGCTGCTGTTGCTTTGTGACTGTGCCTGCTTAGTTCGGCTTGGCAGGGTGAACGCAGGGCGCGAACAGGGAGCCCGGGAAAGCAAGGCCCAAGAGGCACTAGCTCTCCCGCAGCTCTTCATCTTTGAAGTGACAGAGCGAACGCCCAAAGCCTTGCTGTGAAGCAGCAGCGAAGGGCAGTTCGTGCCAGCTGAAAACCTCTACAAACCTGTAGCAGTAGTTGCTAAATCAGAGTCGGATCTGTAGGCTGCTGTGGCTGCCTGCCTTAGCCTACTCTTCCCAGGACAGAGGGAGAGCCCCGCATAGAGCGAAAGCCTCTTTGCCCGGGCATCCCTTCTGGGAAGGCCCAGCTTTCTTTGGGAAATCAAAGTCAGGTCTGAGGGACGCTGCTGCTGCTTGCTTGAGCTGGTCTCCCCTGCACGTTGTAATAAACCCGCATGGAGCGAAATCCTCTATGCGCAGGCATCCTCTCTGGGAAAGCGTAGCATTTGTTGGGAAATCAGAATCGGGTTTGTGGGAAGCTGCTGCTTCTTGCCGGAGCTAGTCTGCTCAGGACAGTGGAAGATACCCGCATGGAGCGAAATTCTCTTTCACCTAGCATCCCCTCTGCCTGAGAGAGAAGCGTGGTTGCACCTCTGGAAAGGACCTTAAGGAAAGGGACACGTCTGTCACCGTGTTCCCCAAAGGCAAGTATGAGGAAGGTGCAGAACGCTGCAACGGGCGAATAGAACGAGCCGTTGGCTTTATGTCAGAAAACGGTGCGAAGCAGGAGAGAAGGCACTGGCAGGTGCAGCGGGACGGTTGCAAGACAAGTGTCACCAGTTCCCTGTCAGAGCCATGGAGGCCAGGCTGCTAAGGAGACACGAGAGGAAGACTAGGGCAGGCACGCGTGCTCCACACTGAGGGAGGAGTCTGGGCAGAAGGCAGGCCTGTCCTGTGTCTCTGGTCCCAAGGGGACAGCGTCTCCTTGAACACCTGTGCCTAGGGCAGACTTGGGCTTGCCACCAGGCCCCATAGCCGCAACTCGCAGCAACAGCTCCCTGGAGGACCGGGCAGTCCGATGCCGTCTTCCTCCAAGATGTGACAACGTTGGTGGTGGCAGGGCGTGTGCCGGGGAAGGAATGGGGACAGTGTGCAGGGTTCATGTCCACTCCCTCTCCTGTGGGGAAGGCACTGGCCTAGTCCCCGATTCCGCCTGAGCGCCAGTAGAAAAGGCCTAGCCTGCCTATGCCAGGACATGGAAGTGAGCATAGAGTGCCATCCTAAGCCACGCACGCTGCTGTTGCTTTGTGACTGTGCCTGCTTAGTTCGGCTTGGCAGGGTGAACGCAGGGCGCGAACAGGGAGCCCGGGAAAGCAAGGCCCAAGAGGCACTAGCTCTCCCGCAGCTCTTCATCTTTGAAGTGACAGAGCGAACGCCCAAAGCCTTGCTGTGAAGCAGCAGCGAAGGGCAGTTCGTGCCAGCTGAAAACCTCTACAAACCTGTAGCAGTAGTTGCTAAATCAGAGTCGGATCTGTAGGCTGCTGTGGCTGCCTGCCTTAGCCTACTCTTCCCAGGACAGAGGGAGAGCCCCGCATAGAGCGAAAGCCTCTTTGCCCGGGCATCCCTTCTGGGAAGGCCCAGCTTTCTTTGGGAAATCAAAGTCAGGTCTGAGGGACGGTGCTGCTGCTTGCTTGAGCTGGTCTCCCCTGCACGTTGTAATAAACCCGCATGGAGCGAAATCCTCTATGCGCAGGCATCCTCTCTGGGAAAGCGTAGCATTTGTTGGGAAATCAGAATCGGGTTTGTGGGAAGCTGCTGCTTCTTGCCGGAGCTAGTCTGCTCAGGACAGTGGAAGATACCCGCATGGAGCGAAATTCTCTTTCACCGGGCATCCCCTCTGCCTGAGAGAGAAGCGTGGTTGCACCTCTGGAAAGGACCTTAAGGAAAGGGACACGTCTGTCACCGTGTTCCCCAAAGGCAAGTATGAGGAAGGTGCAGAACGCTGCAACGGGCGAATAGAACGAGGCGTTGGCTTTATGTCAGAAAACGGTGCGAAGCAGGAGAGAAGGCACTGGCAGGTGCAGCGGGATGGTTGCAAGACAAGTGTCACCAGTTCCCTGTCAGAGCCATGGAGGCCAGGCTGCTAAGGAGACACGAGAGGAAGACTAGGGCAGGCACGCGTGCTCCACTCTAAGGGAGGAGTCTGGGCAGAAGGCAGGCCTGTCCTGTGTCTCTGGTCCCAAGGGGACAGCGTCTCCTTGAACACCTGTGCCTAGGGCAGACTTGGGCTTGCCACCAGGCCCCATAGCCGCAACTCGCAGCAACAGCTCCCTGGAGGACCGGGCAGTCCGATGCCGTCTTCCTCCAAGATGTGACAACGTTGGTGGTGGCAGGGCGTGTGCCGGGGAAGGAATGGGGACAGTGTGCAGGGTTCATGTCCACTCCCTCTCCTGTGGGGAAGGCACTGGCCTAGTCCCCGATTCCGCCTGAGCGCCAGTAGAAAAGGCCTAGCCTGCCTATGCCAGGACATGGAAGTGAGCATAGAGTGCCATCCTAAGCCACGCACGCTGCTGTTGCTTTGTGACTGTGCCTGCTTAGTTCGGCTTGGCAGGGTGAACGCAGGGCGCGAACAGGGAGCCCGGGAAAGCAAGGCCCAAGAGGCACTAGCTCTCCCGCAGCTCTTCATCTTTGAAGTGACAGAGCGAACGCCCAAAGCCTTGCTGTGAAGCAGCAGCGAAGGGCAGTTCGTGCCAGCTGAAAACCTCTACAAACGTGTAGCAGTAGTTGCTAAATCAGAGTCGGATCTGTAGGCTGCTGTGGCTGCCTGCCTTAGCCTACTCTTCCCAGGACAGAGGGAGAGCCCCGCATAGAGCGAAAGCCTCTTTGCCCGGGCAACCCTTCTGGGAAGGCCCAGCTTTCTTTGGGAAATCAAAGTCAGGTCTGAGGGACGGTGCTGCTTCTTGCTTGAGCTGGTCTCCCCTGCACGTTGTAATAAACCCGCATGGAGCGAAATCCTCTATGCGCAGGCATCCTCTCTGGGAAAGCATAGCATTTGTTGGGAAATCAGAATCGGGTTTGTGGGAAGCTGCTGCTTCTTGCCGGAGCTAGTCTGCTCAGGACAGTGGAAGATACCCGCATGGAGCGAAATTCTCTTTCACCGGGCATCCCCTCTGCCTGAGAGAGAAGCGTGGTTGCACCTCTGGAAAGGACCTTAAGGAAAGGGACACGTCTGTCACCGTGTTCCCCAAAGGCAAGTATGAGGAAGGTGCAGAACGCTGCAACGGGCGAATAGAACGAGCCGTTGGCTTTATGTCAGAAAACGGTGCGAAGCAGGAGAGAAGGCACTGGCAGGTGCAGCGGGACGGTTGCAAGACAAGTGTCACCAGTTCCCTGTCAGAGCCATGGAGGCCAGGCTGCTAAGGAGACACGAGAGGAAGACTAGGGCAGGCACGCGTGCTCCACTCTAAGGGAGGAGTCTGGGCTGAAGGCAGGCCTGTCCTGTGTCTCTGGTCCCAAGGGGACAGCGTCTCCTTGAACACCTGTGCCTAGGGCAGACTTGGGCTTGCCACCAGGCCCCATAGCCGCAACTCGCAGCAACAGCTCCCTGGAGGACCGGGCAGTCCGATTACGTCTTCCTCCAAGATGTGACAACGTTGGTGGTGGCAGGGCGTGTGCCGGGGAAGGAATAGGGACAGTGTGCAGGGTTCATGTCCACTCCCTCTCCTGTGGGGAAGGCACTGGCCTAGTCCACGATTCCGCCTGAGCGCCAGTAGAAAAGGCCTAGCCTGCCTATGCCAGGACATGGAAGTGAGCATAGAGTGCCATCCTAAGCCACGCACGCTGCTGTTGCTTTGTGACTGTGCCTGCTTAGTTCGGCTTGGCAGGGTGAACGCAGGGCGCGAACAGGGAGCCCGGGAAAGCAAGGCCCAAGAGGCACTAGCTCTCCCGCAGCTCTTCATCTTTGAAGTGACAGAGCGAACGCCCAAAGCCTTGCTGTGAAGCAGCAGCGAAGGGCAGTTCGTGCCAGCTGAAAACCTCTACAAACCTGTAGCAGTAGTTGCTAAATCAGAGTCGGATCTGTAGGCTGCTGTGGCTGCCTGCCTTAGCCTACTCTTCCCAGGACAGAGGGAGAGCCCCGCATAGAGCGAAAGCCTCTTTGCCCGGGCATCCCTTCTGGGAAGGCCCAGCTTTCTTTGGGAAATCAAAGTCAGGTCTGAGGGACGCTGCTGCTGCTTGCTTGAGCTGGTCTCCCCTGCACGTTGTAATAAACCCGCATGGAGCGAAATCCTCTATGCGCAGGCATCCTCTCTGGGAAAGAGTAGCATTTGTTGGGAAATCAGAATCGGGTTTGTGGGAAGCTGCTGCTTCTTGCCGGAGCTAGTCTGCTCAGGACAGTGGAAGATACCCGCATGGAGCGAAATTCTCTTTCACCTAGCATCCCCTCTGCCTGAGAGAGAAGCGTGGTTGCACCTCTGGAAAGGACCTTAAGGAAAGGGACACGTCTGTCACCGTGTTCCCCAAAGGCAAGTATGAGGAAGGTGCAGAACGCTGCAACGGGCGAATAGAACGAGCCGTTGGCTTTATGTCAGAAAACGGTGCGAAGCAGGAGAGAAGGCACTGGCAGGTGCAGCGGGACGGTTGCAAGACAATTGTCACCAGTTCCCTGTCAGAGCCATGGAGGCCAGGCTGCTAAGGAGACACGAGAGGAAGACTAGGGCAGGCACGCGTGCTCCACTCTAAGGGAGGAGTCTGGGCAGAAGGCAGGCCTGTCCTGTGTCTCTGGTCCCAAGGGGACAGCGTCTCCTTGAACACCTGTGCCTAGGGCAGACTTGGGCTTGCCACCAGGCCCCATAGCCGCAACTCGCAGCAACAGCTCCCTGAAGGACCGGGCAGTCCGATGCCGTCTTCCTCCAAGATGTGAGAACGTTGGTGGTTGCAGGGCGTGTGCCGGGGAAGGAATGGGGACAGTGTGCAGGGTTCATGTCCACTCCCTCTCCTGTGGGGAAGGCACTGGCCTAGTCCCCGATTCCGCCTGAGCGCCAGTAGAAAAGGCCTAGCCTGCCTATGCCAGGACATGGAAGTGAGCATAGAGTGCCATCCTAAGCCACGCACGCTGCTGTTGCTTTGTGACTGTGCCTGCTTAGTTCGGCTTGGCAGGGTGAACGCAGGGCGCGAACAGGGAGCCCGGGAAAGCAAGGCCCAAGAGGCACTAGCTCTCCCGCAGCTCTTCATCTTTGAAGTGACAGAGCGAACGCCCAAAGCCTTGCTGTGAAGCAGCAGCGAAGGGCAGTTCGTGCCAGCTGAAAACCTCTACAAACCTGTAGCAGTAGTTGCTAAATCAGAGTCGGATCTGTAGGCTGCTGTGGCTGCCTGCCTTAGCCTACTATTCCCAGGACAGAGGGAGAGCCCCGCATAGAGCGAAAGCGTCTTTGCCCGGGTATCCCTTCTGGGAAGGCCCAGCTTTCTTTGGGAAATCAAAGTCAGGTCTGAGGGACGCTGCTGCTGCTTGCATGAGCTGTCTCCCCTGCACGTTGTAATAAACCCGCATGGAGCTAAATCCTCTATGCGCAGGCATCCTCTCTGGGAAAGCATAGCATTTGTTGGGAAATCAGAATCGGGTTTGTGGGAAGCTGCTGCTTCTTGCCGGAGCTAGTCTGCTCAGGACAGTGGAAGATACCCGCATGGAGCGAAATTCTCTTTCACCTAGCATCCCCGCTGCCTGAGAGAGAAGCGTGGTTGCACCTCTGGAAAGGACCTTAAGGAAAGGGACACGTCTGTCACCGTGCTCCCCAAAGGCAAGTCTGGGGAACGTGCAGCACGCTGAAACGGGTGAAGAGAACGAGCCGTTTGGCTTTATGTCAGAAAACGGTCACGAAGCAGGAGAGAAGGCACTGGCAGGTGCAGCGGGATGGTTGCAAGACAAGTGTCACCAGTTCCCTGTCAGAGCCATGGAGTCCAGGCTGCTAAGGAGACAGGAGAGGAAGACTAGGGCAGGCACGCGTGCTCCACACTGAGGGAGGAGTCTGGGCAGAAGGCAGGCCTGTCCTGTGTCTCTGGTCCCAAGGGGACAGCGTCTCCTTGAACACCTGTGCCTAGGGCAGACTTGGGCTTGCCACCAGGCCCCATAGCCGCAACTCGCAGCAACAGCTCCCTGGATGACCGGGCAGTCCGATGCCGTCTTCCTTCAAGATGTGACAACGTTGGTGGTGGCAGGGCGTGTGCCGGGGAAGGAATGGGGGACAGTGTGCAGGGTTCATGTCCACTCCCTCTCCTGTGGGGAAGGCACTGGCCTAGTCCCCGATTCCGCCTGAGCGCCAGTAGAAAAGGCCTAGCCTGCCTATGCCAGGACATGGAAGTGAGCATAGAGTGCCATCCTAAGCCACGCACGCTGCTGTTGCTTTGTGACTGTGCCTGCTTAGTTCGGCTTGGCAGGGTGAACGCAGGGCGCGAACAGGGAGCCCGGGAAAGCAAGGCCCAAGAGGCACTAGCTCTCCCGCAGCTCTTCATCTTTGAAGTGACAGAGCGAACGCCCAAAGCCTTGCTGTGAAGCAGCAGCGAAGGGCAGTTCGTGCCAGCTGAAAACCTCTACAAACGTGTAGCAGTAGTTGCTAAATCAGAGTCGGATCTGTAGGCTGCTGTGGCTGCCTGCCTTAGCCTACTCTTCCCAGGACAGAGGGAGAGCCCCGCATAGAGCGAAAGCCTCTTTGCCCGGGCATCCCTTCTGGGAAGGCCCAGCTTTCTTTGGGAAAATCAAAGTCAGGTCTGAGGGACGCTGCTGCTGCTTGCATGAGCTGTCTCCCCTGCACGTTGTAATAAACCCGCATGGAGCTAAATCCTCTATGCGCAGGCATCCTCTCTGGGAAAGCATAGCATTTGTTGGGAAATCAGAATCGGGTTTGTGGGAAGCTGCTG
Source organism: Neogale vison (assembly GCF_020171115.1). Taxonomy (NCBI): domain Eukaryota; kingdom Metazoa; phylum Chordata; class Mammalia; order Carnivora; family Mustelidae; genus Neogale; species Neogale vison. Next base: position 110,787,174 of record NC_058102.1, on the reverse strand, counting down.
CTTCTTGCCGGAGCTAGTCTGCTCAGGACAGTGGAAGATACCCGCATGGAGCGAAATTCTCTTTCACCTAGCATCCCCGCTGCCTGAGAGAGAAGCGTGGTTGCACCTCTGGAAAGGACCTTAAGGAAAGGGACACGTCTGTCACCGTGTTCCCCAAAGGCAAGTATGAGGAAGGTGCAGAACGCTGCAACGGGCGAATAGAACGAGCCGTTGGCTTTATGTCAGAAAACGGTGCGAAGCAGGAGAGAAGGCACTGGCAGGTGCAGCGGGACGGTTGCAAGACAATTGTCACCAGTTCCCTGTCAGAGCCATGGAGGCCAGGCTGCTAAGGAGACACGAGAGGAAGACTAGGGCAGGCACGCGTGCTCCACTCTAAGGGAGGAGTCTGGGCAGAAGGCAGGCCTGTCCTGTGTCTCTGGTCCCAAGGGGACAGCGTCTCCTTCAACACCTGTGCCTAGGGCAGACTTGGGCTTGCCACCAGGCCCCATAGCCGCAACTCCCAGCAACAGCTCCCTGAAGGACCGGGCAGTCCGATGCCGTCTTCCTCCAAGATGTGACAACGTTGGTGGTGGCAGGGCGTGTGCCGGGGAAGGAATGGGGACAGTGTGCAGGGTTCATGTCCACTCCCTCTCCTGTGGGGAAGGCACTGGCCTAGTCCCCGATTCCGCCTGAGCGCCAGTAGAAAAGGCCTAGCCTGCCTATGCCAGGACATGGAAGTGAGCATAGAGTGCCATCCTAAGCCACGCACGCTGCTGTTGCTTTGTGACTGTGCCTGCTTAGTTCGGCTTGGCAGGGTGAACGCAGGGCGCGAACAGGGAGCCCGGGAAAGCAAGGCCCAAGAGGCACTAGCTCTCCCGCAGCTCTTCATCTTTGAAGTGACAGAGCGAACGCCCAAAGCCTTGCTGTGAAGCAGCAGCGAAGGGCAGTTCGTGCCAGCTAAAAACCTCTACAAACCTGTAGCAGTAGTTGCTAAATCAGAGTCGGATCTGTAGGCTGCTGTGGCTGCCTGCCTTAGCCTACTCTTCCCAGGACAGAGGGAGAGCCCCACATAGAGCGAAAGCCTCTTTGCCCGGGCATCCCTTCTGGGAAGGCCCAGCTTTCTTTGGGAAATCAAAGTCAGGTCTGAGGGACGCTGCTGCTGCTTGCTTGAGCTGGTCTCCCCTGCACGTTGTAATAAACCCGCATGGAGCGAAATCCTCTATGCGCAGGCATCCTCTCTGGGAAAGCATAGCATTTGTTGGGAAATCAGAATCGGGTTTGTGGGAAGCTGCTGCTTCTTGCCGGAGCTAGTCTGCTCAGGACAGTGGAAGATACCCGCATGGAGCGAAATTCTCTTTCACCTAGCATCCCCTCTGCCTGAGAGAGAAGCGTGGTTGCACCTCTGGAAAGGACCTTAAGGAAAGGGACACGTCTGTCACCGTGTTCCCCAAAGGCAAGTATGAGGAAGGTGCAGAACGCTGCAACGGGCGAATAGAACGAGCCGTTGGCTTTATGTCAGAAAACGGTGCGAAGCAGGAGAGAAGGCACTGGCAGGTGCAGCGGGACGGTTGCAAGACAAGTGTCACCAGTTCCCTGTCAGAGCCATGGAGGCCAGGCTGCTAAGGAGACACGAGAGGAAGACTAGGGCAGGCACGTGTGCTCCACTCTAAGGGAGGAGTCTGGGCAGAAGACAGGCCTGTCCTGTGTCTCTGGTCCCAAGGGGACAGCGTCTCCTTGAACACCTGTGCCTAGGGCAGACTTGGGCTTGCCACCAGGCCCCATAGCCGCAACTCGCAGCAACAGCTCCCTGGAGGACCGGGCAGTCCGATGCCGTCTTCCTCCAAGATGTGACAACGTTGGTGGTGGCAGGGCGTGTGCCGGGGAAGGAATGGGGACAGTGTGCAGGGTTCATGTCCACTCCCTCTCCTGTGGGGAAGGCACTGGCCTAGTCCCCGATTCCGCCTGAGCGCCAGTAGAAAAGGCCTAGCCTGCCTATGCCAGGACATGGAAGTGAGCATAGAGTGCCATCCTAAGCCACGCACGCTGCTGTTGCTTTGTGACTGTGCCTGCTTAGTTCGGCTTGGCAGGGTGAACGCAGGGCGCGAACAGGGAGCCCGGGAAAGCAAGGCCCAAGAGGCACTAGCTCTCCCGCAGCTCTTCATCTTTGAAGTTACAGAGCGAACGCCCAAAGCCTTGCTGTGAAGCAGCAGCGAAGGGCAGTTCGTGCCAGCTGAAAACCTCTACAAACGTGTAGCAGTAGTTGCTAAATCAGAGTCGGATCTGTAGGCTGCTGTGGCTGCCTGCCTTAGCCTACTCTTCCCAGGACAGAGGGAGAGCCCCGCATAGAGCGAAAGCCTCTTTGCCCGGGCATCCCTTCTGGGAAGGCCCAGCTTTCTTTGGGAAATCAAAGTCAGGTCTGAGGGACGCTGCTGCTGCTTGCATGAGCTGTCTCCCCTGCACGTTGTAATAAACCCGCATGGAGCTAAATCCTCTATGCGCAGGCATCCTCTCTGGGAAAGCATAGCATTTGTTGGGAAATCAGAATCGGGTTTGTGGGAAGCTGCTGCTTCTTGCCGGAGCTAGTCTGCTCAGGACAGTGGAAGATACCCGCATGGAGCGAAATTCTCTTTCACCTAGCATCCCCGCTGCCTGAGAGAGAAGCGTGGTTGCACCTCTGGAAAGGACCTTAAGGAAAGGGACACGTCTGTCACCGTGTTCCCCAAAGGCAAGTATGAGGAAGGTGCAGAACGCTGCAACGGGCGAATAGAACGAGCCGTTGGCTTTATGTCAGAAAACGGTGCGAAGCAGGAGAGAAGGCACTGGCAGGTGCAGCGGGACGGTTGCAAGACAATTGTCACCAGTTCCCTGTCAGAGCCATGGAGGCCAGGCTGCTAAGGAGACACGAGAGGAAGACTAGGGCAGGCACGCGTGCTCCACTCTAAGGGAGGAGTCTGGGCAGAAGGCAGGCCTGTCCTGTGTCTCTGGTCCCAAGGGGACAGCGTCTCCTTGAACACCTGTGCCTAGGGCAGACTTGGGCTTGCCACCAGGCCCCATAGCCGCAACTCCCAGCAACAGCTCCCTGAAGGACCGGGCAGTCCGATGCCGTCTTCCTCCAAGATGTGACAACGTTGGTGGTGGCAGGGCGTGTGCCGGGGAAGGAATGGGGACAGTGTGCAGGGTTCATGTCCACTCCCTCTCCTGTGGGGAAGGCACTGGCCTAGTCCCCGATTCCGCCTGAGCGCCAGTAGAAAAGGCCTAGCCTGCCTATGCCAGGACATGGAAGTGAGCATAGAGTGCCATCCTAAGCCACGCACGCTGCTGTTGCTTTGTGACTGTGCCTGCTTAGTTCGGCTTGGCAGGGTGAACGCAGGGCGCGAACAGGGAGCCCGGGAAAGCAAGGCCCAAGAGGCACTAGCTCTCCCGCAGCTCTTCATCTTTGAAGTGACAGAGCGAACGCCCAAAGCCTTGCTGTGAAGCAGCAGCGAAGGGCAGTTCGTGCCAGCTGAAAACCTCTACAAACGTGTAGCAGTAGTTGCTAAATCAGAGTCGGATCTGTAGGCTGCTGTGGCTGCCTGCCTTAGCCTACTCTTCCCAGGACAGAGGGAGAGCCCCGCATAGAGCGAAAGCCTCTTTGCCCGGGCATCCCTTCTGGGAAGGCCCAGCTTTCTTTGGGAAATCAAAGTCAGGTCTGAGGGACGCTGCTGCTGCTTGTTTGAGATGGTCTCCCCTGCACGTTGTAATAAACCCGCATGGAGCGAAATCCTCTATGCGCAGGTATCCTCTCTGGGAAAGAGTAGCATTTGTTGGGAAATCAGAATCGGGTTTGTGGGAAGCTGCTGCTTCTTGCCGGAGCTAGTCTGCTCAGGACAGTGGAAGATACCCGCATGGAGCGAAATTCTCCTTCACCTAGCATCCCCTCTGCCTGAGAGAGAAGCGTGGTTGCACCTCTGGAAAGGACCTTAAGGAAAGGGACACGTCTGTCACCGTGTTCCCCAAAGGCAAGTATGAGGAAGGTGCAGAACGCTGCAACGGGCGAATAGAACGAGCCGTTGGCTTTATGTCAGAAAACGGTGCGAAGCAGGAGAGAAGGCACTGGCAGGTGCAGCGGGACGGTTGCAAGACAAGTGTCACCAGTTCCCTGTCAGAGCCATGGAGGCCAGGCTGCTAAGGAGACACGAGAGGAAGACTAGGGCAGGCACGCGTGCTCCACTCTAAGGGAGGAGTCTGGGCAGAAGACAGGCCTGTCCTGTGTCTCTGGTCCCAAGGGGACAGCGTCTCCTTCAACACCTGTGCCTAGGGCAGACTTGGGCTTGCCACCAGTCCCCATAGCCGCAACTCGCAGCAACAGCTCCCTGGAGGACCGGGCAGTCCGATGCCGTCTTCCTCCAAGATGTGACAACGTTGGTGGTGGCAGGGCGTGTGCCGGGGAAGGAATGGGGACAGTGTGCAGGGTTCATGTCCACTCCCTCTCCTGTGGGGAAGGCACTGGCCTAGTCCCCGATTCCGCCTGAGCGCCAGTAGAAAAGGCCTAGCCTGCCTATGCCAGGACATGGAAGTGAGCATAGAGTGCCATCCTAAGCCACGCACGCTGCTGTTGCTTTGTGACTGTGCCTGCTTAGTTCGGCTTGGCAGGGTGAACGCAGGGCGCGAACAGGGAGCCCGGGAAAGCAAGGCCCAAGAGGCACTAGCTCTCCCGCAGCTCTTCATCTTTGAAGTGACAGAGCGAACGCCCAAAGCCTTGCTGTGAAGCAGCAGCGAAGGGCAGTTCGTGCCAGCTGAAAACCTCTACAAACGTGTAGCAGTAGTTGCTAAATCAGAGTCGGATCTGTAGGCTGCTGTGGCTGCCTGCCTTAGCCTACTCTTCCCAGGACAGAGGGAGAGCCCCGCACAGAGCGAAAGCCTCTTTGCCCGGGCATCCCTTCTTGGAAGGCCCAGCTTTCTTTGGGAAATCAAAGTCAGGTCTGAGGGACGCTTCTGCTGCTTGCTTGAGCTGGTCTCCCCTGCACGTTGTAATAAACCCGAATGGAGCGAAATCCTCTATGCGCAGGCATCCTCTCTGGGAAAGAGTAGCATTTGTTGGGAAATCAGAATCGGGTTTGTGGGAAGCTGCTGCTTCTTGCCGGAGCTAGTCTGCTCAGGACAGTGGAAGATACCCGCATGGAGCGAAATTCTCTTTCACCGGGCATCCCCTCTGCCTGAGAGAGAAGCGTGGTTGCACCTCTGGAAAGGACCTTAAGGAAAGGGACACGTCTGTCACCGTGTTCCCCAAAGGCAAGTATGAGGAAGGTGCAGAACGCTGCAACGGGCGAATAGAACGAGCCGTTGGCTTTATGTCAGAAAACGGTGCGAAGCAGGAGAGAAGGCACTGGCAGGTGCAGCGGGACGGTTGCAAGACAAGTGTCACCAGTTCCCTGTCAGAGCCATGGAGGCCAGGCTGCTAAGGAGACACGAGAGGAAGACTAGGGCAGGCACGCGTGCTCCACACTGAGGGAGGAGTCTGGGCAGAAGACAGGCCTGTCCTGTGTCTCTGGTCCCAAGGGGACAGCGTCTCCTTGAACACCTGTGCCTAGGGCAGACTTGGGCTTGCCACCAGGCCCCATAGCCGCAACTCGCAGCAACAGCTCCCTGGAGGACCGGGCAGTCCGATGCCGTCTTCCTCCAAGATGTGACAACGTTGGTGGTGGCAGGGCGTGTGCCGGGGAAGGAATGGGGACAGTGTGCAGGGTTCATGTCCACTCCCTCTCCTGTGGGGAAGGCACTGGCCTAGTCCCCGATTCCGCCTGAGCGCCAGTAGAAAAGGCCTAGCCTGCCTATGCCAGGACATGGAAGTGAGCATAGAGTGCCATCCTAAGCCACGCACGCTGCTGTTGCTTTGTGACTGTGCCTGCTTAGTTCGGCTTGGCAGGGTGAACGCAGGGCGCGAACAGGGAGCCCGGGAAAGCAAGGCCCAAGAGGCACTAGCTCTCCCGCAGCTCTTCATCTTTGAAGTGACAGAGCGAACGCCCAAAGCCTTGCTGTGAAGCAGCAGCGAAGGGCAGTTCGTGCCAGCTGAAAACCTCTACAAACGTGTAGCAGTAGTTGCTAAATCAGAGTCGGATCTGTAGGCTGCTGTGGCTGCCTGCCTTAGCCTACTCTTCCCAGGACAGAGGGAGAGCCCCGCATAGAGCGAAAGCCTCTTTCCCCGGGCATCCCTTCTGGGAAGGCCCAGCTTTCTTTGGGAAATCAAAGTCAGGTCTGAGGGACGCTGCTGCTGCTTGCTTGAGCTGGTCTCCCCTGCACGTTGTAATAAACCCGCATGGAGCGAAATCCTCTATGCGCAGGCATCCTCTCTGGGAAAGCATAGCATTTGTTGGGAAATCAGAATCGGGTTTGTGGGAAGCTGCTGCTTCTTGCCGGAGCTAGTCTGCTCAGGACAGTGGAAGATACCCGCATGGAGCGAAATTCTCTTTCACCTAGCATCCCCTCTGCCTGAGAGAGAAGCGTGGTTGCACCTCTGGACAGGACCTTAAGGAAAGGGACACGTCTGTCACCGTGTTCCCCAAAGGCAAGTATGAGGAAGGTGCAGAATGCTGCAACGGGCGAATAGAACGAGCCGTTGGCTTTATGTCAGAAAACGGTGCGAAGCAGGAGAGAAGGCACTGGCAGGTGCAGCGGGACGGTTGCAAGACAAGTGTCACCAGTTCCCTGTCAGAGCCATGGAGCCCAGGCTGCTAAGGAGACACGAGAGGAAGACTAGGGCAGGCACGCGTGCTCCACACTGAGGGAGGAGTCTGGGCAGAAGACAGGCCTGTCCTGTGTCTCTGGTCCCAAGGGGACAGCGTCTCCTTGAACACCTGTGCCTAGGGCAGACTTGGGCTTGCCACCAGGCCCCATAGCCGCAACTCGCAGCAACAGCTCCCTGGAGGACCAGGCAGTCCGATGCCGTCTTCCTCCAAGATGTGACAACGTTGGTGGTGGCAGGGCGTGTGCCGGGGAAGGAATGGGGACAGTGTGCAGGGTTCATGTCCACTCCCTCTCCTGTGGGGAAGGCACTGGCCTAGTCCCCGATTCCGCCTGAGCGCCAGTAGAAAAGGCCTAGCCTGCCTATGCCAGGACATGGAAGTGAGCATAGAGTGCCATCCTAAGCCACGCACGCTGCTGTTGCTTTGTGACTGTGCCTGCTTAGTTCGGCTTGGCAGGGTGAACGCAGGGCGCGAACAGGGAGCCCGGGAAAGCAAGGCCCAAGAGGCACTAGCTCTCCCGCAGCTTTTCATCTTTGAAGTGACAGAGCGAACGCCCAAAGCCTTGCTGTGAAGCAGCAGCGAAGGGCAGTTCGTGCCAGCTGAAAACCTCTACAAACCTGTAGCAGTAGTTGCTAAATCAGAGTCGGATCTGTAGGCTGCTGTGGCTGCCTGCCTTAGCCTACTCTTCCCAGGACAGAGGGAGAGCCCCGCACAGAGCGAAAGCCTCTTTGCCCGGGCATCCCTTCTGGGAAGGCCCAGCTTTCTTTGGGAAATCAAAGTCAGGTCTGAGGGACGCTGCTGCTGCTTGCTTGAGCTGGTCTCCCCTGCACGTTGTAATAAACCCGCATGGAGCGAAATCCTCTATGCGCAGGCATCCTCTCTGGGAAAGAGTAGCATTTGTTGGGAAATCAGAATCGGGTTTGTGGGAAGCTGCTGCTTCTTGCCGGAGCTAGTCTGCTCAGGACAGTGGAAGATACCCGCATGGAGCGAAATTCTCTTTCACCTAGCATCCCCTCTGCCTGAGAGAGAAGCGTGGTTGCACCTCTGGAAAGGACCTTAAGGAAAGGGACACGTCTGTCACCGTGTTCCCCAAAGGCAAGTATGAGGAAGGTGCAGAACGCTGCAACGGGCGAATAGAACGAGCCGTTGGCTTTATGTCAGAAAACGGTGCGAAGCAGGAGAGAAGGCACTGGCAGGTGCAGCGGGACGGTTGCAAGACAAGTGTCACCAGTTCCCTGTCAGAGCCATGGAGGCCAGGCTGCTAAGGAGACACGAGAGGAAGATTAGGGCAGGCACGCGTGCTCCACTCTAAGGGAGGAATCTGGGCAGAAGGCAGGCATGTCCTGTGTCTCTGGTCCCAAGGGGACAGCGTCTCCTTGAACACCTGTGCCTAGGGCAGACTTGGGCTTGCCACCAGGCCCCATAGCCGCAACTCGCAGCAACAGCTCCCTGGAGGACCGGGCAGTCCGATGCCGTCTTCCTCCAAGATGTGACAACGTTGGTGGTGGCAGGGCGTGTGCCGGGGAAGGAATGGGGACAGTGTGCAGGGTTCATGTCCACTCCCTCTCCTGTGGGGAAGGCACTGGCCTAGTCCCCGATTCCGCCTGAGCGCCAGTAGAAAAGGCCTAGCCTGCCTATGCCAGGACATGGAAGTGAGCATAGAGTGCCATCCTAAGCCACGCACGCTGCTGTTGCTTTGTGACTGTGCCTGCTTAGTTCGGCTTGGCAGGGTGAACGCAGGGCGCGAACAGGGAGCCCGGGAAAGCAAGGCCCAAGAGGCACTAGCTCTCCCGCAGCTCTTCATCTTTGAAGTGCCAGAGCGAACGCCCAAAGCCTTGCTGTGAAGCAGCAGCGAAGGGCAGTTCGTGCCAGCTGAAAACCTCTACAAACGTGTAGCAGTAGTTGCTAAATCAGAGTCGGATCTGTAGGCTGCTGTGGCTGCCTGCCTTAGCCTACTCTTCCCAGGACAGAGGGAGAGCCCCGCATAGAGCGAAAGCCTCTTTGCCCGGGCATCCCTTCTGGGAAGGCCCAGCTTTCTTTGGGAAATCAAAGTCAGGTCTGAGGGACGCTGCTGCTGCTTGCTTGAGCTGGTCTCCCCTGCACGTTGTAATAAACCCGCATGGAGCGAAATCCTCTATGCGCAGGCATCCTCTCTGGGAAAGCGTAGCATTTGTTGGGAAATCAGAATCGGGTTTGTGGGAAGCTGCTGCTTCTTGCCGGAGCTAGTCTGCTCAGGACAGTGGAAGATACCCGCATGGAGCGAAATCTCTTTCACCTAGCATCCCCTCTACCTGAGAGAGAAGCGTGGTTGCACCTCTGGACAGGAACTTAAGGAAAGGGACACGTCTGTCACCGTGTTCCCCAAAGGCAAGTATGAGGAAGGTGCAGAACGCTGCAACAGGCGAATAGAACGAGCCGTTGGCTTTATGTCAGAAAACGGTGCGAAGCAGGAGAGAAGGCACTGGCAGGTGCAGCGGGACGGTTGCAAGACAAGTGTCATCAGTTCCCTGTCAGAGCCATGGAGGCCAGGCTGCTAAGGAGACACGAGAGGAAGACTAGGGCAGGCACGCGTGCTCCACTCTATGGGAGGAGTCTGGGCAGAAGGCAGGCCTGTCCTGTGTCTCTGGTCCCAAGGGGACAGCGTCTCCTTGAACACCTGTGCCTAGGGCAGACTTGGGCTTGCCACCAGGCCCCATAGCCGCAACTCGCAGCAACAGCTCCCTGGAGGACCGGGCAGTCCGATGCCGTCTTCCTCCAAGATGTGACAACGTTGGTGGTGGCAGGGCGTGTGCCGGGGAAGGAATGGGGACAGTGTGCAGGGTTCATGTCCACTCCCTCTCCTGTGGGGAAGGCACTGGCCTAGTCCCCGATTCCGCCTGAGCGCCAGTAGAAAAGGCCTAGCCTGCCTATGCCAGGACATGGAAGTGAGCATAGAGTGCCATCCTAAGCCACGCACGCTGCTGTTGCTTTGTGACTGTGCCTGCTTAGTTCGGCTTGGCAGGGTGAACGCAGGGCGCGAACAGGGAGCCCGGGAAAGCAAGGCCCAAGAGGCACTAGCTCTCCCGCAGCTCTTCATCTTTGAAGTGACAGAGCGAACGCCCAAAGCCTTGCTGTGAAGCAGCAGCGAAGGGCAGTTCGTGCCAGCTGAAAACCTCTACAAACGTGTAGCAGTAGTTGCTAAATCAGAGTCGGATCTGTAGGCTGCTGTGGCTGCCTGCCTTAGCCTACTCTTCCCAGGACAGAGGGAGAGCCCCGCACAGAGCGAAAGCCTCTTTGCCCGGGCATCCCTTCTGGGAAGGCCCAGCTTTCTTTGGGAAATCAAAGTCAGGTCTGAGGGACGCTGCTGCTGCTTGCTTGAGCTGGTCTCCCCTGCACGTTGTAATAAACCCGCATGGAGCGAAATCCTCTATGCGCAGGCATCCTCTCTGGGAAAGCATAGCATTTGTTGGGAAATCAGAATCGGGTTTGTGTGAAGCTGCTGCTTCTTGCCGGAGCTAGTCTGCTCAGGACAGTGGAAGATACCCGCATGGAGCGAAATTCTCTTTCACCGGGCATCCCCTCTGCCTGAGAGAGAAGCGTGGTTGCACCTCTGGAAAGGACCTTAAGGAAAGGGACACGTCTGTCACCGTGTTCCCCAAAGGCAAGTATGAGGAAGGTGCAGAACGCTGCAACGGGCGAATAGAACGAGCCGTTGGCTTTATGTCAGAAAACGGTGCGAAGCAGGAGAGAAGGCACTGGCAGGTGCAGCGGGACGGTTGCAAGACAAGTGTCACCAGTTCCCTGTCAGAGCCATGGAGGCCAGGCTGCTAAGGAGACACGAGAGGAAGACCAGGGCAGGCACGCGTGCTCCACTCTAAGGGAGGAGTCTGGGCAGAAGACAGGCCTGTCCTGTGTCTCTGGTCCCAAGGGGACAGCGTCTCCTTGAACACCTGTGCCTAGGGCAGACTTGGGCTTGCCACCAGGCCCCATAGCCGCAACTCGCAGCAACAGCTCCCTGGAGGACCGGGCAGTCCGATGCCGTCTTCCTCCAAGATGTGACAACGTTGGTGGTGGCAGGGCGTGTGCCGGGGAAGGAATGGGGACAGTGTGCAGGGTTCATGTCCACTCCCTCTCCTGTGGGGAAGGCACTGGCCTAGTCCCCGATTCCGCCTGAGCGCCAGTAGAAAAGGCCTAGCCTGCCTATGCCAGGACATGGAAGTGAGCATAGAGTGCCATCCTAAGCCACGCACGCTGCTGTTGCTTTGTGACTGTGCCTGCTTAGTTCGGCTTGGCAGGGTGAACGCAGGGCGCGAACAGGGAGCCCGGGAAAGCAAGGCCCAAGAGGCACTAGCTCTCCCGCAGCTCTTCATCTTTGAAGTGCCAGAGCGAACGCCCAAAGCCTTGCTGTGAAGCAGCAGCGAAGGGCAGTTCGTGCCAGCTGAAAACCTCTACAAACGTGTAGCAGTAGTTGCTAAATCAGAGTCGGATCTGTAGGCTGCTGTGGCTGCCTGCCTTAGCCTACTCTTCCCAGGACAGAGGGAGAGCCCCGCATAGAGCGAAAGCCTCTTTGCCCGGGCATCCCTTCTGGGAAGGCCCAGCTTTCTTTGGGAAATCAAAGTCAGGTCTGAGGGACGCTGCTGCTGCTTGCTTGAGCTGGTCTCCCCTGCACGTTGTAATAAACCCGCATGGAGCGAAATCCTCTATGCGCAGGCATCCTCTCTGGGAAAGCGTAGCATTTGTTGGGAAATCAGAATCGGGTTTGTGGGAAGCTGCTGCTTCTTGCCGGAGCTAGTCTGCTCAGGACAGTGGAAGATACCCGCATGGAGCGAAATCTCTTTCACCTAGCATCCCCTCTACCTGAGAGAGAAGCGTGGTTGCACCTCTGGACAGGAACTTAAGGAAAGGGACACGTCTGTCACCGTGTTCCCCAAAGGCAAGTATGAGGAAGGTGCAGAACGCTGCAACAGGCGAATAGAACGAGCCGTTGGCTTTATGTCAGAAAACGGTGCGAAGCAGGAGAGAAGGCACTGGCAGGTGCAGCGGGACGGTTGCAAGACAAGTGTCATCAGTTCCCTGTCAGAGCCATGGAGGCCAGGCTGCTAAGGAGACACGAGAGGAAGACTAGGGCAGGCACGCGTGCTCCACTCTATGGGAGGAGTCTGGGCAGAAGGCAGGCCTGTCCTGTGTCTCTGGTCCCAAGGGGACAGCGTCTCCTTGAACACCTGTGCCTAGGGCAGACTTGGGCTTGCCACCAGGCCCCATAGCCGCAACTCGCAGCAACAGCTCCCTGGAGGACCGGGCAGTCCGATGCCGTCTTCCTCCAAGATGTGACAACGTTGGTGGTGGCAGGGCGTGTGCCGGGGAAGGAATGGGGACAGTGTGCAGGGTTCATGTCCACTCCCTCTCCTGTGGGGAAGGCACTGGCCTAGTCCCCGATTCCGCCTGAGCGCCAGTAGAAAAGGCCTAGCCTGCCTATGCCAGGACATGGAAGTGAGCATAGAGTGCCATCCTAAGCCACGCACGCTGCTGTTGCTTTGTGACTGTGCCTGCTTAGTTCGGCTTGGCAGGGTGAACGCAGGGCGCGAACAGGGAGCCCGGGAAAGCAAGGCCCAAGAGGCACTAGCTCTCCCGCAGCTCTTCATCTTTGAAGTGACAGAGCGAACGCCCAAAGCCTTGCTGTGAAGCAGCAGCGAAGGGCAGTTCGTGCCAGCTGAAAACCTCTACAAACGTGTAGCAGTAGTTGCTAAATCAGAGTCGGATCTGTAGGCTGCTGTGGCTGCCTGCCTTAGCCTACTCTTCCCAGGACAGAGGGAGAGCCCCGCACAGAGCGAAAGCCTCTTTGCCCGGGCATCCCTTCTGGGAAGGCCCAGCTTTCTTTGGGAAATCAAAGTCAGGTCTGAGGGACGCTGCTGCTGCTTGCTTGAGCTGGTCTCCCCTGCACGTTGTAATAAACCCGCATGGAGCGAAATCCTCTATGCGCAGGCATCCTCTCTGGGAAAGCATAGCATTTGTTGGGAAATCAGAATCGGGTTTGTGTGAAGCTGCTGCTTCTTGCCGGAGCTAGTCTGCTCAGGACAGTGGAAGATACCCGCATGGAGCGAAATTCTCTTTCACCGGGCATCCCCTCTGCCTGAGAGAGAAGCGTGGTTGCACCTCTGGAAAGGACCTTAAGGAAAGGGACACGTCTGTCACCGTGTTCCCCAAAGGCAAGTATGAGGAAGGTGCAGAACGCTGCAACGGGCGAATAGAACGAGCCGTTGGCTTTATGTCAGAAAACGGTGCGAAGCAGGAGAGAAGGCACTGGCAGGTGCAGCGGGACGGTTGCAAGACAAGTGTCACCAGTTCCCTGTCAGAGCCATGGAGGCCAGGCTGCTAAGGAGACACGAGAGGAAGACCAGGGCAGGCACGCGTGCTCCACTCTAAGGGAGGAGTCTGGGCAGAAGACAGGCCTGTCCTGTGTCTCTGGTCCCAAGGGGACAGCGTCTCCTTGAACACCTGTGCCTAGGGCAGACTTGGGCTTGCCACCAGGCCCCATAGCCGCAACTCGCAGCAACAGCTCCCTGGAGGACCGGGCAGTCCGATGCCGTCTTCCTCCAAGATGTGACAACGTTGGTGGTGGCAGGGCGTGTGCCGGGGAAGGAATGGGGACAGTGTGCAGGGTTCATGTCCACTCCCTCTCCTGTGGGGAAGGCACTGGCCTAGTCCCCGATTCCGCCTGAGCGCCAGTAGAAAAGGCCTAGCCTGCCTATGCCAGGACATGGAAGTGAGCATAGAGTGCCATCCTAAGCCACGCACGCTGCTGTTGCTTTGTGACTGTGCCTGCTTAGTTCGGCTTGGCAGGGTGAACGCAGGGCGCGATCAGGGAGCCCGGGAAAGCAAGGCCCAAGAGGCACTAGCTCTCCCGCAGCTCTTCATCTTTGAAGTGACAGAGCGAACGCCCAAAGCCTTGCTGTGAAGCAGCAGCGAAGGGCAGTTCGTGCCAGCTGAAAACCTCTACAAACCTGTAGCAGTAGTTGCTAAATCAGAGTCGGATCTGTAGGCTGCTGTGGCTGCCTGCCTTAGCCTACTCTTCCCAGGACAGAGGGAGAGCCCCGCATAGAGCGAAAGCCTCTTTGCCCGGGCATCCCTTCTGGGAAGGCCCAGCTTTCTTTGGGAAATCAAAGTCAGGTCTGAGGGACGCTGCTGCTGCTTGCTTGAGCTGGTCTCCCCTGCACGTTGTAATAAACCCGCATGGAGCGAAATCCTCTATGCGCAGGCATCCTCTCTGGGAAAGAGTAGCATTTGTTGGGAAATCAGAATCGGGTTTGTGGGAAGCTGCTGCTTCTTGCCGGAGCTAGTCTGCTCAGGACAGTGGAAGATACCCGCATGGAGCGAAATTCTCTTTCACCTAGCATCCCCTCTGCCTGAGAGAGAAGCGTGGTTGCACCTCTGGAAAGGACCTTAAGGAAAGGGACACGTCTGTCACCGTGTTCCCCAAAGGCAAGTATGAGGAAGGTGCAGAACGCTGCAACGGGCGAATAGAACGAGCCGTTGGCTTTATGTCAGAAAACGGTGCGAAGCAGGAGAGAAGGCACTGGCAGGTGCAGCGGGACGGTTGCAAGACAAGTGTCACCAGTTCCCTGTCAGAGCCATGGAGGCCAGGCTGCTAAGGAGACACGAGAGGAAGACTAGGGCAGGCACGCGTGCTCCACTCTAAGGGAGGAGTCTGGGCAGAACACAGGCCTGTCCTGTGTCTCTGGTCCCAAGGGGACAGCGTCTCCTTGAACACCTGTGCCTAGGGCAGACTTGGGCTTGCCACCAGGCCCCATAGCCGCAACTCGCAGCAACAGCTCCCTGGAGGACCGGGCAGTCCGATGCCGTCTTCCTCCAAGATGTGACAACGTTGGTGGTGGCAGAGCGTGTGCCGGGGAAGGAATGGGGACAGTGTGCAGGGTTCATGTCCACTCCCTCTCCTGTGGGGAAGGCACTGGCCTAGTCCCCGATTCCGCCTGAGCGCCAGTAGAAAAGGCCTAGCCTGCCTATGCCAGGACATGGAAGTGAGCATAGAGTGCCATCCTAAGCCACGCACGCTGCTGTTGCTTTGTGACTGTGCCTGCTTAGTTCGGCTTGGCAGGGTGAACGCAGGGCGCGAACAGGGAGCCCGGGAAAGCAAGGCCCAAGAGGCACTAGCTCTCCCGCAGCTCTTCATCTTTGAAGTGACAGAGCGAACGCCCAAAGCCTTGCTGTGAAGCAGCAGCGAAGGGCAGTTCGTGCCAGCTGAAAACCTCTACAAACGTGTAGCAGTAGTTGCTAAATCAGAGTCGGATCTGTAGGCTGCTGTGGCTGCCTGCCTTAGCCTACTCTTCCCAGGACAGAGGGAGAGCCCCGCATAGAGCGAAAGCCTCTTTGCCCGGGCATCCCTTCTGGGAAGGCCCAGCTTTCTTTGGGAAATCAAAGTCAGGTCTGAGGGACGCTGCTGCTGCTTGCTTGAGCTGGTCTCCCCTGCACGTTGTAATAAACCCGCATGGAGCGAAATCCTCTATGCGCAGGCATCCTCTCTGGGAAAGCATAGCATTTGTTGGGAAATCAGAATCGGGTTTGTGGGAAGCTGCTGCTTCTTGCCGGAGCTAGTCTGCTCAGGACAGTGGAAGATATCCGCATGGAGCGAAATTCTCTTTCACCGGGCATCCCCTCTGCCTGAGAGAGAAGCGTGGTTGCACCTCTGGAAAGGACCTTAAGGAAAGGGACACGTCTGTCACCGTGTTCCCCAAAGGCAAGTATGAGGAAGGTGCAGAACGCTGCAACGGGCGAATAGAACGAGCCGTTGGCTTTATGTCAGAAAACGGTGCGAAGTAGGAGAGAAGGCACTGGCAGGTGCAGCGGGACGGTTGCAAGACAAGTGTCACCAGTTCCCTGTCAGAGCCATGGAGGCCAGGCTGCTAAGGAGACACGAGAGGAAGACTAGGGCAGGCACGTGTGCTCCACTCTAAGGGAGGAGTCTGGGCAGAAGACAGGCCTGTCCTGTGTCTCTGGTCCCAAGGGGACAGCGTCTCCTTGAACACCTGTGCCTAGGGCAGACTTGGGCTTGCCACCAGGCCCCATAGCCGCAACTCGCAGCAACAGCTCCCTGCAGGACCGGACAGTCCGATGCCGTCTTCCTCCAAGATGTGACAATGTTGGTGGTGGCAGGGCGTGTGCCGGGGAAGGAATGGGGACAGTGTGCAGGGTTCATGTCCACTCCCTCTCCTGTGGGGAAGGCACTGGCCTAGTCCCCGATTCCGCCTGAGCGCCAGTAGAAAAGGCCTAGCCTGCCTATGCCAGGACATGGAAGTGAGCATAGAGTGCCATCCTAAGCCACGCACGCTGCTGTTGCTTTGTGACTGTGCCTGCTTAGTTCGGCTTGGCAGGGTGAACGCAGGGCGCGAACAGGGAGCCCGGGAAAGCAAGGCCCAAGAGGCACTAGCTCTCCCGCAGCTCTTCATCTTTGAAGTGACAGATTGAACGCCCAAAGCCTTGCTGTGAAGCAGCAGCGAAGGGCAGTTCGTGCCAGCTGAAAACCTCTACAAACGTGTAGCAGTAGTTGCTAAATCAGAGTCGGATCTGTAGGCTGCTGTGGCTGCCTGCCTTAGCCTACTCTTCCCAGGACAGAGGGAGAGCCCCGCATAGAGCGAAAGCCTCTTTGCCCGGGCATCCCTTCTGGGAAGGCCCAGCTTTCTTTGGGAAATCAAAGTCAGGTCTGAGGGACGCTGCTGCTGCTTGCTTGAGCTGGTCTCCCCTGCACGTTGTAATAAACCCGCATGGAGCGAAATCCTCTATGCGCAGGCATCCTCTCTGGGAAAGCATAGCATTTGTTGGGAAATCAGAATCGGGGTGTGGGAAGCTGCTGCTTCTTGCCGGAGCTAGTCTGCTCAGGACAGTGGAAGATACCCGCATGGAGCGAAATTCTCTTTCACCTAGCATCCCCTCTGCCTGAGAGAGAAGCGTGGTTTCACCTCTGGAAAGGACCTTAAGGAAAGGGACACGTCTGTCACCGTGTTCCCCAAAGGCAAGTATGAGGAAGGTGCAGAACGCTGCAACGGGCGAATAGAACGAGCCGATGGCTTTATGACAGAAAACGGTGCGAAGCAGGAGAGAAGGCACTGGCAGGTGCAGCGGGACGGATGCAAGACAAGTGTCACCAGTTCCCTGTCAGAGCCATGAAGGCCAGGCTGCTAAGGAGACACGAGTGGAAGACTAGGGCAGGCACGCGTGCTCCACTCTAAGGGAGGAGTCTGGGCAGAAGGCAGGCCTGTCCTGTGTCTCTGGTCCCAAGAGGACAGCGTCACCTTGAACACCTGTGCCTAGGGCAGACTTGGGCTTGCCACCAGGCCCCATAGCCGCAACTCGCAGCAACAGCTCCCTGGAGGACCGGGCAGTCCGATGCCGTCTTCCTCCAAGATGTGACAACGTTGGTGGTGGCAGGGCGTGTGCCGGGGAAGGAATGGGGACAGTGTGCAGGGTTCATGTCCACTCCCTCTCCTGTGGGGAAGGCACTGGCCTAGTCCCCGATTCCGCCTGAGCGCCAGTAGAAAAGGCCTAGCCTGCCTATGCCAGGACATGGAAGTGAGCATAGAGTGCCATCCTAAGCCACGCACGCTGCTGTTGCTTTGTGACTGTGCCTGCTTAGTTCGGCTTGGCAGGGTGAACGCAGGGCGCGAACAGGGAGCCCGGGAAAGCAAGGCCCAAGAGGCACTAGCTCTCCCGCAGCTCTTCATCTTTGAAGTGACAGAGCGAACGCCCAAAGCCTTGCTGTGAAGCAGCAGCGAAGGGCAGTTCGTGCCAGCTGAAAACCTCTACAAACGTGTAGCAGTAGTTGCTAAATCAGAGTCGGATCTGTAGGCTGCTGTGGCTGCCTGCCTTAGCCTACTCTTCCCAGGACAGAGGGAGAGCCCCGCATAGAGCGAAAGCCTCTTTGCCCGGGAATCCCTTCTGGGAAGGCCCAGCTTTCTTTGGGAAATCAAAGTCAGGTCTGAGGGACGCTGCTGCTGCTTGCTTGAGCTGGTCTCCCCTGCACGTTGTAATAAACCCGCATGGAGCGAAATCCTCTATGCGCAGGCATCCTCTCTGGGAAAGAGTAGCATTTGTTGGGAAATCAGAATCGGGTTTGTGGGAAGCTGCTGCTTCTTGCCGGAGCTAGTCTGCTCAGGACAGTGGAAGATACCAGCATGGAGCGAAATTCTCTTACACCTAGCATCCCCTCTGCCTGAGAGAGAAGCGTGGTTGCACCTCTGGACAGGACCTTAAGGAAAGGGACACGTCTGTCACCGTGTTCCCCAAAGGCAAGTATGAGGAAGGTGCAGAACGCTGCAACGGGCGAATAGAACGAGCCGTTGGCTTTATGTCAGAAAACGGTGCGAAGCAGGAGAGAAGGCACTGGCAGGTGCAGCGGGACGGTTGCAAGACAAGTGTCACCAGTTCCCTGTCAGAGCCATGGAGGCCAGGCTGCTAAGGAGACACGAGAGGAAGACTAGGGCAGGCAAGCGTGCTCCACTCTAAGGGAGGAGTCTGGGCAGAAGGCAGGCCTGTCCTGTGTCTCTGGTCCCAAGGGGACAGCGTCTCCTTGAACACCTGTGCCTAGGGCAGACTTGGGCTTGCCACCAGGCCCCATAGCCGCAACTCGCAGCAACAGCTCCCTGGAGGACCGGGCAGTCCGATGCCGTCTTCCTCCAAGATGTGACAACGTTGGTGGTGGCAGGGCGTGTGCCGGGGAAGGAATGGGGACAGTGTGCAGGGTTCATGTCCACTCCCTCTCCTGTGGGGAAGGCACTGGCCTAGTCCCCGATTCCGCCTGAGCGCCAGTAGAAAAGGCCTAGCCTGCCTATGCCAGGACATGGAAGTGAGCATAGAGTGCCATCCTAAGCCACGCACGCTGCTGTTGCTTTGTGACTGTGCCTGCTTAGTTCGGCTTGGCAGGGTGAACGCAGGGCGCGAACAGGGAGCCCGGGAAAGCAAGGCCCAAGAGGCACTAGCTCTCCCGCAGCTCTTCATCTTTGAAGTGACAGAGCGAACGCCCAAAGCCTTGCTGTGAAGCAGCAGCGAAGGGCAGTTCGTGCCAGCTGAAAACCTCTACAAACCTGTAGCAGTAGTTGCTAAATCAGAGTCGGATCTGTAGGCTGCTGTGGCTGCCTGCCTTAGCCTACTCTTCCCAGGACAGAGGGAGAGCCCCGCACAGAGCGAAAGCCTCTTTGCCCGGGCATCCCTTCTGGGAAGGCCCAGCTTTCTTTGGGAAATCAAAGTCAGGTCTGAGGGACGCTGCTGCTGCTTGCTTGAGCTGGTTTCCCCTGCACGTTGTAATAAACCCGCATGGAGCGAAATCCTCTATGCGCAGGCATCCTCTCTGGGAAAGCATAGCATTTGTTGGGAAATCAGAATCGGGTTTGTGGGAAGCTGCTGCTTCTTGCCGGAGCTAGTCTGCTCAGGACAGTGGAAGATACCCGCATGGAGCGAAATTCTCTTTCACCGGGCATCCCCTGTGCCTGAGAGAGAAGCGTGGTTGCACCTCTGGAAAGGACCTTAAGGAAAGGGACACGTCTGTCACCGTGTTCCCCAAAGGCAAGTATGAGGAAGGTGCAGAACGCTGCAACAGGCGAATAGAACGAGCCGTTGGCTTTATGTCAGAAAACGGTGCGAAGCAGGAGAGAAGGCACTGGCAGGTGCAGCGGGACGGTTGCAAGACAAGTGTCACCAGTTCCCTGTCAGAGCCATGGAGGCCAGGCTGCTAAGGAGACACGAGAGGAAGACTAGGGCAGGCACGCGTGCTCCACTCTAAGGGAGGAGTCTGGGCAGAAGGCAGGCCTGTCCTGTGTCTCTGGTCCCAAGGGGACAGCGTCTCCTTGAACACCTGTGCCTAGGGCAGACTTGGGCTTGCCACCAGGCCCCATAGCCGCAACTCGCAGCAACAGCTCCCTGGAGGACCGGGCAGTCCGATGCCGTCTTCCTCCAAGATGTGACAACGTTGGTGGTGGCAGGGCGTGTGCCGGGGAAGGAATGGGGACAGTGTGCAGGGTTCATGTCCACTCCCTCTCCTGTGGGGAAGGCACTGGCCTAGTCCCCGATTCCGCCTGAGCGCCAGTAGAAAAGGCCTAGCCTGCCTATGCCAGGACATGGAAGTGAGCATAGAGTGCCATCCTAAGCCACGCACGCTGCTGTTGCTTTGTGACTGTGCCTGCTTAGTTCGGCTTGGCAGGGTGAACGCAGGGCGCGAACAGGGAGCCCGGGAAAGCAAGGCCCAAGAGGCACTAGCTCTCCCGCAGCTCTTCATCTTTGAAGTGACAGAGCGAACGCCCAAAGCCTTGCTGTGAAGCAGCAGCGAAGGGCAGTTCGTGCCAGCTGAAAACCTCTACAAACGTGTAGCTGTAGTTGCTAAATCAGAGTCGGATCTGTAGGCTGCTGTGGCTGCCTGCCTTAGCCTACTCTTCCCAGGACAGAGGGAGAGCCCCGCATAGAGCGAAAGCCTCTTTGCCCGGGCATCCCTTCTGGGAAGGCCCAGCTTTCTTTGGGAAATCAAAGTCAGGTCTGAGGGACGCTGCTGCTGCTTGCTTGAGCTGGTCTCCCCTGCACGTTGTAATAAACCCGCATGGAGCGAAATCCTCTATGCGCAGGCATCCTCTCTGGGAAAGCATAGCATTTGTTGGGAAATCAGAATCGGGTTTGTGGGAAGCTGCTGCTTCTTGCCGGAGCTAGTCTGCTCAGGACAGTGGAAGATACCCGCATGGAGCGAAATTCTCTTTCACCTAGCATCCCCTCTGCCTGAGAGAGAAGCGTGGTTGCACCTCTGGAAAGGACCTTAAGGAAAGGGACACGTCTGTCACCGTGTTCCCCAAAGGCAAGTATGAGGAAGGTGCAGAACGCTGCAACGGGCGAATAGAACGAGCCGTTGGCTTTATGTCAGAAAACGGTGCGAAGCAGGAGAGAAGGCACTGGCAGGTGCAGCGGGACGGTTGCAAGACAAGTGTCACCAGTTCCCTGTCAGAGCCATGGAGGCCAGGCTGCTAAGGAGACACGAGAGGAAGACTAGGGCAGGCACGCGTGCTCCACACTGAGGGAGGAGTCTGGGCAGAAGACAGGCCTGTCCTGTGTCTCTGGTCCCAAGGGGACAGCGTCTCCTTGAACACCTGTGCCTAGGGCAGACTTGGGCTTGCCACCAGGCCCCATAGCCGCAACTCGCAGCAACAGCTCCCTGGAGGACCGGGCAGTCCGATGCCGTCTTCCTCCAAGATGTGACAACGTTGGTGGTGGCAGGGCGTGTGCCGGGGAAGGAATGGGGACAGTGTGCAGGGTTCATGTCCACTCCCTCTCCTGTGGGGAAGGCACTGGCCTAGTCCCCGATTCCGCCTGAGCGCCAGTAGAAAAGGCCTAGCCTGCCTATGCCAGGACATGGAAGTGAGCATAGAGTGCCATCCTAAGCCACGCACGCTGCTGTTGCTTTCTGACTGTGCCTGCTTAGTTCGGCTTGGCAGGGTGAACGCAGGGCGCGAACAGGGAGCCCGGGAAAGCAAGGCCCAAGAGGCACTAGCTCTCCCGCAGCTCTTCATCTTTGAAGTGACAGAGCGAACGCCCAAAGCCTTGCTGTGAAGCAGCAGCGAAGGGCAGTTCGTGCCAGCTGAAAACCTCTACAAACGTGTAGCAGTAGTTGCTAAATCAGAGTCGGATCTGTAGGCTGCTGTGGCTGCCTGCCTTCGCCTACTCTTCCCAGGACAGAGGGAGAGCCCCGCATAGAGCGAAAGCCTCTTTGCCCGGGCATCCCTTCTGGGAAGGCCCAGCTTTCTTTGGGAAATCAAAGTCAGGTCTGAGGGACGCTGCTGCTGCTTACTTGAGCTGGTCTCCCCTGCACGTTGTAATAAACCCGCATGGAGCGAAATCCTCTATGCGCAGGCATCCTCTCTGGGAAAGCGTAGCATTTGTTGGGAAATCAGAATCGGGTTTGTATGAAGCTGCTGCTTCTTGCCGGAGCTAGTCTGCTCAGGACAGTGGAAGATACCCGCATGGAGCGAAATTCTCTTTCACCTAGCATCCCCTCTGCCTGAGAGAGAAGCGTGGTTGCACCTCTGGAAAGGACCTTAAGGAAAGGGACACGTCTGTCACCGTGTTCCCCAAAGGCAAGTATGAGGAAGGTGCAGAACGCTGCAATGGGCGAATAGAATGAATCGTTGGCTTTATGTCAGAAAACGGTGCGAAGCAGGAGAGAAGGCACTGGCAGGTGCAGCGGGACGGTTGCAAGACAAGTGTCACCAGTTCCCTGTCAGAGCCATGGAGGCCAGGCTGCTAAGGAGACACGAGAGGAAGACTAGGGCAGGCACGCGTGCTCCACTCTAAGGGAGGAGTCTGGGCAGAAGGCAGGCCTGTCCTGTGTCTCTGGTCCCAAGGGGACAGCGTCTCCTTGAACACCTGTGCCTAGGGCAGACTTGGGCTTGCCACCAGGCCCCATAGCCGCAACTCGCAGCAACAGCTCCCTGGAGGACCGGGCAGTCCGATGCCGTCTTCCTCCAAGATGTGACAACGTTGGTGGTGGCAGGGCGTGTGCCGGGGAAGGAATGGGGACAGTGTGCAGGGTTCATGTCCACTCCCTCTCCTGTGGGGAAGGCACTGGCCTAGTCCCCGATTCCGCCTGAGCGCCAGTAGAAAAGGCCTAGCCTGCCTATGCCAGGACATGGAAGTGAGCATAGAGTGCCATCCTAAGCCACGCACGCTGCTGTTGCTTTGTGACTGTGCCTGCTTAGTTCGGCTTGGCAGGGTGAACGCAGGGCGCGAACAGGGAGCCCGGGAAAGCAAGGCCCAAGAGGCACTAGCTCTCCCGCAGCTCTTCATCTTTGAAGTGACAGAGCGAACGCCCAAAGCCTTGCTGTGAAGCAGCAGCGAAGGGCAGTTCGTGCCAGCTGAAAACCTCTACAAACGTGTAGCAGTAGTTGCTAAATCAGAGTCGGATCTGTAGGCTGCTGTGGCTGCCTGCCTTAGCCTACTCTTCCCAGGACAGAGGGAGAGCCCCGCATAGAGCGAAAGCCTCTTTGCCCGGGCATCCCTTCTGGGAAGGCCCAGCTTTCTTTGGGAAATCAAAGTCAGGTCTGAGGGACGCTGCTGCTGCTTGCTTGAGCTGGTCTCCCCTGCACGTTGTAATAAACCCGCATGGAGCGAAATCCTCTATGCGCAGGCATCCTCTCTGGGAAAGCGTAGCATTTGTTGGGAAATCAGAATCGGGTTTGTGGGAAGCTGCTGCTTCTTGCCGGAGCTAGTCTGCTCAGGACAGTGGAAGATACCCGCATGGAGCGAAATCTCTTTCACCTAGCATCCCCTCTACCTGAGAGAGAAGCGTGGTTGCACCTCTGGACAGGAACTTAAGGAAAGGGACACGTCTGTCACCGTGTTCCCCAAAGGCAAGTATGAGGAAGGTGCAGAACGCTGCAACGGGCGAATAGAACGAGCCGTTGGCTTTATGTCAGAAAACGGTGCGAAGCAGGAGAGAAGGCACTGGCAGGTGCAGCGGGGCGGTTGCAAGACAAGTGTCACCAGTTCCCTGTCAGAGCCATGGAGGCCAGGCTGCTAAGGAGACACGAGAGGAAGACTAGGGCAGGCACGCGTGCTCCACTCTATGGGAGGAGTCTGGGCAGAAGGCAGGCCTGTCCTGTGTCTCTGGTCCCAAGGGGACAGCGTCTCCTTGAACACCTGTGCCTAGGGCAGACTTGGGCTTGCCACCAGGCCCCATAGCCGCAACTCGCAGCAACAGCTCCCTGGAGGACCGGGCAGTCCGATGCCGTCTTCCTCCAAGATGTGACAACGTTGGTGGTGGCAGGGCGTGTGCCGGGGAAGGAATGGGGACAGTGTGCAGGGTTCATGTCCACTCCCTCTCCTGTGGGGAAGGCACTGGCCTAGTCCCCGATTCCGCCTGAGCGCCAGTAGAAAAGGCCTAGCCTGCCTATGCCAGGACATGGAAGTGAGCATAGAGTGCCATCCTAAGCCACGCACGCTGCTGTTGCTTTGTGACTGTGCCTGCTTAGTTCGGCTTGGCAGGGTGAACGCAGGGCGCGAACAGGGAGCCCGGGAAAGCAAGGCCCAAGAGGCACTAGCTCTCCCGCAGCTCTTCATCTTTGAAGTGACAGAGCGAACGCCCAAAGCCTTGCTGTGAAGCAGCAGCGAAGGGCAGTTCGTGCCAGCTGAAAACCTCTACAAACGTGTAGCAGTAGTTGCTAAATCAGAGTCGGATCTGTAGGCTGCTGTGGCTGCCTGCCTTAGCCTACTCTTCCCAGGACAGAGGGAGAGCCCCGCACAGAGCGAAAGCCTCTTTGCCCGGGCATCCCTTCTGGGAAGGCCCAGCTTTCTTTGGGAAATCAAAGTCAGGTCTGAGGGACGCTGCTGCTGCTTGCTTGAGCTGGTCTCCCCTGCACGTTGTAATAAACCCGCATGGAGCGAAATCCTCTATGCGCAGGCCTCCTCTCTGGGAAAGCATAGCATTTGTTGGGAAATCAGAATCGGGTTTGTGGGAAGCTGCTGCTTCTTGCCGGAGCTAGTCTGCTCAGGACAGTGGAAGATACCCGCATGGAGCGAAATTCTCTTTCACCGGGCATCCCCTCTGCCTGAGAGAGAAGCGTGGTTGCACCTCTGGAAAGGACCTTAAGGAAAGGGACACGTCTGTCACCGTGTTCCCCAAAGGCAAGTATGAGGAAGGTGCAGAACGCTGCAACGGGCGAATAGAACGAGCCGTTGGCTTTATGTCAGAAAACGGTGCGAAGCAGGAGAGAAGGCACTGGCAGGTGCAGCGGGACGGTTGCAAGACAAGTGTCACCAGTTCCCTGTCAGAGCCATGGAGGCCAGGCTGCTAAGGAGACACGAGAGGAAGACTAGGGCAGGCACGCGTGCTCCACTCTAAGGGAGGAGTCTGGGCAGAAGGCAGGCCTGTCCTGTGTCTCTGGTCCCAAGGGGACAGCGTCTCCTTGAACACCTGTGCCTAGGGCAGACTTGGGCTTGCCACCAGGCCCCATAGCCGCAACTCGCAGCAACAGCTCCCTGGAGGACCGGGCAGTCCGATGCCGTCTTCCTCCAAGATGTGACAACGTTGGTGGTGGCAGGGCGTGTGCCGGGGAAGGAATGGGGACAGTGTGCAGGGTTCATGTCCACTCCCTCTCCTGTGGGGAAGGCACTGGCCTAGTCCCCGATTCCGCCTGAGCGCCAGTAGAAAAGGCCTAGCCTGCCTATGCCAGGACATGGAAGTGAGCATAGAGTGCCATCCTAAGCCACGCACGCTGCTGTTGCTTTGTGACTGTGCCTGCTTAGTTCGGCTTGGCAGGGTGAACGCAGGGCGCGAACAGGGAGCCCGGGAAAGCAAGGCCCAAGAGGCACTAGCTCTCCCGCAGCTCTTCATCTTTGAAGTGACAGAGCGAACGCCCAAAGCCTTGCTGTGAAGCAGCAGCGAAGGGCAGTTCGTGCCAGCTGAAAACCTCTACAAACGTGTAGCAGTAGTTGCTAAATCAGAGTCGGATCTGTAGGCTGCTGTGGCTGCCTGCCTTAGCCTACTCTTCCCAGGACAGAGGGAGAGCCCCACATAGAGCTAAAGCCTCTTTGCCCGGGCATCCCTTCTGGGAAGGCCCAGCTTTCTTTGGGAAATCAAAGTCAGGTCTGAGGGACGCTGCTGCTGCTTGCTTGGCTGGTCTCCCCTGCACGTTGTAATAAACCCGCATGGAGCGAAATCCTCTATGCGCAGGCATCCTCTCTGGGAAAGCGTAGCATTTGTTGTGAAATCAGAATCGGGTTTGTGGGAAGCTGCTGCTTCTTGCCGGAGCTAGTCTGCTCAGGACAGTGGAAGATACCCGCATGGAGCGAAATTCTCTTTCACCGGGCATCCCCTCTGCCTGAGAGAGAAGCGTGGTTGCACCTCTGGAAAGGACCTTAAGGAAAGGGACACGTCTGTCACCGTGTTCCCCAAAGGCAAGTATGAGGAAGGTGCAGAACGCTGCAACGGGCGAATAGAACGAGCCGTTGGCTTTATGTCAGAAAACGGTGCGAAGCAGGAGAGAAGGCACTGGCAGGTGCAGCGGGACGGTTGCAAGACAATTGTCACCAGTTCCCTGTCAGAGCCATGGAGGCCAGGCTGCTAAGGAGACACGAGAGGAAGACTAGGGCAGGCACGCGTGCTCCACTCTAAGGGAGGAGTCTGGGCAGAAGACAGGCCTGTCCTGTGTCTCTGGTCCCAAGGGGACAGCGTCTCCTTGAACACCTGTGCCTAGGGCAGACTTGGGCTTGCCACCAGGCCCCATAGCCGCAACTCGCAGCAACAGCTCCCTGGAGGACCGGGCAGTCCGATGCCGTCTTCCTCCAAGATGTGACAACGTTGGTGGTGGCAGGGCGTGTGCCGGGGAAGGAATGGGGACAGTGTGCAGGGTTCATGTCCACTCCCTCTCCTGTTGGGAAGGCACTGGCCTAGTCCCCGATTCCGCCTGAGCGCCAGTAGAAAAGGCCTAGCCTGCCTATGCCAGGACATGGAAGTGAGCATAGAGTGCCATCCTAAGCCACGCACGCTGCTGTTGCTTTGTGACTGTGCCTGCTTAGTTCGGCTTGGCAGGGTGAACGCAGGGCGCGAACAGGGAGCCCGGGAAAGCAAGGCCCAAGAGGCACTAGCTCTCCCGCAGCTCTTCATCTTTGAAGTGACAGAGCGAACGCCCAAAGCCTTGCTGTGAAGCAGCAGCGAAGGGCAGTTCGTGCCAGCTGAAAACCTCTACAAACGTGTAGCAGTAGTTGCTAAATCAGAGTCGGATCTGTAGGCTGCTGTGGCTGCCTGCCTTAGCCTACTCTTCCCAGGACAGAGGGAGAGCCCCGCATAGAGCGAAAGCCTCTTTGCCCGGGCATCCCTTCTGGGAAGGCCCAGCTTTCTTTGGGAAATCAAAGTCAGGTCTGAGGGACGCTGCTGCTGCTTGCTTGGCTGGTCTCCCCTGCACGTTGTAATAAACCCGCATGGAGCGAAATCCTCTATGCGCAGGCATCCTCTCTGGGAAAGCGTAGCATTTGTTGGGAAATCAGAATCGGGTTTGTGGGAAGCTGCTGCTTCTTGCCGGAGCTAGTCTGCTCAGGACAGTGGAAGATACCCGCATGGAGCGAAATTCTCTTTCACCGGGCATCCCCTCTGCCTGAGAGAGAAGCGTGGTTGCACCTCTGGAAAGGACCTTAAGGAAAGGGACACGTCTGTCACCGTGTTCCCCAAAGGCAAGTATGAGGAAGGTGCAGAACGCTGCAATGGGCGAATAGAATGAACCGTTGGCTTTATGTCAGAAAACGGTGCGAAGCAGGAGAGAAGGCACTGGCAGGTGCAGCGGGACGGTTGCAAGACAAGTGTCACCAGTTCCCTGTCAGAGCCATGGAGGCCAGGCTGCTAAGGAGACACGAGAGGAAGACTAGGGCAGGCACGCATGCTCCACTCTAAGGGAGGAGTCTGGGCAGAAGGCAGGCCTGTCCTGTGTCTCTGGTCCCAAGGGGACAGCGTCTCCTTGAACACCTGTGCCTAGGGCAGACTTGGGCTTGCCACCAGGCCCCATAGCCGCAACTCGCAGCAACAGCTCCCTGGAGGACCGGGCAGTCCGATGCCGTCTTCCTCCAAGATGTGACAACGTTGGTGGTGGCAGGGCGTGTGCCGGGGAAGGAATGGGGACAGTGTGCAGGGTTCATGTCCACTCCCTCTCCTGTGGGGAAGGCACTGGCCTAGTCCCCGATTCCGCCTGAGCGCCAGTAGAAAAGGCCTAGCCTGCCTATGCCAGGACATGGAAGTGAGCATAGAGTGCCATCCTAAGCCACGCACGCTGCTGTTGCTTTGTGACTGTGCCTGCTTAGTTCGGCTTGGCAGGGTGAACGCAGGGCGCGAACAGGGAGCCCGGGAAAGCAAGGCCCAAGAGGCACTAGCTCTCCCGCAGCTCTTCATCTTTGAAGTGACAGAGCGAACGCCCGAAGCCTTGCTGTGAAGCAGCAGCGAAGGGCAGTTCGTGCCAGCTGAAAACCTCTACAAACGTGTATCAGTAGTTGCTAAATCAGAGTCGGATCTGTAGGCTGCTGTGGCTGCCTGCCTTAGCCTACTCTTCCCAGGACAGAGGGAGAGCCCCGCATAGAGCGAAAGCCTCTTTGCCCGGGCATCCCTTCTGGGAAGGCCCAGCTTTCTTTGGGAAATCAAAGTCAGGTCTGAGGGACGCTGCTGCTGCTTGCTTGGCTGGTCTCCCCTGCACGTTGTAATAAACCCGCATGGAGCGAAATCCTCTATGCGCAGGCATCCTCTCTGGGAAAGCGTAGCATTTGTTGGGAAATCAGAATCGGGTTTGTGGGAAGCTGCTGCTTCTTGCCGGAGCTAGTCTGCTCAGGACAGTGGAAGATACCCGCATGGAGCGAAATTCTCTTTCACCGGGCATCCCCTCTGCCTGAGAGAGAAGCGTGGTTGCACCTCTGGAAAGGACCTTAAGGAAAGGGACACGTCTGTCACCGTGTTCCCCAAAGGCAAGTATGAGGAAGGTGCAGAACGCTGCAACGGGCGAATAGAACGAGCCGTTGGCTTTATGTCAGAAAACGGTGCGAAGCAGGAGAGAAGGCACTGGCAGGTGCAGCGGGACGGTTGCAAGACAATTGTCACCAGTTCCCTGTCAGAGCCATGGAGGCCAGGCTGCTAAGGAGACACGAGAGGAAGACTAGGGCAGGCACGCGTGCTCCACTCTAAGGGAGGAGTCTGGGCAGAAGACAGGCCTGTCCTGTGTCTCTGGTCCCAAGGGGACAGCGTCTCCTTGAACACCTGTGCCTAGGGCAGACTTGGGCTTGCCACCAGGCCCCATAGCCGCAACTCGCAGCAACAGCTCCCTGGAGGACCGGGCAGTCCGATGCCGTCTTCCTCCAAGATGTGACAACGTTGGTGGTGGCAGGGCGTGTGCCGGGGAAGGAATGGGGACAGTGTGCAGGGTTCATGTCCACTCCCTCTCCTGTGGGGAAGGCACTGGCCTAGTCCACGATTCCACCTGAGCGCCAGTAGAAAAGGCCTAGCCTGCCTATGCCAGGACATGGAAGTGAGCATAGAGTGCCATCCTAAGCCACGCACGCTGCTGTTGCTTTGTGACTGTGCCTGCTTAGTTCGGCTTGGCAGGGTGAACGCAGGGCGCGAACAGGGAGCCCGGGAAAGCAAGGCCCAAGAGGCACTAGCTCTCCCGCAGCTCTTCATCTTTGAAGTGACAGAGCGAACGCCCAAAGCCTTGCTGTGAAGCAGCAGCGAAGGGCAGTTCGTGCCAGCTGAAAACCTCTACAAACGTGTAGCAGTAGTTGCTAAATCAGAGTCGGATCTGTAGGCTGCTGTGGCTGCCTGCCTTCGCCTACTCTTCCCAGGACAGAGGGAGAGCCCCGCATAGAGCGAAAGCCTCTTTGCCCGGGCATCCCTTCTGGGAAGGCCCAGCTTTCTTTGGGAAATCAAAGTCAGGTCTGAGGGACGCTGCTGCTGCTTACTTGAGCTGGTCTCCCCTGCACGTTGTAATAAACCCGCATGGAGCGAAATCCTCTATGCGCAGGCATCCTCTCTGGGAAAGCGTAGCATTTGTTGGGAAATCAGAATCGGGTTTGTATGAAGCTGCTGCATCTTGCCGGAGCTACTCTGCTCAGGACAGTGGAAGATACCCGCATGGAGCGAAATTCTCTTTCACCTAGCATCCCCTCTGCCTGAGAGAGAAGCGTGGTTGCACCTCTGGAAAGGACCTTAAGGAAAGGGACACGTCTGTCACCGTGTTCCCCAAAGGCAAGTATGAGGAAGGTGCAGAACGCTGCAATGGGCGAATAGAATGAACCGTTGGCTTTATGTCAGAAAACGGTGCGAAGCAGGAGAGAAGGCACTGGCAGGTGCAGCGGGACGGTTGCAAGACAAGTGTCACCAGTTCCCTGTCAGAGCCATGGAGGCCAGGCTGCTAAGGAGACACGAGAGGAAGACTAGGGCAGGCACGCATGCTCCACTCTAAGGGAGGAGTCTGGGCAGAAGGCAGGCCTGTCCTGTATCTCTGGTCCCAAGGGGACAGCGTCTCCTTGAACACCTGTGCCTAGGGCAGACTTGGGCTTGCCACCAGGCCCCATAGCCGCAACTCGCAGCAACAGCTCCCTGGAGGACCGGGCAGTCCGATGCCGTCTTCCTCCAAGATGTGACAACGTTGGTGGTGGCAGGGCGTGTGCCGGGGAAGGAATGGGGACAGTGTGCAGGGTTCATGTCCACTCCCTCTCCTGTGGGGAAGGCACTGGCCTAGTCCCCGATTCCGCCTGAGCGCCAGTAGAAAAGGCCTAGCCTGCCTATGCCAGGACATGGAAGTGAGCATAGAGTGCCATCCTAAGCCACGCACGCTGCTGTTGCTTTGTGACTGTGCCTGCTTAGTTCGGCTTGGCAGGGTGAACGCAGGGCGCGAACAGGGAGCCCGGGAAAGCAAGGCCCAAGAGGCACTAGCTCTCCCGCAGCTCTTCATCTTTGAAGTGCCAGAGCGAACGCCCAAAGCCTTGCTGTGAAGCAGCAGCGAAGGGCAGTTCGTGCCAGCTGAAAACCTCTACAAACGTGTAGCAGTAGTTGCTAAATCAGAGTCGGATCTGTAGGCTGCTGTGGCTGCCTGCCTTAGCCTACTCTTCCTAGGACAGAGGGAGAGCCCCGCATAGAGCGAAAGCCTCTTTGCCCGGGCATCCCTTCTGGGAAGGCCCAGCTTTCTTTGGGAAATCAAAGTCAGGTCTGAGGGACGCTGCTGCTGCTTGCTTGAGCTGGTCTCCCCTGCACGTTGTAATAAACCCGCATGGAGCGAAATCCTCTATGCGCAGGCATCCTCTCTGGGAAAGCGTAGCATTTGTTGGGAAATCAGAATCGGGTTTGTGGGAAGCTGCTGCTTCTTGCCGGAGCTAGTCTGCTCAGGACAGTGGAAGATACCCGCATGGAGCGAAATCTCTTTCACCTAGCATCCCCTCTACCTGAGAGAGAAGCGTGGTTGCACCTCTGGACAGGAACTTAAGGAAAGGGACACGTCTGTCACCGTGTTCCCCAAAGGCAAGTATGAGGAAGGTGCAGAACGCTGCAACAGGCGAATAGAACGAGCCGTTGGCTTTATGTCAGAAAACGGTGCGAAGCAGGAGAGAAGGCACTGGCAGGTGCAGCGGGACGGTTGCAAGACAAGTGTCACCAGTTCCCTGTCAGAGCCATGGAGGCCAGGCTGCTAAGGAGACACGAGAGGAAGACTAGGGCAGGCACGCGTGCTCCACTCTATGGGAGGAGTCTGGGCAGAAGGCAGGCCTGTCCTGTGTCTCTGGTCCCAAGGGGACAGCGTCTCCTTGAACACCTGTGCCTAGGGCAGACTTGGGCTTGCCACCAGGCCCCATAGCCGCAACTCGCAGCAACAGCTCCCTGGAGGACCGGGCAGTCCGATGCCGTCTTCCTCCAAGATGTGACAACGTTGGTGGTGGCAGGGCGTGTGCCGCGGAAGAAATGGGGACAGTGTGCAGGGTTCATGTCCACTCCCTCTCCTGTGGGGAAGGCACTGGCCTAGTCCCCGATTCCGCCTGAGCGCCAGTAGAAAAGGCCTAGCCTGCCTATGCCAGGACATGGAAGTGAGCATAGAGTGCCATCCTAAGCCACGCACGCTGCTGTTGCTTTGTGACTGTGCCTGCTTAGTTCGGCTTGGCAGGGTGAACGCAGGGCGCGAACAGGGAGCCCGGGAAAGCAAGGCCCAAGAGGCACTAGCTCTCCCGCAGCTCTTCATCTTTGAAGTGACAGAGCGAACGCCCAAAGCCTTGCTGTGAAGCAGCAGCGAAGGGCAGTTCGTGCCAGCTGAAAACCTCTACAAACGTGTAGCAGTAGTTGCTAAATCAGAGTCGGATCTGTAGGCTGCTGTGGCTGCCTGCCTTAGCCTACTCTTCCCAGGACAGAGGGAGAGCCCCGCACAGAGCGAAAGCCTCTTTGCCCGGGCATCCCTTCTGGGAAGGCCCAGCTTTCTTTGGGAAATCAAAGTCAGGTCTGAGGGACGCTGCTGCTGCTTGCTTGAGCTGGTCTCCCCTGCACGTTGTAATAAACCCGCATGGAGCGAAATCCTCTATGCGCAGGCATCCTCTCTGGGAAAGCATAGCATTTGTTGGGAAATCAGAATCGGGTTTGTGGGAAGCTGCTGCTTCTTGCCGGAGCTAGTCTGCTCAGGACAGTGGAAGATACCCGCATGGAGCGAAATTCTCTTTCACCGGGCATCCCCTCTGCCTGAGAGAGAAGCGAGGTTGCACCTCTGGAAAGGACCTTAAGGAAAGGGACACGTCTGTCACCGTGTTCCCCAAAGGCAAGTATGAGGAAGGTGCAGAACGCTGCAACGGGCGAATAGAACGAGCCGTTGGCTTTATGTCAGAAAACGGTGCGAAGCAGGAGAGAAGGCACTGGCAGGTGCAGCGGGACGGTTGCAAGACAAGTGTCACCAGTTCCCTGTCAGAGCCATGGAGGCCAGGCTGCTAAGGAGACACGAGAGGAAGACCAGGGCAGGCACGCGTGCTCCACTCTAAGGGAGGAGTCTGGGCAGAAGACAGGCCTGTCCTGTGTCTCTGGTCCCAAGGGGACAGCGTCTCCTTGAACACCTGTGCCTAGGGCAGACTTGGGCTTGCCACCAGGCCCCATAGCCGCAACTCGCAGCAACAGCTCCCTGGAGGACCGGGCAGTCCGATGCCGTCTTCCTCCAAGATGTGACAACGTTGGTGGTGGCAGGGCGTGTGCCGGGGAAGGAATGGGGACAGTGTGCAGGGTTCATGTCCACTCCCTCTCCTGTGGGGAAGGCACTGGCCTAGTCCCCGATTCCGCCTGAGCGCCAGTAGAAAAGGCCTAGCCTGCCTATGCCAGGACATGGAAGTGAGCATAGAGTGCCATCCTAAGCCACGCACGCTGCTGTTGCTTTGTGACTGTGCCTGCTTAGTTCGGCTTGGCAGGGTGAACGCAGGGCGCGAACAGGGAGCCCGGGAAAGCAAGGCCCAAGAGGCACTAGCTCTCCCGCAGCTCTTCATCTTTGAAGTGACAGAGCGAACGCCCAAAGCCTTGCTGTGAAGCAGCAGCGAAGGGCAGTTCGTGCCAGCTGAAAACCTCTACAAACGTGTAGCAGTAGTTGCTAAATCAGAGTCGGATCTGTAGGCTGCTGTGGCTGCCTGCCTTAGCCTACTCTTCCCAGGACAGAGGGAGAGCCCCGCATAGAGCGAAAGCCTCTTTGCCCGGGCATCCCTCCTGGGAAGGCCCAGCTTTCTTTGGGAAATCAAAGTCAGGTCTGAGGGACGCTGCTGCTGCTTGCTTGAGCTGGTCTCCCCTGCACGTTGTAATAAACCCGCATGGAGCGAAATCCTCTATGCGCAGGCATCCTCTCTGGGAAAGAGTAGCATTTGTTGGGAAATCAGAATCGGGTTTGTGGGAAGCTGCTGCTTCTTGCCGGAGCTAGTCTGCTCAGGACAGTGGAAGATACCCGCATGGAGCGAAATTCTCTTTCACCTAGCATCCCCTCTGCCTGAGAGAGAAGCGTGGTTGCACCTCTGGAAAGGACCTTAAGGAAAGGGACACGTCTGTCACCGTGTTCCCCAAAGGCAAGTATGAGGAAGGTGCAGAACGCTGCAACGGGCGAATAGAACGAGCCGTTGGCTTTATGTCAGAAAACGGTGCGAAGCAGGAGAGAAGGCACTGGCAGGTGCAGCGGGACGGTTGCAAGACAAGTGTCACCAGTTCCCTGTCAGAGCCATGGAGGCCAGGCTGCTAAGGAGACACGAGAGGAAGACTAGGGCAGGCACGTGTGCTCCACTCTAAGGGAGGAGTCTGGGCAGAAGACAGGCCTGTCCTGTGTCTCTGGTCCCAAGGGGACAGCGTCTCCTTGAACACCTGTGCCTAGGGCAGACTTGGGCTTGCCACCAGGCCCCATAGCCGCAACTCGCAGCAACAGCTCCCTGGAGGACCGGGCAGTCCGATGCCGTCTTCCTCCAAGATGTGACAACGTTTGTGGTGGCAGGGCGTGTGCCGGGGAAGGAATGGGGACAGTGTGCAGGGTTCATGTCCACTCCCTCTCCTGGTGGAAGGCACTGGCCTAGTCCCCGATTCCGCCTGAGCGCCAGTAGAAAAGGCCTAGCCTGCCTATGCCAGGACATGGAAGTGAGCATAGAGTGCCATCCTAAGCCACGCACGCTGCTGTTGCTTTGTGACTGTGCCTGCTTAGTTCGGCTTGGCAGGGTGAACGCAGGGCGCGAACAGGGAGCCCGGGAAAGCAAGGCCCAAGAGGCACTAGCTCTCCCGCAGCTCTTCATCTTTGAAGTGACAGAGCGAACGCCCAAAGCCTTGCTGTGAAGCAGCAGCGAAGGGCAGTTCGTGCCAGCTGAAAACCTCTACAAACGTGTAGCAGTAGTTGCTAAATCAGAGTCGGATCTGTAGGCTGCTGTGGCTGCCTGCCTTAGCCTACTCTTCCCAGGACAGAGGGAGAGCCCCGCACAGAGCGAAAGCCTCTTTGCCCGGGCATCCCTTCTGGGAAGGCCCAGCTTTCTTTGGGAAATCAAAGTCAGGTCTGAGGGACGCTGCTGCTGCTTGCTTGAGCTGGTCTCCCCTGCACGTTGTAATAAACCCGCATGGAGCGAAATCCTCTATGCGCAGGCATCCTCTCTGGGAAAGCATAGCATTTGTTGGGAAATCAGAATCGGGTTTGTGGGAAGCTGCTGCTTCTTGCCGGAGCTAGTCTGCTCAGGACAGTGGAAGATACCCGCATGGAGCGAAATTCTCTTTCACCTAGCATCCCCTCTGCCTGATAGAGAAGCGTGGTTTCACCTCTGGAAAGGACCTTAAGGAAAGGGACACGTCTGTCACCGTGTTCCCCAAAGGCAAGTATGAGGAAGGTGCAGAACGCTGCAACGGGCGAATAGAACGAGCCGTTGGCTTTATGACAGAAAACGGTGCGAAGCAGGAGAGAAGGCACTGGCAGGTGCAGCGGGACGGATGCAAGACAAGTGTCACCAGTTCCCTGTCAGAGCCATGAAGGCCAGGCTGATAAGGAGACACGAGTGGAAGACTAGGGCAGGCACGCGTGCTCCACTCTAAGGGAGGAGTCTGGGCAGAAGGCAGGCCTGTCCTGTGTCTCTGGTCCCAAGAGGACAGCGTCACCTTGAACACCTGTGCCTAGGGCAGACTTGGGCTTGCCACCAGGCCCCATAGCCGCAACTCGCAGCAACAGCTCCCTGGAGGACCGGGCAGTCCGATGCCGTCTTCCTCCAAGATGTGACAACGTTGGTGGTGGCAGGGCGTGTGCCGGGGAAGGAATGGGGACAGTGTGCAGGGTTCATGTCCACTCCCTCTCCTGTGGGGAAGGCACTGGCCTAGTCCCCGATTCCGCCTGAGCGCCAGTAGAAAAGGCCTAGCCTGCCTATGCCAGGACATGGAAGTGAGCATAGAGTGCCATCCTAAGCCACGCACGCTGCTGTTGCTTTGTGACTGTGCCTGCTTAGTTCGGCTTGGCAGGGTGAACGCAGGGCGCGAACAGGGAGCCCGGGAAAGCAAGGCCCAAGAGGCACTAGCTCTCCCGCAGCTCTTCATCTTTGAAGTGACAGAGCGAACGCCCAAAGCCTTGCTGTGAAGCAGCAGCGAAGGGCAGTTCGTGCCAGCTGAAAACCTCTACAAACCTGTAGCAGTAGTTGCTAAATCAGAGTCGGATCTGTAGGCTGCTGTGGCTGCCTGCCTTAGCCTACTCTTCCCAGGACAGAGGGAGAGCCCCGCATAGAGCGAAAGCCTCTTTGCCCGGGCATCCCTTCTGGGAAGGCCCAGCTTTCTTTGGGAAATCAAAGTCAGGTCTGAGGGACGCTGCTGCTGCTTGCTTGAGCTGGTCTCCCCTGCACGTTGTAATAAACCCGCATGGAGCGAAATCCTCTATGCGCAGGCATCCTCTCTGGGAAAGCATAGCATTTGTTGGGAAATCAGAATCGGGTTTGTGGGAAGCTGCTGCTTCTTGCCGGAGCTAGTCTGCTCAGGACAGTGGAAGATACCCGCATGGAGCGAAATCTCTTTCACCTAGCATCCCCTCTACCTGAGAGACAAGCGTGGTTGCACCTCTGGACAGGAACTTAAGGAAAGGGACACGTCTGTCACCGTGTTCCCCAAAGGCAAGTATGAGGAAGGTGCAGAAGGCTGCAACAGGCGAATAGAACGAGCCGTTGGCTTTATGTCAGAAAACGGTGCGAAGCAGGAGAGAAGGCACTGGCAGGTGCAGCGGGGCGGTTGCAAGACAAGTGTCACCAGTTCCCTGTCAGAGCCATGGAGGCCAGGCTGCTAAGGAGACACGAGAGGAAGACTAGGGCAGGCACGCGTGCTCCACTCTATGGGAGGAGTCTGGGCAGAAGGCAGGCCTGTCCTGTGTCTCTGGTCCCAAGGGGACAGCGTCTCCTTGAACACCTGTGCCTAGGGCAGACTTGGGCTTGCCACCAGGCCCCATAGCCGCAACTCGCAGCAACAGCTCCCTGGAGGACCGGGCAGTCCGATGCCGTCTTCCTCCAAGATGTGACAACGTTGGTGGTGGCAGGGCGTGTGCCGGGGAAGGAATGGGGACAGTGTGCAGGGTTCATGTCCACTCCCTCTCCTGTGGGGAAGGCACTGGCCTAGTCCCCGATTCCGCCTGAGCGCCAGTAGAAAAGGCCTAGCCTGCCTATGCCAGGACATGGAAGTGAGCATAGAGTGCCATCCTAAGCCACGCACGCTGCTGTTGCTTTGTGACTGTGCCTGCTTAGTTCGGCTTGGCAGGGTGAACGCAGGGCGCGAACAGGGAGCCCGGGAAAGCAAGGCCCAAGAGGCACTAGCTCTCCCGCAGCTCTTCATCTTTGAAGTGACAGAGCGAACGCCCAAAGCCTTGCTGTGAAGCAGCAGCGAAGGGCAGTTCGTGCCAGCTGAAAACCTCTACAAACGTGTAGCAGTAGTTGCTAAATCAGAGTCGGATCTGTAGGCTGCTGTGGCTGCCTGCCTTAGCCTACTCTTCCCAGGACAGAGGGAGAGCCCCGCACAGAGCGAAAGCCTCTTTGCCCGGGCATCCCTTCTGGGAAGGCCCAGCTTTCTTTGGGAAATCAAAGTCAGGTCTGAGGGACGCTGCTGCTGCTTGCTTGAGCTGGTTTCCCCTGCACGTTGTAATAAACCCGCATGGAGCGAAATCCTCTATGCGCAGGCATCCTCTCTGGGAAAGCATAGCATTTGTTGGGAAATCAGAATCGGGTTTGTGGGAAGCTGCTGCTTCTTGCCGGAGCTAGTCTGCTCAGGACAGTGGAAGATACCCGCATGGAGCGAAATTCTCTTTCACCGGGCATCCCCTGTGCCTGAGAGAGAAGCGTGGTTGCACCTCTGGAAAGGACCTTAAGGAAAGGGACACGTCTGTCACCGTGTTCCCCAAAGGCAAGTATGAGGAAGGTGCAGAACGCTGCAACAGGCGAATAGAACGAGCCGTTAGCTTTATGTCAGAAAACGGTGCGAAGCAGGAGAGAAGGCACTGGCAGGTGCAGCGGGACGGTTGCAAGACAAGTGTCACCAGTTCCCTGTCAGAGCCATGGAGGCCAGGCTGCTAAGGAGACACGAGAGGAAGACTAGGGCAGGCACGCGTGCTCCACTCTAAGGGAGGAGTCTGGGCAGAAGACAGGCCTGTCCTGTGTCTCTGGTCCCAAGGGGACAGCGTCTCCTTGAACACCTGTGCCTAGGGCAGACTTGGGCTTGCCACCAGGCCCCATAGCCGCAACTCGCAGCAACAGCTCCCTGGAGGACCGGGCAGTCCGATGCCGTCTTCCTCCAAGATGTGACAACGTTGGTGGTGGCAGGGCGTGTGCCGGGGAAGGAATGGGGACAGTGTGCAGGGTTCATGTCCACTCCCTCTCCTGTGGGGAAGGCACTGGCCTAGTCCCCGATTCCGCCTGAGCGCCAGTAGAAAAGGCCTAGCCTGCCTATGCCAGGACATGGAAGTGAGCATAGAGTGCCATCCTAAGCCACGCACGCTGCTGTTGCTTTGTGACTGTGCCTGCTTAGTTCGGCTTGGCAGGGTGAACGCAGGGCGCGAACAGGGAGCCCGGGAAAGCAAGGCCCAAGAGGCACTAGCTCTCCCGCAGCTCTTCATCTTTGAAGTGACAGAGCGAACGCCCAAAGCCTTGCTGTGAAGCAGCAGCGAAGGGCAGTTCGTGCCAGCTGAAAACCTCTACAAACGTGTAGCTGTAGTTGCTAAATCAGAGTCGGATCTGTAGGCTGCTGTTGCTGCCTGCCTTAGCCTACTCTTCCTAGGACAGAGGGAGAGCCCCGCATAGAGCGAAAGCCTCTTTGCCCGGGCATCCCTTCTGGGAAGGCCCAGCTTTCTTTGGGAAATCAAAGTCAGGTCTGAGGGACGCTGCTGCTGCTTGCTTGAGCTGGTCTCCCCTGCACGTTGTAATAAACCCGCATGGAGCGAAATCCTCTATGCGCAGGCATCCTCTCTGGGAAAGCATAGCATTTGTTGGGAAATCAGAATCGGGTTTGTGGGAAGCTGCTGCTTCTTGCCGGAGCTAGTCTGCTCAGGACAGTGGAAGATACCCGCATGGAGCGAAATTCTCTTTCACCTAGCATCCCCTCTGCCTGAGAGAGAAGCGTGGTTCCACCTCTGGAATGGACCTTAAGGAAAGGGACACGTCTGTCACCGTGTTCCCCAAAGGCAAGTATGAGGAAGGTGCAGAACGCTGCAACGGGCGAATAGAACGAGCCGTTGGCTTTATGTCAGAAAACGGTGCGAAGCAGGAGAGAAGGCACTGGCAGGTGCAGCGGGACGGTTGCAAGACAAGTGTCACCAGTTCCCTGTCAGAGCCATGGAGGCCAGGCTGCTAAGGAGACACGAGAGGAAGACTAGGGCAGGCACGCGTGCTCCACACTGAGGGAGGAGTCTGGGCAGAAGACAGGCCTGTCCTGTGTCTCTGGTCCCAATGGGACAGCGTCTCCTTGAACACCTGTGCCTAGGGCAGACTTGGGCTTGCCACCAGGCCCCATAGCCGTAACTCGCAGCAACAGCTCCCTGGAGGACCGGGCAGTCCGATGCCGTCTTCCTCCAAGATGTGACAACGTTGGTGGTGGCAGGGCGTGTGCCGGGGAAGGAATGGGGACAGTGTGCAGGGTTCATGTCCACTCCCTCTCCTGTGGGGAAGGCACTGGCCTAGTCCCCGATTCCGCCTGAGCGCCAGTAGAAAAGGCCTAGCCTGCCTATGCCAGGACATGGAAGTGAGCATAGAGTGCCATCCTAAGCCACGCACGCTGCTGTTGCTTTGTGACTGTGCCTGCTTAGTTCGGCTTGGCAGGGTGAACGCAGGGTGCGAACAGGGAGCCCGGGAAAGCAAGGCCCAAGAGGCACTAGCTCTCCCGCAGCTCTTCATCTTTGAAGTGACAGAGCGAACGCCCAAAGCCTTGCTGTGAAGCAGCAGCGAAGGGCAGTTCGTGCCAGCTGAAAACCTCTACAAACGTGTAGCAGTAGTTGCTAAATCAGAGTCGGATCTGTAGGCTGCTGTGGCTGCCTGCCTTAGCCTACTCTTCCCAGGACAGAGGGAGAGCCCCGCATAGAGCGAAAGCCTCTTTGCCCGGGCATCCCTTCTGGGAAGGCCCAGCTTTCTTTGGGAAATCAAAGTCAGGTCTGAGGGACGCTGCTGCTGCTTGCTTGAGCTGGTCTCCCCTGCACGTTGTAATAAACCCGCATGGAGCGAAATCCTCTATGCGCAGGCATCCTCTCTGGGAAAGCATAGCATTTGTTGGGAAATCAGAATCGGGTTTGTGGGAAGCTGCTGCTTCTTGCCGGAGCTAGTCTGCTCAGGACAGTGGAAGATACCCGCATAGAGCGAAATTCTCTTTCACCTAGCATCCCCTCTGCCTGAGAGAGAAGCGTGGTTGCACCTCTGGAAAGGACCTTAAGGAAAGGGACACGTCTGTCACCGTGCTCCCCAAAGGCAAGTATGAGGAAGGTGCAGAACGCTGCAACGGACGAATAGAACGAGCCGTTGGCTTTATGTCAGAAAACGGTGCGAAGCAGGAGAGAAGGCACTGGCAGGTGCAGCGGGACGGTTGCAAGACAAGTGTCACCAGTTCCCTGTCAGAGCCATGGAGGCCAGGCTGCTAAGGAGACACGAGAGGAAGACTAGGGCAGGCACGCGTGCTCCACTCTAAGGGAGGAGTCTGGGCAGAAGACAGGCCTGTCCTGTGTCTCTGGTCCCAAGGGGACAGCGTCTCCTTGAACACCTGTGCCTAGGGCAGACTTGGGCTTGCCACCAGGCCCCATAGCCGCAAATCGCAGCAACAGCTCCCTGGAGGACCAGGCAGTCCGATGCCGTCTTCCTCCAAGATGTGACAACGTTGGTGGTGGCAGGGCGTGTGCCGGGGAAGGAATGGGGACAGTGTGCAGGGTTCATGTCCACTCCCTCTCCTGTGGGGAAGGCACTGGCCTAGTCCCCGATTCCGCCTGAGCGCCAGTAGAAAAGGCCTAGCCTGCCTATGCCAGGACATGGAAGTGAGCATAGAGTGCCATCTTAAGCCACGCACGCTGCTGTTGCTTTGTGACTGTGCCTGCTTAGTTCGGCTTGGCAGGGTGAACGCAGGGCGCGAACAGGGAGCCCGGGAAAGCAAGGCCCAAGAGGCACTAGCTCTCCCGCAGCTCTTCATCTTTGAAGTGACAGAGCGAACGCCCAAAGCCTTGCTGTGAAGCAGCAGCGAAGGGCAGTTCGTGCCAGCTGAAAACCTCTACAAACGTGTAGCAGTAGTTGCTAAATCAGAGTCGGATCTGTAGGCTGCTGTGGCTGCCTGCCTTCGCCTACTCTTCCCAGGACAGAGGGAGAGCCCCGCATAGAGCGAAAGCCTCTTTGCCCGGGCATCCCTTCTGGGAAGGCCCAGCTTTCTTTGGGAAATCAAAGTCAGGTCTGAGGGACGCTGCTGCTGCTTACTTGAGCTGGTCTCCCCTGCACGTTGTAATAAACCCGCATGGAGCGAAATCCTCTATGCGCAGGCATCCTCTCTGGGAAAGCGTAGCATTTGTTGGGAAATCAGAATCGGGTTTGTATGAAGCTGCTGCATCTTGCCGGAGCTAGTCTGCTCAGGACAGTGGAAGATACCCGCATGGAGCGAAATTCTCTTTCACCTAGCATCCCCTCTGCCTGAGAGAGAAGCGTGGTTGCACCTCTGGAAAGGACCTTAAGGAAAGGGACACGTCTGTCACCGTGTTCCCCAAAGGCAAGTATGAGGAAGGTGCAGAACGCTGCAATGGGCGAATAGAATGAACCGTTGGCTTTATGTCAGAAAACGGTGCGAAGCAGGAGAGAAGGCACTGGCAGGTGCAGCGGGACGGTTGCAAGACAAGTGTCACCAGTTCCCTGTCAGAGCCATGGAGGCCAGGCTGCTAAGGAGACACGAGAGGAAGACTAGGGCAGGCACGCATGCTCCACTCTAAGGGAGGAGTCTGGGCAGAAGGCAGGCCTGTCCTGTATCTCTGGTCCCAAGGGGACAGCGTCTCCTTGAACACCTGTGCCTAGGGCAGACTTGGGCTTGCCACCAGGCCCCATAGCCGCAACTCGCAGCAACAGCTCCCTGGAGGACCGGGCAGTCCGATGCCGTCTTCCTCCAAGATGTGACAACGTTGGTGGTGGCAGGGCGTGTGCCGGGGAAGGAATGCGGACAGTGTGCAGGGTTCATGTCCACTCCCTCTCCTGTGGGGAAGGCACTGGCCTAGTCCCCGATTCCGCCTGAGCGCCAGTAGAAAAGGCCTAGCCTGCCTATGCCAGGACATGGAAGTGAGCATAGAGTGCCATCCTAAGCCACGCACGCTGCTGTTGCTTTGTGACTGTGCCTGCTTAGTTCGGCTTGGCAGGGTGAACGCAGGGCGCGAACAGGGAGCCCGGGAAAGCAAGGCCCAAGAGGCACTAGCTCTCCCGCAGCTCTTCATCTTTGAAGTGCCAGAGCGAACGCCCAAAGCCTTGCTGTGAAGCAGCAGCGAAGGGCAGTTCGTGCCAGCTGAAAACCTCTACAAACGTGTAGCAGTAGTTGCTAAATCAGAGTCGGATCTGTAGGCTGCTGTGGCTGCCTGCCTTAGCCTACTCTTCCTAGGACAGAGGGAGAGCCCCGCATAGAGCGAAAGCCTCTTTGCCCGGGCATCCCTTCTGGGAAGGCCCAGCTTTCTTTGGGAAATCAAAGTCAGGTCTGAGGGACGCTGCTGCTGCTTGCTTGAGCTGGTCTCCCCTGCACGTTGTAATAAACCCGCATGGAGCGAAATCCTCTATGCGCAGGCATCCTCTCTGGGAAAGCGTAGCATTTGTTGGGAAATCAGAATCGGGTTTGTGGGAAGCTGCTGCTTCTTGCCGGAGCTAGTCTGCTCAGGACAGTGGAAGATACCCGCATGGAGCGAAATCTCTTTCACCTAGCATCCCCTCTACCTGAGAGAGAAGCGTGGTTGCACCTCTGGACAGGAACTTAAGGAAAGGGACACGTCTGTCACCGTGTTCCCCAAAGGCAAGTATGAGGAAGGTGCAGAACGCTGCAACAGGCGAATAGAACGAGCCGTTGGCTTTATGTCAGAAAACGGTGCGAAGCAGGAGAGAAGGCACTGGCAGGTGCAGCGGGACGGTTGCAAGACAAGTGTCACCAGTTCCCTGTCAGAGCCATGGAGGCCAGGCTGCTAAGGAGACACGAGAGGAAGACTAGGGCAGGCACGCGTGCTCCACTCTATGGGAGGAGTCTGGGCAGAAGGCAGGCCTGTCCTGTGTCTCTGGTCCCAAGGGGACAGCGTCTCCTTGAACACCTGTGCCTAGGGCAGACTTGGGCTTGCCACCAGGCCCCATAGCCGCAACTCGCAGCAACAGCTCCCTGGAGGACCGGGCAGTCCGATGCCGTCTTCCTCCAAGATGTGACAACGTTGGTGGTGGCAGGGCGTGTGCCGCGGAAGAAATGGGGACAGTGTGCAGGGTTCATGTCCACTCCCTCTCCTGTGGGGAAGGCACTGGCCTAGTCCCCGATTCCGCCTGAGCGCCAGTAGAAAAGG
The DNA here is from genome assembly GCF_020171115.1 of Neogale vison. Lineage (NCBI taxonomy): Eukaryota > Metazoa > Chordata > Mammalia > Carnivora > Mustelidae > Neogale > Neogale vison. The sequence goes on along the minus strand of NC_058102.1, from coordinate 110,744,489 downwards.
CCTAGCCTGCCTATGCCAGGACATGGAAGTGAGCATAGAGTGCCATCCTAAGCCACGCACGCTGCTGTTGCTTTGTGACTGTGCCTGCTTAGTTCGGCTTGGCAGGGTGAACGCAGGGCGCGAACAGGGAGCCCGGGAAAGCAAGGCCCAAGAGGCACTAGCTCTCCCGCAGCTCTTCATCTTTGAAGTGACAGAGCGAACGCCCAAAGCCTTGCTGTGAAGCAGCAGCGAAGGGCAGTTCGTGCCAGCTGAAAACCTCTACAAACGTGTAGCAGTAGTTGCTAAATCAGAGTCGGATCTGTAGGCTGCTGTGGCTGCCTGCCTTAGCCTACTCTTCCCAGGACAGAGGGAGAGCCCCGCACAGAGCGAAAGCCTCTTTGCCCGGGCATCCCTTCTGGGAAGGCCCAGCTTTCTTTGGGAAATCAAAGTCAGGTCTGAGGGACGCTGCTGCTGCTTGCTTGAGCTGGTCTCCCCTGCACGTTGTAATAAACCCGCATGGAGCGAAATCCTCTATGCGCAGGCATCCTCTCTGGGAAAGCATAGCATTTGTTGGGAAATCAGAATCGGGTTTGTGGGAAGCTGCTGCTTCTTGCCGGAGCTAGTCTGCTCAGGACAGTGGAAGATACCCGCATGGAGCGAAATTCTCTTTCACCGGGCATCCCCTCTGCCTGAGAGAGAAGCGAGGTTGCACCTCTGGAAAGGACCTTAAGGAAAGGGACACGTCTGTCACCGTGTTCCCCAAAGGCAAGTATGAGGAAGGTGCAGAACGCTGCAACGGGCGAATAGAACGAGCCGTTGGCTTTATGTCAGAAAACGGTGCGAAGCAGGAGAGAAGGCACTGGCAGGTGCAGCGGGACGGTTGCAAGACAAGTGTCACCAGTTCCCTGTCAGAGCCATGGAGGCCAGGCTGCTAAGGAGACACGAGAGGAAGACCAGGGCAGGCACGCGTGCTCCACTCTAAGGGAGGAGTCTGGGCAGAAGACAGGCCTGTCCTGTGTCTCTGGTCCCAAGGGGACAGCGTCTCCTTGAACACCTGTGCCTAGGGCAGACTTGGGCTTGCCACCAGGCCCCATAGCCGCAACTCGCAGCAACAGCTCCCTGGAGGACCGGGCAGTCCGATGCCGTCTTCCTCCAAGATGTGACAACGTTGGTGGTGGCAGGGCGTGTGCCGGGGAAGGAATGGGGACAGTGTGCAGGGTTCATGTCCACTCCCTCTCCTGTGGGGAAGGCACTGGCCTAGTCCCCGATTCCGCCTGAGCGCCAGTAGAAAAGGCCTAGCCTGCCTATGCCAGGACATGGAAGTGAGCATAGAGTGCCATCCTAAGCCACGCACGCTGCTGTTGCTTTGTGACTGTGCCTGCTTAGTTCGGCTTGGCAGGGTGAACGCAGGGCGCGAACAGGGAGCCCGGGAAAGCAAGGCCCAAGAGGCACTAGCTCTCCCGCAGCTCTTCATCTTTGAAGTGACAGAGCGAACGCCCAAAGCCTTGCTGTGAAGCAGCAGCGAAGGGCAGTTCGTGCCAGCTGAAAACCTCTACAAACGTGTAGCAGTAGTTGCTAAATCAGAGTCGGATCTGTAGGCTGCTGTGGCTGCCTGCCTTAGCCTACTCTTCCCAGGACAGAGGGAGAGCCCCGCATAGAGCGAAAGCCTCTTTGCCCGGGCATCCCTTCTGGGAAGGCCCAGCTTTCTTTGGGAAATCAAAGTCAGGTCTGAGGGACGCTGCTGCTGCTTGCTTGAGCTGGTCTCCCCTGCACGTTGTAATAAACCCGCATGGAGCGAAATCCTCTATGCGCAGGCATCCTCTCTGGGAAAGAGTAGCATTTGTTGGGAAATCAGAATCGGGTTTGTGGGAAGCTGCTGCTTCTTGCCGGAGCTAGTCTGCTCAGGACAGTGGAAGATACCCGCATGGAGCGAAATTCTCTTTCACCTAGCATCCCCTCTGCCTGAGAGAGAAGCGTGGTTGCACCTCTGGAAAGGACCTTAAGGAAAGGGACACGTCTGTCACCGTGTTCCCCAAAGGCAAGTATGAGGAAGGTGCAGAACGCTGCAACGGGCGAATAGAACGAGCCGTTGGCTTTATGTCAGAAAACGGTGCGAAGCAGGAGAGAAGGCACTGGCAGGTGCAGCGGGACGGTTGCAAGACAAGTGTCACCAGTTCCCTGTCAGAGCCATGGAGGCCAGGCTGCTAAGGAGACACGAGAGGAAGACTAGGGCAGGCACGTGTGCTCCACTCTAAGGGAGGAGTCTGGGCAGAAGACAGGCCTGTCCTGTGTCTCTGGTCCCAAGGGGACAGCGTCTCCTTGAACACCTGTGCCTAGGGCAGACTTGGGCTTGCCACCAGGCCCCATAGCCGCAACTCGCAGCAACAGCTCCCTGGAGGACCGGGCAGTCCGATGCCGTCTTCCTCCAAGATGTGACAACGTTTGTGGTGGCAGGGCGTGTGCCGGGGAAGGAATGGGGACAGTGTGCAGGGTTCATGTCCACTCCCTCTCCTGGTGGAAGGCACTGGCCTAGTCCCCGATTCCGCCTGAGCGCCAGTAGAAAAGGCCTAGCCTGCCTATGCCAGGACATGGAAGTGAGCATAGAGTGCCATCCTAAGCCACGCACGCTGCTGTTGCTTTGTGACTGTGCCTGCTTAGTTCGGCTTGGCAGGGTGAACGCAGGGCGCGAACAGGGAGCCCGGGAAAGCAAGGCCCAAGAGGCACTAGCTCTCCCGCAGCTCTTCATCTTTGAAGTGACAGAGCGAACGCCCAAAGCCTTGCTGTGAAGCAGCAGCGAAGGGCAGTTCGTGCCAGCTGAAAACCTCTACAAACGTGTAGCAGTAGTTGCTAAATCAGAGTCGGATCTGTAGGCTGCTGTGGCTGCCTGCCTTAGCCTACTCTTCCCAGGACAGAGGGAGAGCCCCGCACAGAGCGAAAGCCTCTTTGCCCGGGCATCCCTTCTGGGAAGGCCCAGCTTTCTTTGGGAAATCAAAGTCAGGTCTGAGGGACGCTGCTGCTGCTTGCTTGAGCTGGTCTCCCCTGCACGTTGTAATAAACCCGCATGGAGCGAAATCCTCTATGCGCAGGCATCCTCTCTGGGAAAGCATAGCATTTGTTGGGAAATCAGAATCGGGTTTGTGGGAAGCTGCTGCTTCTTGCCGGAGCTAGTCTGCTCAGGACAGTGGAAGATACCCGCATGGAGCGAAATTCTCTTTCACCTAGCATCCCCTCTGCCTGATAGAGAAGCGTGGTTTCACCTCTGGAAAGGACCTTAAGGAAAGGGACACGTCTGTCACCGTGTTCCCCAAAGGCAAGTATGAGGAAGGTGCAGAACGCTGCAACGGGCGAATAGAACGAGCCGTTGGCTTTATGACAGAAAACGGTGCGAAGCAGGAGAGAAGGCACTGGCAGGTGCAGCGGGACGGATGCAAGACAAGTGTCACCAGTTCCCTGTCAGAGCCATGAAGGCCAGGCTGATAAGGAGACACGAGTGGAAGACTAGGGCAGGCACGCGTGCTCCACTCTAAGGGAGGAGTCTGGGCAGAAGGCAGGCCTGTCCTGTGTCTCTGGTCCCAAGAGGACAGCGTCACCTTGAACACCTGTGCCTAGGGCAGACTTGGGCTTGCCACCAGGCCCCATAGCCGCAACTCGCAGCAACAGCTCCCTGGAGTGGAGGAACGGGCAGTCTGATGCCGTCTTCCTCCAAGATGTGACAACGTTGGTGGTGGCAGGGCGTGTGCCGGGGAAGGAATGGGGACAGTGTGCAGGGTTCATGTCCACTCCCTCTCCTGTGGGGAAGGCACTGGCCTAGTCCCCGATTCCGCCTGAGCGCCAGTAGAAAAGGCCTAGCCTGCCTATGCCAGGACATGGAAGTGAGCATAGAGTACCATCCTAAGCCACGCACGCTGCTGTTGCTTTGTGACTGTGCCTGCTTAGTTCGGCTTGGCAGGGTGAACGCAGGGCGCGAACGGGGAGCCCGGGAAAGCAAGGCCCAAGAGGCACTAGCTCTCCCGCAGCTCTTCATCTTTGAAGTGACAGAGCGAACGCCCAAAGCCTTGCTGTGAAGCAGCAGCGAAGGGCAGTTCGTGCCATCTGAAAACCTCTACAAACGTGTAGCAGTAGTTGCTAAATCAGAGTCGGATCTGTAGGCTGCTGTGGCTGCCTGCCTTAGCCTACTCTTCCCAGGACAGAGGGAGAGCCCCGCATAGAGCGAAAGCCTCTTTGCCCGGGCATCCCTTCTGGGAAGGCCCAGCTTTCTTTGGGAAATCAAAGTCAGGTCTGAGGGACGCTGCTGCTGCTTGCTTGAGCTGGTCTCCCCTGCACGTTGTAATAAACCCGCATGGAGCGAAATCCTCTATGCGCAGGCATCCTCTCTGGGAAAGCGTAGCATTTGTTGGGAAATCAGAATCGGGTTTGTGGGAAGCTTCTGCTTCTTGCCGGAGCTAGTCTGCTCAGGACAGTGGAAGATACCCGCATGGAGCGAAATTCTCTTTCACCTAGCATCCCCTCTGCCTGAGAGAGAAGCGTGGTTGCACATCTGGAAAGGACCTTAAGGAAAGGGTTACGTCTGTCACCGTGTTCCCCAAAGGCAAGTATGAGGAAGGTGCAGAACGCTGCAACGGGCGAATAGAACGAGCCGATGGCTTTATGTCAGAAAACGGTGCGAAGCAGGAGAGAAGGCTCTGGCAGGTGCAGCAGGCCCGTGGCAAGACAAGTGTCACCAGTTCCCTGTGCAGAGCCATGGAGGCCAGGCTGCTAACAGACAAGAGAGGACGACTAGGGCAGGTATGCGTGCTCCATACTGAGGGAGCAGTCTGGGCAGAAGGCAGGCCTGTCCTGTGTCTCTGGTCCCAAGGGGACAGCGTCTCCTTGAACACCTGTGCCTAGGGCAGACTTGGGCTTGCCACCAGGCCCCATAGCCGCAACTCACAGCAACAGCACCCTGGAGGAACGGGCAGTCCGATGCCGTCTTCCTCCAAGATGTGACAACGTTGGTGGTGGCAGGGCGTGTGCCCGGGAAAGAATGGGGACAGTGTGCAGGGTTCATGTCCACTCCCTCTCCTGTGGGGAAGGCACTGGCCTAGTCGCCGATTCCGCCTGAGCGCCAGTAGAAAAGGCCTAGCCTGCCTATGCCAGGACATGGAAGTGAGCATAGAGTGCCATCCTAAGCCACGCACGCTGCTGTTGCTTTGTGACTGTGCCTGCTTAGTTCGGCTTGGCAGGGTGAACGCAGGGCGCGAACAGGGAGCCCGGGAAAGCAAGGCCCAAGAGGCACTAGCTCTCCCGCAGCTCTTCATCTTTGAAGTGACAGAGCGAACGCCCAAAGCCTTGCTGTGAAGCAGCAGCGAAGGGCAGTTCGTGCCAGCTGAAAACCTCTACAAACGTGTAGCAGTAGTTGCTAAATCAGAGTCGGATCTGTAGGCTGCTGTGTCTGCCTGCCTTAGCCTACTCTTCCCAGGACAGAGGGAGAGCCCCGCATAGAGCGAAAGCCTCTTTGGCCGGGCATCCCTTCTGGGAAGGCCCAGCTTTCTTTGGGAAATCAAAGTCAGGTCTGAGGGACGCTGCTGCTGCTTGCTTGAGCTGGTCTCCCCTGCACGTTGTAATAAACCCGCATGGAGCGAAATCCTCTATGCGCAGGCATCCTCTCTGGGAAAGCATAGCATTTGTTGGGAAATCAGAATCGGGTTTGTGGGAAGCTGCTGCTTCTTGCCGGAGCTAGTCTGCTCAGGACAGTGGAAGATATCCGCATGGAGCGAAATTCTCTTTCACCTAGCATCCCCTCTGCCTGAGAGAGAAGCGTGGTTGCACCTCTGGAAAGGACCTTAAGGAAAGGGACACGTCTGTCACCGTGTTCCCCAAAGGCAAGTATGAGGAATGTGCAGAACGCTGCAACGGGCGAATAGAACGAGCCGTTGGCTTTATGTCAGAAAACGATGCGAAGCAGGAGAGAAGACACTGGCAGGTGCAGCGGGACGGTTGCAAGACAAGTGTCACCAGTTCCCTGTCAGGGCCATGGAGGAGGGTGCTAAGGAGACACGAGAGGAAGACTAGGGCAGGCACGCGTGCTCCATACTGACGGAGCAGTCTGGGCAGAAGGCAGGCCTGTCCTGTGTCTCTGGTCCCAAGGGGACAGCATCTCCTTGGACACCTGTGCCTAGGGCAGACTTGGGCTTGCCACCAGGCCCCATAGCCGCAACTCGCAGCAACAGCTCCCTGGAGGACCGGGCAGTCCGATGCCGTCTTCCTCCAAGATGTGACAACGTTGGTGGTGGCAGGGCGTGTGCCGGGGAAGGAATGGGGACAGTGTGCAGGGTTCATGTCCACTCCCTCTCCTGTGGGGAAGGCACTGGCCTAGTCCCCGATTCCGCCTGAGCGCCAGTAGAAAAGGCCTAACCTGCCTATGCCAGGACATGGAAGTGAGCATAGAGTGCCATCCTAAGCCACGCACGCTGCTGTTGCTTTGTGACTGTGCCTGCTTAGTTCGGCTTGGCAGGGTGAACGCAGGGCGCGAACGGGGAGCCCGGGAAAGCAAGGCCCAAGAGGCACTAGCTCTCCCGCAGCTCTTCATCTTTGAAGTGACAGAGCGAACGCCCAAAGCCTTGCTGTGAAGCAGCAGCGAAGGGCAGTTCGTGCCAGCTGAAAACCTCTACAAACGTGTAGCAGTAGTTGCTAAATCAGAGTCGGATCTGTAGGCTGCTGTGGCTGCCTGCCTTAGCCTACTCTTCCCAGGACAGAGGGAGAGCCCCGCATAGAGCGAAAGCCTCTTTGCCCGGGCATCCCTTCTGGGAAGGCCCAGCTTTCTTTGGGAAATCAAAGTCAGGTCTGAGGGACGCTGCTGCTTGCTTGAGCTGGTCTCCCCTGCACGTTGTAATAAACCCGCATGGAGCGAAATCCTCTATGCGCAGGCATCCTCTCTGGGAAAGCGTAGCATTTGTTGGGAAATCAGAATCGGGTTTGTGGGAAGCTGCTGCTTCTTGCCGGAGCTAGTCTGCTCAGGACAGTGGAAGATACCCGCATGGAGCGAAATTCTCTTCCACCTAGCATCCCCTCTGCCTGAGAGAGAAGCGTGGTTGCACCTCTGGAAAGGACCTTAAGGAAAGGGACACGTCTGTCACCGTGTTCCCCAAAGGCAAGTATGAGGAATGTGCAGAACGCTGCAACGGGCGAATAGAACGAGCCGTTGGCTTTATGTCAGAAAACGGTGCGAAGCAGGAGAGAAGGCTCTGGCAGGTGCAGCAGGCCGGTGGCAAGACAAGTGTCACCAGTTCCCTGTGCAGAGACATGGAGGCAGGGCTACTAACAGACACGAGAGGACGACTAGGGCAGGCACGCGTGCTCCATACTGACGGAGCAGTCTGGGCAGAAGGCAGGCCTGTCCTGTGTCTCTGGTCCCAAGGGGACAGCGTCTCCTTGAACACCTGTGCCTAGGGCAGACTTGGGCTTGCCACCAGGCCCCATAGCCGCAACTCGCAGCAACAGCTCCCTGGAGGACCGGGCAGTCCGATGCCGTCTTCCTCCAAGATGTGACAACGTTGGTGGTGGCAGGGCGTGTGCCCGGGAAAGAATGGGGACAGTGTGCAGGGTTCATGTCCACTCCCTCTCCTGTGGGGAAGGCACTGGCCTAGTCCCCGATTCCGCCTGAGCGCCAGTAGAAAAGGCCTAGCCTGCCTATGCCAGGACATGGAAGTGAGCATAGAGTGCCATCCTAAGCCACGCACGCTGCTGTTGCTTTGTGACTGTGCCTGCTTAGTTCGGCTTGGCAGGGTGAACGCAGGGCGCGAACAGGGAGCCCGGGAAAGCAAGGCCCAAGAGGCACTAGCTCTCCCGCAGCTCTTCATCTTTGAAGTGACAGAGCGAACGCCCAAAGCCTTGCTGTGAAGCAGCAGCGAAGGGCAGTTCGTGCCAGCTGAAAACCTCTACAAACGTGTAGCAGTAGTTGCTAAATCAGAGTCGGATCTGTAGGCTGCTGTGGCTGCCTGCCTTAGCCTACTCTTCCCAGGACAGAGGGAGAGCCCCGCATAGAGCGAAAGCCTCTTTGCCCGGGCATCCCTTCTGGGAAGGCCCAGCTTTCTTTGGGAAATCAAAGTCAGGTCTGAGGGACGCTGCTGCTGCTTGCTTGAGCTGGTCTCCCCTGCACGTTGTAATAAACCCGCATGGAGCGAAATCCTCTATGCGCAGGCATCCTCTCTGGGAAAGCGTAGCATTTGTTGGGAAATCAGAATCCGGTTTGTGGGAAGCTGCTGCTTCTTGCCCGAACTAGTCTGCTCAGGACAGTGGAAGATACCCGCATGGAGCGAAATTCCCTTCCACCTAGCATCCCCTCTGCCTGAGAGAGAAGCGTGGTTGCACCTCTGGAAAGGACCTTAAGGAAAGGGACACGTCTGTCACCGTGTTCCCCAAAGGCAAGTATGAGGAAGGTGCAGAACGCTGCAACGGGCGAATAGAACGAGCCGTTGGCGCTATGTCAGAAAACGGTGCGAAGCAGGAGAGAAGGCTCTGGCAGGTGCATCAGGCCCGTGGCAAGACAAGTGTCACCAGTTCCCTGTGCAGAGACATGGAGGCCAGGCTGCTAACAGACAAGAGAGGACGACTAGGGCAGGCATGCGTGCTCCATACTGAGGGAGCAGTCTGGGCAGAAGGCAGGCCTGTCCTGTGTCTCTGGTCCCAAGGGGACAGCGTCTCCTTGAACACCTGTGCCTAGGGCAGACTTGGGCTTGCCACCAGGCCCCATAGCCGCAACTCACAGCAACAGCACCCTGGAGGAACGGGCAGTCTGATGCCGTCTTCCTCCAAGATGTGACAACGTTGGTGGTGGCAGGGCGTGTGCCGGGGAAGGAATGGGGACAGTGTGCAGGGTTCATGTCCACTCCCTCTCCTGTGGGGAAGGCACTGGCCTAGTCCCCGATTCCGCCTGAGCGCCAGTAGAAAAGGCCTAGCCTGCCTATGCCAGGACATGGAAGTGAGCATAGAGTGCCATCCTAAGCCACGCACGCTGCTGTTGCTTTGTGACTGTGCCTGCTTAGTTCGGCTTGGCAGGGTGAACGCAGGGCGCGAACGGGGAGCCCGGGAAAGCAAGGCCCAAGAGGCACTAGCTCTCCCGCAGCTCTTCATCTTTGAAGTGACAGAGCGAACGCCCAAAGCCTTGCTGTGAAGCAGCAGCGAAGGGCAGTTCGTGCCAGCTGAAAACCTCTACAAACGTGTAGCAGTAGTTGCTAAATCAGAGTCGGATCTGTAGGCTGCTGTGGCTGCATGCCTTAGCCTACTCTTCCCAGGACAGAGGGAGAGCCCCGCATAGAGCGAAAGCCTCTTTGCCCGGGCATCCCTTCTGGGAAGGCCCAGCTTCCTTTGGGAAATCAAAGTCAGGTCTGAGGGACGCTGCTGCTGCTTGCTTGAGCTGGTCTCCCGTGCACGTTGTAATAATCCCGCATGGAGCGAAATCCTCTATGCGCAGGCATCCTCTCTGGGAAAGCATAGCATTTGTTGGGAAATCAGAATCGGGTTTGTGGGAAGCTGCTGCTTCTTGCCGGAGCTAGTCTGCTCAGGACAGTGGAAGATACCCGCATGGAGCGAAATTCTCTTTCACCTAGCATCCCCTCTGCCTGAGAGAGAAGCGTGGTTGCACCTCTGGAAAGGACCTTAAGGAAAGGGACACGTCTGTCACCGTGTTCCCCAAAGGCAAGTATGAGGAATGTGCAGAACGCTGCAACGGGCGAATAGAACGAGCCGTTGGCTTTATGTCAGAAAACGATGCGAAGCAGGAGAGAAGACACTGGCAGGTGCAGCGGGACGGTTGCAAGACAAGTGTCACCAGTTCCCTGTCAGGGCCATGGAGGAGGGTGCTAAGGAGACACGAGAGGAAGACTAGGGCAGGCACGCGTGCTCCATACTGACGGAGCAGTCTGGGCAGAAGGCAGGCCTGTCCTGTGTCTCTGGTCCCAAGGGGACAGCATCTCCTTGAACACCTGTGCCTAGGGCAGACTTGGGCTTGCCACCAGGCCCCATAGCCGCAACTCGCAGCAACAGCTCCCTGGAGGACCGGGCAGTCCGATGCCGTCTTCCTCCAAGATGTGACAACGTTGGTGGTGGCAGGGCGTGTGCCGGGGAAGGAATGGGGACAGTGTGCAGGGTTCATGTCCACTCCCTCTCCTGTGGGGAAGGCACTGGCCTAGTCCCCGATTCCGCCTGAGCGCCAGTAGAAAAGGCCTAGCCTGCCTATGCCAGGACATGGAAGTGAGCATAGAGTGCCATCCTAAGCCACGCACGCTGCTGTTGCTTTGTGACTGTGCCTGCTTAGTTCGGCTTGGCAGGGTGAACGCAGGGCGCGAACGGGGAGCCCGGGAAAGCAAGGCCCAAGAGGCACTAGCTCTCCCGCAGCTCTTCATCTTTGAAGTGACAGAGCGAACGCCCAAAGCCTTGCTGTGAAGCAGCAGCGAAGGGCAGTTCGTGCCAGCTGAAAACCTCTACAAACGTGTAGCAGTAGTTGCTAAATCAGAGTCGGATCTGTAGGCTGCTGTGGCTGCCTGCCTTAGCCTACTCTTCCCAGGACAGAGGGAGAGCCCCGCATAGAGCGAAAGCCTCTTTGCCCGGGCATCCCTTCTGGGAAGGCCCAGCTTTCTTTGGGAAATCAAAGTCAGGTCTGAGGGACGCTGCTGCTGCTTGCTTGAGCTGGTCTCCCCTGCACGTTGTAATAAACCCGCATGGAGCGAAATCCTCTATGCGCAGGCATCCTCTCTGGGAAAGCGTAGCATTTGTTGGGAAATCAGAATCGGGTTTGTGGGAAGCTGCTGCTTCTTGCCGGAGCTAGTCTGCTCAGGACAGTGGAAGATACCCGCATGGAGCGAAATTCTCTTCCACCTAGCATCCCCTCTGCCTGAGAGAGAAGCGTGGTTGCACCTCTGGAAAGGACCTTAAGGAAAGGGACACGTCTGTCACCGTGTTCCCCAAAGGCAAGTATGAGGAAGGTGCAGAACGCTGCAACGGGCGAATAGAACGAGCCGTTGGCTTTATGTCAGAAAACGGTGCGAAGCAGGAGAGAAGGCTCTGGCAGGTGCAGCAGGCCGGTGGCAAGACAAGTGTCACCAGTTCCCTGTGCAGAGACATGGAGGCAGGGCTACTAACAGACACGAGAGGACGACTAGGGCAGGCACGCGTGCTCCATACTGACGGAGCAGTCTGGGCAGAAGGCAGGCCTGTCCTGTGTCTCTGGTCCCAAGGGGACAGCGTCTCCTTGAACACCTGTGCCTAGGGCAGACTTGGGCTTGCCACCAGGCCCCATAGCCGCAACTCGCAGCAACAGCTCCCTGGAGGACCGGGCAGTCCGATGCCGTCTTCCTCCAAGATGTGACAACGTTGGTGGTGGCAGGGCGTGTGCCCGGGAAAGAATGGGGACAGTGTGCAGGGTTCATGTCCACTCCCTCTCCTGTGGGGAAGGCACTGGCCTAGTCCCCGATTCCGCCTGAGCGCCAGTAGAAAAGGCCTAGCCTGCCTATGCCAGGACATGGAAGTGAGCATAGAGTGCCATCCTAAGCCACGCACGCTGCTGTTGCTTTGTGACTGTGCCTGCTTAGTTCGGCTTGGCAGGGTGAACGCAGGGCGCGAACAGGGAGCCCGGGAAAGCAAGGCCCAAGAGGCACTAGCTCTCCCGCAGCTCTTCATCTTTGAAGTGACAGAGCGAACGCCCAAAGCCTTGCTGTGAAGCAGCAGCGAAGGGCAGTTCGTGCCAGCTGAAAACCTCTACAAACGTGTAGCAGTAGTTGCTAAATCAGAGTCGGATCTGTAGGCTGCTGTGGCTGCCTGCCTTAGCCTACTCTTCCCAGGACAGAGGGAGAGCCCCGCATAGAGCGAAAGCCTCTTTGCCCGGGCATCCCTTCTGGGAAGGCCCAGCTTTCTTTGGGAAATCAAAGTCAGGTCTGAGGGACGCTGCTGCTGCTTGCTTGAGCTGGTCTCCCCTGCACGTTGTAATAAACCCGCATGGAGCGAAATCCTCTATGCGCAGGCATCTTCTCTGGGAAAGCGTAGCATTTGTTGGGAAATCAGAATCCGGTTTGTGGGAAGCTGCTGCTTCTTGCCCGAACTAGTCTGCTCAGGACAGTGGAAGATACCCGCATGGAGCGAAATTCCCTTCCACCTAGCATCCCCTCTGCCTGAGAGAGAAGCGTGGTTGCACCTCTGGAAAGGACCTTAAGGAAAGGGACACGTCTGTCACCGTGTTCCCCAAAGGCAAGTATGAGGAAGGTGCAGAACGCTGCAACGGGCGAATAGAACGAGCCGTTGGCGCTATGTCAGAAAACGGTGCGAAGCAGGAGAGAAGGCTCTGGCAGGTGCATCAGGCCCGTGGCAAGACAAGTGTCACCAGTTCCCTGTGCAGAGACATGGAGGCCAGGCTGCTAACAGACAAGAGAGGACGACTAGGGCAGGCATGCGTGCTCCATACTGAGGGAGCAGTCTGGGCAGAAGGCAGGCCTGTCCTGTGTCTCTGGTCCCAAGGGGACAGCGTCTCCTTGAACACCTGTGCCTAGGGCAGACTTGGGCTTGCCACCAGGCCCCATAGCCGCAACTCACAGCAACAGCACCCTGGAGGAACGGGCAGTCTGATGCCGTCTTCCTCCAAGATGTGACAACGTTGGTGGTGGCAGGGCGTGTGCCGGGGAAGGAATGGGGACAGTGTGCAGGGTTCATGTCCACTCCCTCTCCTGTGGGGAAGGCACTGGCCTAGTCCCCGATTCCGCCTGAGCGCCAGTAGAAAAGGCCTAGCCTGCCTATGCCAGGACATGGAAGTGAGCATAGAGTGCCATCCTAAGCCACGCACGCTGCTGTTGCTTTGTGACTGTGCCTGCTTAGTTCGGCTTGGCAGGGTGAACGCAGGGCGCGAACGGGGAGCCCGGGAAAGCAAGGCCCAAGAGGCACTAGCTCTCCCGCAGCTCTTCATCTTTGAAGTGACAGAGCGAACGCCCAAAGCCTTGCTGTGAAGCAGCAGCGAAGGGCAGTTCGTGCCATCTGAAAACCTCTACAAACGTGTAGCAGTAGTTGCTAAATCAGAGTCGGATCTGTAGGCTGCTGTGGCTGCCTGCCTTAGCCTACTCTTCCCAGGACAGAGGGAGAGCCCCGCATAGAGCGAAAGCCTCTTTGCCCGGGCATCCCTTCTGGGAAGGCCCAGCTTTCTTTGGGAAATCAAAGTCAGGTCTGAGGGACGCTGCTGCTGCTTGCTTGAGCTGGTCTCCCCTGCACGTTGTAATAAACCCGCATGGAGCGAAATCCTCTATGCGCAGGCATCCTCTCTGGGAAAGCGTAGCATTTGTTGGGAAATCAGAATCGGGTTTGTGGGAAGCTTCTGCTTCTTGCCGGAGCTAGTCTGCTCAGGACAGTGGAAGATACCCGCATGGAGCGAAATTCTCTTTCACCTAGCATCCCCTCTGCCTGAGAGAGAAGCGTGGTTGCACATCTGGAAAGGACCTTAAGGAAAGGGTTACGTCTGTCACCGTGTTCCCCAAAGGCAAGTATGAGGAAGGTGCAGAACGCTGCAACGGGCGAATAGAACGAGCCGATGGCTTTATGTCAGAAAACGGTGCGAAGCAGGAGAGAAGGCTCTGGCAGGTGCAGCAGGCCCGTGGCAAGACAAGTGTCACCAGTTCCCTGTGCAGAGCCATGGAGGCCAGGCTGCTAACAGACAAGAGAGGACGACTAGGGCAGGTATGCGTGCTCCATACTGAGGGAGCAGTCTGGGCAGAAGGCAGGCCTGTCCTGTGTCTCTGGTCCCAAGGGGACAGCGTCTCCTTGAACACCTGTGCCTAGGGCAGACTTGGGCTTGCCACCAGGCCCCATAGCCGCAACTCACAGCAACAGCACCCTGGAGGAACGGGCAGTCCGATGCCGTCTTCCTCCAAGATGTGACAACGTTGGTGGTGGCAGGGCGTGTGCCCGGGAAAGAATGGGGACAGTGTGCAGGGTTCATGTCCACTCCCTCTCCTGTGGGGAAGGCACTGGCCTAGTCGCCGATTCCTCCTGAGCGCCAGTAGAAAAGGCCTAGCCTGCCTATGCCAGGACATGGAAGTGAGCATAGAGTGCCATCCTAAGCCACGCACGCTGCTGTTGCTTTGTGACTGTGCCTGCTTAGTTCGGCTTGGCAGGGTGAACGCAGGGCGCGAACAGGGAGCCCGGGAAAGCAAGGCCCAAGAGGCACTAGCTCTCCCGCAGCTCTTCATCTTTGAAGTGACAGAGCGAACGCCCAAAGCCTTGCTGTGAAGCAGCAGCGAAGGGCAGTTCGTGCCAGCTGAAAACCTCTACAAACGTGTAGCAGTAGTTGCTAAATCAGAGTCGGATCTGTAGGCTGCTGTGTCTGCCTGCCTTAGCCTACTCTTCCCAGGACAGAGGGAGAGCCCCGCATAGAGCGAAAGCCTCTTTGGCCGGGCATCCCTTCTGGGAAGGCCCAGCTTTCTTTGGGAAATCAAAGTCAGGTCTGAGGGACGCTGCTGCTGCTTGCTTGAGCTGGTCTCCCCTGCACGTTGTAATAAACCCGCATGGAGCGAAATCCTCTATGCGCAGGCATCCTCTCTGGGAAAGCATAGCATTTGTTGGGAAATCAGAATCGGGTTTGTGGGAAGCTGCTGCTTCTTGCCGGAGCTAGTCTGCTCAGGACAGTGGAAGATATCCGCATGGAGCGAAATTCTCTTTCACCTAGCATCCCCTCTGCCTGAGAGAGAAGCGTGGTTGCACCTCTGGAAAGGACCTTAAGGAAAGGGACACGTCTGTCACCGTGTTCCCCAAAGGCAAGTATGAGGAATGTGCAGAACGCTGCAACGGGCGAATAGAACGAGCCGTTGGCTTTATGTCAGAAAATGATGCGAAGCAGGAGAGAAGACACTGGCAGGTGCAGCGGGACGGTTGCAAGACAAGTGTCACCAGTTCCCTGTCAGAGCCATGGAGGCCAGGCTGCTAAGGAGACACGAGAGGAAGACTAGGGCAGGCACGCGTGCTCCACTCTAAGGGAGGAGTCTGGGCAGAAGGCAGGCCTGTCCTGTGTCTCTGGTCCCAAGCGGACAGCGTCTCCTTGAACACCTGTGCCTAGGGCAGACTTGGGCTTGCCACCAGGCCCCATAGCCGCAACTCGCAGCAACAGCTCCCTGGAGGACCGGGCAGTCCGATGCCGTCTTCCTCCAAGATGTGACAACGTTGGTGGTGGCAGGGCGTGTGCCGGGGAAGGAATGGGGACAGTGTGCAGGGTTCATGTCCACTCCCTCTCCTGTGGGGAAGGCACTGGCCTAGTCCCCGATTCCGCCTGAGCGCCAGTAGAAAAGGCCTAGCCTGCCTATGCCAGGACATGGAAGTGAGCATAGAGTGCCATCCTAAGCCACGCACGCTGCTGTTGCTTTGTGACTGTGCCTGCTTAGTTCGGCTTGGAAGGGTGAACGCGGGGCGCGAACACGGAGCCCGGGAAATCAAGGCCCAAGAGGCACTAGCTCTCCCGCAGCTCTTCATCTTTGAAGTGACAGAGCGAAAGCCCAAATCCTTGCTGTGAAGCAGCCGCGAAGGGCAGTTCGTGCCAGCTGAAAACCTCTACAAACGTGTAGCAGTAGTTGCTAAATCAGAGTCGGATCTGTAGGCTGCTGTGGCTGCCTGCCTTAGCCCTCTATTCCCAGGACAGAGGGAGAGCCCCGGATAGAGCGAAAGCCTCTTTGCCCGGGCATCCCTTCTGGGAAGGCCCAGCGTTCTTAGGGAAAGCAAAGTCAGGTCTGAGGGACGCTGCTGCTGCTTGCTTGAGCTGGTCTCCCCTGCACTTTGTAATAAACCCGCATGGAGCGAAATCCTCTATGCGCAGGCATCCTCTCTGGGAAAGCATAGCATTTGTTGGGAAATCAGAATCGGGTTTGTAGGAAGCTGCTGCTTCTTGCCGGAGCTAGTCTGCTCAGGACAGTGGAAGATACCCGCATGGAGCGAAATTCTCTTTCACCTAGCATCCCCTCTGCCTGAGAGAGAAGCGTGGTTGCACCTCTGGAAAGGACCTTAAGGAAAGGGACACGTCTGTCACCGTGTTCCCCAAAGGCAAGTATGAGGAAGGTGCAGAACGCTGCAACGGGCGAATAGAACGAGCCGTTGGCATTATGTCAGAAAACGGTGCGAAGCAGGAGAGAAGGCACTGGCAGGTGCAGCGGGACGGTTGCAAGTCAAGTGTCACCAGTTCCCTGTCAGAGCCATGGAGGCCAGGCTGCTAAGGAGACACGAGAGGAAGACTAGGGCAGGCACGCGTGCTCCACACTGAGGGAGGAGTCTGGGCAGAAGGCAGGCCTGTCCTGTGTCTCTGGTCCCAAGGGGACAGCGTCTCCTTGAACACCTGTGCCTAGGGCAGACTTGGGCTTGCCACCAGGCCCCATAGCCGCAACTCGCAGCAACAGCTCCCTAGAGGACCAGGCAGTCCGATGCCGTCTTCCTCCAAGATGTGACAACGTTGGTGGTGGCAGGGCGTGTGCCGGGGAAGGAATGGGGACAGTGTGCAGGGTTCATGTCCACTCCCTCTCCTGTGGGGAAGGCACTGGCCTAGTCCCCGATTCCGCCTGAGCGCCAGTAAAAAAGGCCTAGCCTGCCTATGCCAGGACATGGAAGTGAGCATAGAGTGCCATCCTAAGCCACGCACGCTGCTGTTGCTTTGTGACTGTGCCTGCTTAGTTCGGCTTGGCAGGGTGAACGCAGGGCGCGAACAGGGAGCCCGGGAAAGCAAGGCCCAAGAGGCACTAGCTCTCCCGCAGCTCTTCATCTTTGAAGTGACAGAGCGAACGCCCAAAGCCTTGCTGTGAAGCAGCAGCGAAGGGCAGTTCGTGCCAGCTGAAAACCTCTACAAACGTGTAGCAGTAGTTGCTAAATCAGAGTCGGATCTGTAGGCTGCTGTGGCTGCCTGCCTTAGCCTACTCTTCCCAGGACAGAGGGAGAGCCCCGCATAGAGCGAAAGCCTCTTTGGCCGGGCATCCCTTCTGGGAAGGCCCAGCTTCCTTTGGGAAATCAAAGTCAGGTCTGAGGGACGCTGCTGCTGCTTGCTTGAGCTGGTCTCCCGTGCACGTTGTAATAATCCCGCATGGAGCGAAATCCTCTATGCGCAGGCATCCTCTCTGGGAAAGCATAGCATTTGTTGGGAAATCAGAATCGGGTTTGTGGGAAGCTGCTGCTTCTTGCCGGAGCTAGTCTGCTCAGGACAGTGGAAGATACCCGCATGGAGCGAAATTCTCTTTCACCTAGCATCCCCTCTGCCTGAGAGAGAAGCGTGGTTGCACCTCTGGAAAGGACCTTAAGGAAAGGGACACGTCTGTCACCGTGTTCCCCAAAGGCAAGTATGAGGAATGTGCAGAACGCTGCAACGGGCGAATAGAACGAGCCGTTGGCTTTATGTCAGAAAACGATGCGAAGCAGGAGAGAAGACACTGGCAGGTGCAGCGGGACGGTTGCAAGACAAGTGTCACCAGTTCCCTGTCAGGGCCATGGAGGAGGGTGCTAAGGAGACACGAGAGGAAGACTAGGGCAGGCACGCGTGCTCCATACTGACGGAGCAGTCTGGGCAGAAGGCAGGCCTGTCCTGTGTCTCTGGTCCCAAGGGGACAGCATCTCCTTGAACACCTGTGCCTAGGGCAGACTTGGGCTTGCCACCAGGCCCCATAGCCGCAACTCGCAGCAACAGCTCCCTGGAGGACCGGGCAGTCCGATGCCGTCT